>NC_041390.1:400185573-400301271 GCF_002162155.2 Triticum dicoccoides | reverse complement strand
AGGAGGAGAGGGGCTTACGGGCGGAGGAGACCGGGCGGCGGTGCAGTGGGTTGGCGGCGAGGCCCGAGACAGCGAGGCGGGGCGCGGGGGTCGTCGGAGCGGCCGGGTGTGGAGCGAGGGGGGGAAGTGGAGGGAGGGACGAAGGGATCGGGCGAATTAGGGGGAAGATTACTATGGCGCACCCACTGGCGGTGCGCCATTAGCTAGGGGGGAAAACTTAGTAATGGCACACATGTGGACAGTGTGCCATTACTAGTTTTAACTAGTAATGGCGCACTGTCTACATGATGCGCCATTACTAGTTAAAACTAGTAATGGCGCACTGTCTACATGATGCGCCATTAGTATGTTTGGAAAAATGAAAAAAAATTGTTAATAGTGGAGCACCATGTATCTGGTGTGCCATTAGTGTCTTCCACACTAATGGCGCACCTACACATGATGCGCCACTGCTATATTGTAGTGGTGCACCACATGTCAGGTGCGCCATTTGTGTCAATTCCATCTATAGCCCTTTTCCTAGTAGTGTCATAGGCGCCTTCTGTCCAGTTAGTGGATGACATCTGTCCCAACGATGAGCCGACACGTGTTTCCTCTAGCCAATGATGATTTTACACGTGGAAAATCCCGATTGGTCGGGGCTGCTAATGGGTTATCGGATCCAAAACCCGACCCGATAGCTTAACGATGTTCCGTTACGGTGGATGCCACGTGTCGGTCACCCTTGACGAAAGCACTTCTGTGACGCGCGATTTATTGTCATGGAAGTGGACACTTCTGTGATGATAATTTTGGTAATGTCATGGAACACTTCTACGACAGCACAGGTATGACTATCTTGATTCTGTCATAAATTTGTCATGGATGTACATGCATGACAAAAAAAGCGACCTACTGTGACAAACACGTATCATCACGGAAGTGTATTTTTTTGTAGTGAATTGATCCTCTTTCTCACAATGCCTAATGGGTATCTTGAAGCGTTTAGCAAGGCGGGAGGTGAAGATACCTCCGAAAATAGGACCCTTTGTACGGTTTAAATTCAACCTTTTAGCAACCATAGCGCCTAAATTGGAAATTCTATCACGAAGTAAAGCATGGTGCAAAATGGCAAGGTCAGGAGCACTAAGGCCTCCACTCTCCCCGCGACCAATTAGACATCTCCCAGCAAATAATGAGTAGTAGCGCAAAACAGGAAAAGGTAAACTAGCCACTCTCGCCTCCGACACCCTTCTCCTTTCCCCTACGATGACTTCATTAATGAAATCTTCCACATCACTAGGACGTGGTTCCTCGACGCTACCCTCATAAGGTAATTTACAAACCTCATAAAAGTCATAAAGCGTCATTTCCTTGTACTCATTATATAAGTAAAAGTCTACCATGGGTGGTGATCTCCTAGCATGAAAATGAAAATTTTGCATGAAAGTATTAGTGAGTAGGAGATACTAATCACATTGGTCGAGGAGGAAGTCGGTGATGCCTGCATTCTCAGCCAAATAATAGAAATCATCATATATTCCAGCCTCTTGCAAGAATGCATCGCATGGCCATTCATAGGGCCGAATCTATGCGGCACGAGGAAGATTATACTTGGGCTTCTCCTTCTCCTCATTTTCCTTTTCCTACGAACCCCGGCTCGAGGAGCCTCTCAACAATCTCCTCATCATTTTCTTCCTCTGAAAATTTTCCGAAATTTTTAGTGACTCAAAATAAAAGTGAACCTAACTAAACAAGATTGATAGCAACTACTCCTTCAAGTGCCTAGAGGCTATATCATGCACCAAAACTACTTTTGACCATATAAGTTTGACATGCAAGCTCAAGAACAAGGTCACCACAGCGGCAAAAATTTGCAATAAATAAAGCACTAGAACAAAAACTAATTGGACCATTGGAGGAGTCACATACCAAAGAACAATCCCCCAAAGCAGTTTTGTGAATGGAGCGTTGAGCAAGGAGATCGAAAATGGCAGCAAAACGAGCAAGAACACGAGTTTGAGCTATGGAGTGATTTTTTCTGGAGGAAGAAGGAGTGGATGGGTGCTTGAATAAGTGGAGGGGGGCACGTGGGGCCCACAAGGACAGGGGCGCGCCCAGGGGGTAGGGCGCGCCCTCCACCCTTGTGGCCAGATAGTGAGGCCCCCTGGTGTGTCCTAAGTGCCAGAAATTCTGAAATATTATATAAAAATCATACTAAATTTTTAGGGCATTTAGGGAACTTTTATTTTTGGGACATTTTTTATTGCGTGGATAATTCAGAAAACAGATAGAAAATAGTATTTTGCTTTATTTAATCTAAATAACAAAAAATAAAAGATAGGTATAGAGAGTTGTGCCTTCTAGATTCATCCATCTCATGCCCATCAAAAGGAATCCATTAACAAGGTTGATCAAGTCTTATTAACAAACTTCTTCCGAATGACATGAAACTAGAGAATTTTCGAATAACACTAGGTTACCTCAACGGGGATATGCATTTCCCCAACAATAAGAATATCATATTTCTTTTTGACAGTAGGAAGTGGGAATTCAAAACCTCCAATAGTAATAGTTAAAAAAATTCCAATAGAATTGATACTATGAACTTGAGGTTGTTTCTTAGGAAAGTGTATCGTATGCTCATTACCATTAACATGAAAAGTGACATTGCCTTTGTTGCAATCAATAACAGCCCCTGCAGTATTCAAAAAGGGTCTACCAAGGACGATCGGCATATTGTCGTCCTCGGGAATATCAAGAATAAGAAAGTTCGTTAAGATAGTAAAGTTTGCAACTACAACAGGCACATCCTCACAAATACCGATGGGTATAGCAGTTGATTTATCAGCCATTTGCAAAGAAATTTCAGTAGGTGTCAACTAATTCAATTCAAGACTACGATATAAATAGAAAGGCATAACACTAACACCGGCTCCAAGATCACATAAAGCAATTTTAACATAGTTTCTTTTAATAGAGCATGGTATAGTTGGTACTCCTGGATCTCCAAGTTTCTTTGGTATTCTACCGTTAAAAGTATAATTAGCAAGCATGGTGGAAATTTCAGCTTCTAATATCTTTCTTGTATTTGTAACAATATCTTTCATATACTTAGCATAAGGAGGCATTTTAAGCATATCCCACAGACACAAAAAGATAGGTCTAATCATTTCAGCAAAGCGCTCAAAATCCTCATCATCCTTTTTCTTGGATGGCTTAGAAGGAAAGGGCATGGGTTTCTATACCCATGGTTCCCTTTCTTTACCATGTTTTCTAGCAACGAAGTCTCTCTTATCATAACTTTGATTCTTTGATTGTGGGTTATCAAGATCAACAACATGTTCAATCTCTACATCATTATCATTACTAGGTTGAGCATCAACATGAACATCATCATTTATATTATCACTAGGTTCACGTTCATTACCAGACTATGTCTTAGCATCAGAAATAGAAATATCATTGGGATTCTCAGGTGTGTCTAAAACAGGTTCACTAGAAGCATGCAAAGTCCTATTAGTTTTCTTTTTCTTTTTTTACTAGGACTAGGTGCATCAGTATTAATTCTCTGAGAATCTTTCTCAACCCTCTTAGGATGACCCTCAGGATACAAAGGTTCCTGGGTCATTTTACTACCTCTATTCATAACCCTAACATCATTATCATTATTCTTACTATTAAACTCATTAAGCAAATCATCACGTGCCTTAAGTACTTGTTCTACTTGAGTTGTAACCATGGAAGCATGTTTACTAATAAGCTTAAGATCATTCACAGTTCTACTCATATAATCACCCAAGTGGTCAAGCATGTAAGCATTACATTTCAATTGTCTACTAACATAAGCATCGAAATTTTCTTGTTTAACAATAAAATTATCAAACTCATCCAAGCATTGACTAGCAGACTTATTATGCGGAACATCACCTTTGTTGGCGTCCTGGGAACGGGGGTCCCCAGACTTGCCTGCCTGCGGCCCACAGCATGGCTCCACCAGCGGTCCTGTATGGCCCATCTTCACCAGCAAACACTCAAGACCCTCGCGAGGGGCCAAGCCTCGTGAGACGGACGACACAAGACCTCCTTGGGGGCAGCTTCACTAGGAAGGCTCATGAGGGGGCGGAGAGATCAAGGCAAGGGACACCTCATGAGGTTTCTGTGATGCAAGCCATGACGACTGGAGCCAGGCAGGGGCCAGCGCGCATAGTGTCCTCGTTTCCTCTTTGGTGCTAAAGAGGAAACCACAGGTGAGGAGACCCGAGGCATCAGGCAAAGGTTTCCATATCGGTGCAACAAGACCAAGACTAGCAGGACGGCAGGACGGAGGTCACCGTGGAGCCCAAGACGGCGTCACCACCAGAGCCTTTGGCAGGCGAAGACCACCTTTAATCAGGATAACTTGTACAAGTTGTCTCCCTTCGAATTTGACCGTCGTGGGTTCCCTTCTCGCTCAATATTTGGGAAGAGGACCAGGGCCTCTATAAATAGGACTAACCACCACCATAGCAGAGGACGGATCATCTAGATCATCCCCAACCACACAAGTTTACCAAGCACAAGAACACCTCTGCTCGGGAGGCTATTCTTCGTTTGTACTTGTTCATCCCCGGCCTACAAGGCAATCCACCACACCATACTGGAGTAGGGTATTACACCGCAACGGTGGCCTGAACCAGTATAAACTCTTGTGTCTCTTGTTCTTTGGGTTCGTCGAGCTAGGCTGTGAGATCATGATGTGTGCGAGCTAGTGGCGGGAGAGATCTTCGTGCGCACCCCAGTGTTCGAACCTCAAGGGTTTTGCCGGAACCCGAAATCGGACATTTGGTGCGCTAGGTAGGGGTGCACCGAAGCTTGCCCTCGAGAGCTCTCATGGACGTCGCCGCTTCTTCGACTGGATCGACGGGCGCCCTCCACAGCGCCGTGGGGCTCCGGGCCTTCACCCCCGCCTTGCGGCGGGTGCAGTGGCTGCACAAGTTCAAGCCGGAGATGCCACCCCGTTACGATGGTGCGGCGGATCCGGCGGCCTTCCTGCCGGGGTACGAGGAGGCCGTTCTAGAGGCCGGGGGTGACGATAAGGCCATGGCCAACTGGCTCCCAATGGCCCTCGCTGGCGTGCCACGCGCCTGGCTCCACCATCTTCCGGGATCTTCTGTGGCCTCGTGAGGGAGCTGCGCGACCTCTTCATCGCGCGCTTCGGGGGACCAGCACCCCTCGTCGTCGCGGCTCTCCTCGGTGGCTCGCAGGCACCGCCCTCGGACCGTCACAACAAGATGTTTCTTCGCCGGATCGGCGCTGCCTCGACACTACAGGGGGCTCCCACGGGTTGGGCGGCGCCCAAGGCCGACCTGACCTTCGACTCGGGGGATCACCCAGTCACCACCGTCGGTTCAGGCGTGCTCCCAATGCTTTGCACGCCCACCATCTGCAGTGTAGCCATTACCAAGACCATCGTCGACGGTGGCACCGCCCTCAATGTACTCTCCGTGGAGGATTTTAGCCTCCTTCACATACCGCATGAGCGGCTCCGCCCCAGCAAGCCCTTCTCTTGAGTCGGCGGCGGCTCCTCCAACCCCCTAGAGCAGATCCGTCTCCCCGTGACCTTTGGCACGCGCGACTGTTGGGGAACATAGTAATTTCCAAAAATTTCCTAAGCACACACAAGATCATGGTGATGCATAGCAACGAGAGGGGAGAGTGTCATCCACGTACCCTCGTAGACTGTAAGCGGAAGCGTTATGAGAACGCGGTTGATGTAGTAGTATGTCTTCACGATCCGACCGATCCAACTACCGAACGTACGGCACCTCCGAGTTCAGCACATGTTCAGCTCGGTGACGTTCCATGAACTCCGATCCAGCAGAGCTTCGAGGGAGAGTTCCATCAGCACGACGGCGTGATGACGGTGATGATGATGCTACCGACGCAGGGCTTTGCCTAAGCACTGCTACAATATGACCGAGGTGGATTACGTGGAGGGGGGCACCGCACATGGCTAAAAGATCAACTGATGAACTTGTGCGTCCTCTAGGGTGCCCCCTTCCCCATGTATATAAAGGAGGGAGGGGAGGCCGGCCGGCCTCTCTAGGCGCGCCAAAGGGGGGAGGAATCCTCCTCCTAGTAGGAGTAGGATTCCTCCTTTCCTAGTCCTACTAGGAGGGGGAAGGAAGGAGAGGGGGAGGAGAAGGAAAGAGGGGGCGCAACCCTCCCTAGTCCAATTCGGACTAGGCCCATGGGGGGTGCGCGGCCAGCCCTCGTGGCTTCTCCTCTTTTTCCCTTAAAGCCCACTAAGGCCCATATGTACTCACGTATTCCCGTAACTCCCCTGATACAACTAAAAATACCCGGATCACTCGGAATCTTTGCGATATCCGAATATAGCCTCCCAATATATCGATCTTTATGGCTCAATCATTTCAAGACTCCTCGTCATGTCCCTGATCTCATCCGGGACTCCAAACAATCTTTGGTACATCAAAACACATAAACACATAATACCGATCGTCACCGAACGTTAAGCATGCGGACCCTACGGGTTCGAGAACTATGTAGATATGACCGAGACTCATTTCCGGTCAATAACCAATAGCGAACCCGTATGCTCATATTGGCTCCTACATATTCTACGAAGATCTTTAACGGTCAAACCGCATAACAACATACGTTGTTCCCTTTGTCATCGGTATGTTACTTGCCCGAGATTCGATCGTCGGTATCTCAATACCTAGTTCAATCTCGTTACCGGCAAGTCTCTTTACTCGTTCCGTAATGCATCATCCTGCAACTAACTCATTAGTCACATTGCTTGCAAGGCTTGTAGTGATGTGCATTACCGAGAGGGCCAAGAGATACCTCTCCGACAATCGAAGTGACAAATCCTAATCTCGATCTATGCCAACTCAACAAGTACCATCGGAGACACCTGTAGAGCACCTTTATAATCACCCGGTTATGTTGTGACGTTTGGTAGCACACAAAGTGTTCCTCCAGTATTCGGGAGTTGCATAATCTCATAGTCAGAGGAACATGTATAAGTCATGAAGAAAGCAGTAGCAACAAACTAAACGATCATCGTGCTAAGCTAACGGAATGGGTCAACTCAATCACATAATTCTCTAATGATGTGATCCCGTTAATCAAATGACAACTCATGTCTATGGCTAGGAAACTTAACCATCTTTGATTCAACGAGCTAGTCAATTAGAGGCAAACTAGTGACACTCTGTTTGTCTATGTATTCACACATGTACTAAGTTTCCGGTTAATACAATTCTAGCATGAATAATAAACATTTATCATGATATAAGGAAATATAAATAACAACTTTATTATTGCCTCTAGGGCATATTTCCTCCAGTCTCCCACTTGCACTAGAGTCAATAATCTAGTTCACATCGTCATGTGATTTAACACCAATAGTTCACATCTTTATGTGATTAGTTCACATCTCCATGTGACTAACACCCAAAGGGTCTACTAGAGTCAATAATCTAGTTCACATCTCTATGTGATTAACACCCAAAGAGTGGTCATGTTTTTCTTGTGAGAGAAATTTAGTCAACGGGTCTGCCACTTTCTGAGCCGTATGTATTTTGCAAATTTTCAATGTCTACAATGCTTTGCACGGAGCTACTGTAGCTAGTTGCTCCCACTTTCAATATGTATCTAGATTGAGACTTAGAGTCATCTAGATCGGTGTCAAAGCTTGCATCGATGTAACTCTTTAGGACGAACTCTTTGTCACCTCCATAACCGAGAACATTTCCTTATTCCACTAAGGATATTTTTGACCGCTGTCCAGTGATCCACTCTTGGATCACTATTGTACCCTCTTGCCAAAATTATGGTGAGGTACACAATAGGTCTGGTACACAGCAGAACATACTTTAGAGAACCTACGTCCGAGGCATAGGGAATGACTTTTCATTCTCTTTCTATTTTCTGCCGTGGTCAGGTTTTGAGTCTTTAATCAACTTCACACCTTGCAACACAGGCAAGAACTTCTTCTTTGGTTGTTCCATTTTGAGCAACTTAAAAATCTTGTCAAGGTATGTACTCATTGAAAATATATCAAGCGTCTTGATCTATCTCTATAGATCTTGATGCTCAATATGTAAGTAGCTTCACCGAGGTCTTTCTTTGAAAAAAATCCTTTCAAACATTCCTTTATGCTTTCCAGAAAATTCTACATTATTTCCGATCAACAATATGTCATTCACATATACTTATTAGAAATGTTGTAGTGCTCCCACTCACTTTCTTTGTAAATACAGGCTTCACCGCAAGTCTATATAAAACCATATGCTTTGATCACTTTATCAAAGCATATATTCCTACTCTGAGATGCTTGCACCAGTCCATAGATGGATTGCTGGAGCTTGCTCACTTTGTTAGCACCTTTAGGATCGAGAAAACCTTCTAGTTGCATCATATACAACTCTTCTTGAAGAAATCCACTAAGGAATGTAGTTTTGACATCCATTTGCCAGATTTCATAAAATGCGGCAACTACTAACATGATTCGAACAAACTTTTAAGCATCGATACGAGTGAGAAACTCTCATCGTAGTTAACACCTTGAACTTGTCGAAAACATTTTTGCGAGAATTCGAGCTTTGTAGATAGTAACACTACTATCAGGGTCCGTCTTCGTCTTGAAGATCCATTTATTCTCAATGACTCACCGATCATCGGGCAAGTCAATCAAAGTCCATACTTTGTTCTCATACATGGATCCCATCTCAGATTTCATGGCCTCAAGCCATTTTGCGGAATCTGGGCTCATCATCGCTTCCTCATAGTTCGTAGGTTCCTCATGGTCAAGTAACATGACTTCCAGAATAGGATTGCCGTACCAATCTGGCGCGAATCTTACTCTAGTTGACCTACGAGGTTCTGTAGTAACTTGATCAGAAGTTTCATGATCATCATCATTAGCTTCCTCACTTACTGGTGTAGGAATCACTGGAACTGATTTCAGTGATGAACTACTTTCCAATAAGGGAGAAGTTACAATTACCTCGTCAAGTTCTACTTTCCTCCCACTCACTTCTTTTGAGAGAAACTCCTCTAGAAAGGATCCATTCTTAGCAACGAATGTCTTTCCTTTGGATCTATGATAGAAGGTGTACCCAACTGTCTCCTTTTGGGTATCCTGTGAAGACACATTTCTCCGATTTGGGTTTGAGCTTACCAGGATGAAACTTTTTCACATAAGCATCGCAACCCCAAATTTTAAGAAATGACAGCTTTGGTTTCTTGCCAAACCATAGTTCATGCGGTGTCATCTCAACGGATTTAGATGGTGCCCTATTTAACGTGAATGCAAATGTCTCTAATGCATAACCCCAAAATGATAGTGGTAAATCGGTAAGAGACATCATAGATTGCACCATATCTAATAAAGTACGGTTACGATGTTCGGACACACCATTACGCTGTGGTGTTCCAGGTGGCGTGAGTTGCGAAACTATTCTGCATTGTTTCAAATGAAGACTAAACTCGTAACTCAAATATTCTCCTACACGATCAGATCGCAGAAACTTTATTTTCTTGTTACGGCGATTTTTCACTTCACTCTGAAATTCTTTGAACTTTTCAAATGTTTCAGACTTATCTTTGATCAAGTAGATATACCCATATATGCTCAAATCATATGTGAAGGTCAGAAAATAATGATACCTACCGCGAGCCTCAACACTCATCGAACTGCATACATCAGTATGTATTATTTCCAACAAGTCTGTTGCTCGATCCATTGTTCCGGAGAACGGAGTCTTAGTCAGCTTGCCCATGAGGCATGGTTCGCAAGCATCAACTGATTCATAATCAAGTGATTCCAAAAGTCCATTAGCATGGATTTTCTTCATGCGCTTTACACCAACATGGCCTAAACGGCAGTGCCACAAATAAGTTGCACTATCATTATTAACTTTGCATCTTTTGGCTTCAATATTATGAATATGTGTATCACTATGATCGAGATTCAATAAACCATTCACCTTGGGTGTATGACCATTTGAAGGTTTTATTCATGTAAATAGAATAACAATTATTCTCTGACTTTAAATGAATAACCGTATTGCAATAAACATGATCAAATCATATTCATGCTTAACGCAAACACCAAATAACATTTATTTAGGTTCAACACTAATCCCGAAAGTATAGGGAGTGTGCGGTGATAATCATATCAATCTTGGAACCACTTCCAACACACATCGTCACTTCACCTTAACTAGTATCTGTTCATTCTGCAACTCCCATTTCGAGTTACTAATCTTAGCAACTGAACTAGTATCAAATACTGAGGGGTTGCTATAAACACTAGTAAACTACACATCAATAACATGTATATCAATTATACCTTTGTTCACTTTGCCATCCTTCTTATCCGACAAATACTTGGGGCAGTTCTGCTTCCAGTGACCAGTCCCTTTGTAGTAGAAGCACTTAGTATCAGGCTTAGGTCTAGACTTGGGCTTCTTCAATTAAGCAGCAACTTGCTTGCCGTTCTTCTTGAAGTTCCCGTTCTTCCCTTTGCCCTTTTCTTGAAACTAGTGTTCTTGTCAACCATCAACACTTGATGCTTTTCTTGATTTCTACCTTCATCGATTTCAGCATCACGAAGAGCTTGGGAATCGTTTCCGTTATCCCTTGCATATTATAGTTCATCACGAAGTTCTAGTAACTTGGTGATAGTGACTAGAGAATTCTGTCAATCATTATCTTATCTAGATGATTAACTCCCACTTGATTCAAGTGATTGTAGTACTCAAACATTCTGAGAACATGCTCACTAGCTGAGAAATTCTCCTCCATCTTATAGGCAAAGTGCTTGTCAAAGGTCTCATACCTTTCGACATGGGCATGAGTCTAAAATACTAATTTCAACTCTTGGAACATCTCATATGCTTCATGGTGTTCAAAACGTCTTTGAAGCCCCGATTCTAAGCCGTAAAGCATGGTGCACTAAATTATCAAGTAGTCATCATATCGAGCTTGCCAAACGTTCATAATGTCTGCATCCACTCCTGCAATCGGTCTGTCACCTAGTGGTGGATCAAGGACATAATTCTTCTGTGCAACAATGAGGATAATCCTCAGATCAAGGATCCAATCTGCATCATTGCTACTAACATCTTTCAACTTAGTTTTCTCTAGGAACATACCGAAAATAAAATAGGGGAGCTAAACACGAGCCATTGATCTACAACCTAGATATGCTAATACTACCAGGACTAAGTTCATGATAAATTTAAAGTTCAATTAATCATATTACTTAAGAACTCCCACTTAGATAGACATCCCTCTCATCATATAAGTGATCACGTGATCCATATCAACTAAACCATGTCCGATCATCACGTGAGATGGAGTAGTTTTCAATGGTGAACATCACTATGTTGATCACACCTACTATATGATTCATGCTCGACCTTTCGGTCTCTAGTGTTCCGAGGCCATATCTGCATATGCTAGGCTCGTCAAGTTTAACCCGAGTATTCCGCGTGTGCAAAACTGGCTTGCACTCGTTGGATGTGAAGTAGAGCTTATCACACCCGATCATCACGCGGTGTCTCAGCACGACGAACTGTCGCAATGGTGCATACTCAGGGAGAACACTTATACCTTGAAATTTAGTGAGAGATCATCCTATAATGCTACTGCCGAACTAAGCAAAATAAGATACATAAAGGATAAACATCACAGGAAATCAAAATATGTTACATGATATGGCCATCATCATCTTGTGCCTTTGATCTCCATCTCTAAAAAAACATCAAGATCTCTATCGTCACCGGCAAGACACCATGATCTCCATCATATTGATCTCTATCAACGTGTCATCACATGGTCGTCTCACCAACTATTGCTATCGCATAGCAATAAAGTAAAGCAATTATTTGGCGCTTGCATCTTATGCAATAAAGAGACAACCATAAGGCTACTGCCAGTTGCCGATAACTTTACCAAAACATGATCATCTCATACAACAATTTATATATCATCACGTCTTGACCATATCACATCACAATATGCCCTGCAAAAACAAGTTAGACGTCCTCTACTTTGTTGTTTCAAGTTTTACGTGGCTACTACGGGCTGAGCAAAGAACCGTTCTTACCTATGCATCAAAAACCACAACGCGGTATAGTGATTGCTTTTTGATCTTCAGAAAGAACCTTGTTCATTGAATCTAATTCAACTAAAGTAGGAGAAACAGACACCCACTAGCCACCTGTGTGCGAAGCACGTCGGTAGAACCAGTCTCGCATAAGCGTACGCATAATGTCGGTCTGAGCCACTTCATCCAACAATGCCGCTGAATCAAGGATCAACTAGTGACGGCAAGCAATATGTATATACCACGCCCACAACTCCTTTGTGTTCTACTCGTGCATATAACATCTACACATAAACCTGGCTCTAATACCACTGTTGGGGAACGTAGTAATTTCAAAAACAAATCTACGCACACACAAGATCATGGTGATGCATAGCAACGAGAGGGGAGAGTGTCGTCCACGTACCCTCATAGACCGTAAGCGGAAGCGTTATGAGAACATAGTTGATGTAGTTGAGGGAGTCCTGGATTAGGGGGTCTCCGGACAGCCGGACTATATCCTTTGGCCGGACTGTTGGACTATGAAGATACAAGATTGAAGACTTCATCCCGTGTCCGGATGGGACTCTACTTGGCGTGGAAGGCAAGCTAGGCAATATGGATATGTATATCTCCTTCTTTTAACCGACCTTGTGTAACCCTAGCCCCCTCCGGTGTCTATATAAGCCGGAGGGTTTTAGTCCGTATGACAACAGACAATCATACCATAGGCTAGCTTTTAGGGTTTAGCCTCTCCGATCTCGTGGTAGATCAACTCTTGTACTACCCATATTATCAAGAATAATCAAGCAAGACGTAGGGTTTTACCTCCATCAAGAGGGCCTGAACCTGGGTAAAACATCGTGTCCCCTGCCTCCATTACCATCTGCCTTAGATGCACAGTTCGGGACCCCCTACCCGAGATCCACCGGTTTTGACACCGACATTGGTGCTTTCATTGAGAGTTCCTCTGTGTCGTCGCTGTTAGGCTTGATGGCTCCTTCAATCATCGATAGAGATGCGGTCTAGGGTGAGACTTTTCTCCCCGGACAGATCTTTGTATTCGGCGGCTTCACACTGCGGGCCAACTCGCTTGGCCATCTCGAGCAGATCGAGAGTTACGCCCCTGGCCATCAGGTCAGGTTTGGAAGCTTAAACTACATGGCAGATATCCGTGCAGACTTGATCTTCGACGGATTCAAGCCCCTGCCTAGTACGCCACACGGTCGCGATGAGCATGATTTAGCTCTGCCATCGGACAGTGTCCAGGAGATCGCGCCGGCAACCGCTCCGACCCTCAATTCGGAGCCAGCTGCGCTATCCATGGGCGGGTGGATAGACCCCGCCACGGAGGCCATATCCTCAGCGGCGATCGAGCCGAATATCGACCTTACCCTTCACGAGAGCCGTAATGCCACACTGTCGGATCCTTCCCCGGCCGCGGACTCCGAACCGCCTGCGCGCGTGCCTATCGAATCCGATTGGGCGCCGATCATGGAGTTTACCTCCGCAGATATCTTTTAGCACTCGCCCTTCGGCGACATACTGAACTCATTAAGGTCTCTCTCCTTGTCAGGAGAGTCCTGGCCGAACTATGTCCGGCAGGATTGGGGTACGGATGACGACGAAAAATTAACCTTCCATATCGCTCCGTTCCAAAGCGGCTATCAAGCACTACTCGGACGCGAAGCTTTCGCTCGCTTTAACGCAATACCACATTACGCATCCCTCATACTTAAGATGCCCGGTCCATGCGGCATCATTACAGTAGATGGAAATATTGAGCGCTCCTTGCGCACAAAAGACCGTGCGGCTGCCTTGGCAGCCGCACACTAAAGGGCCTCGCCAACTAAAGCATCTGATGGGTCGTTAAGACCACGGACATGGTTGGACGAGTCAGGTACTGCTATATGTAATTGATACAGGTTTGATGGCTATACCCCTATTACAATACAAGGGGCTCAACGCGCGCGCACAGGCGACAATCAGGCTCAACTTTACTCATATTGTTTGTTTAGTATAACTTACCTTTTGCACGGCAACTGTTCAATTAAGTTCCTCTCTTTTTCAGATGACCATCATGCTACACCCGTCCAGAATACGGCACAACGGAGACACAGGCGCAGATGTGCAGCAGGGACCTGTTCCAAGGATTCTTTTTAGATTAAGACCCTACGTAAACCTTTTTTACTGTCTCTTGTTGATACACATCGCTCATATTCTCAATACAATTGAGAAGGATGCTGTCATATTGGCATGTGGCCACGTCAGAATAATGCACGTACTTGGACACCAGGGGCTTATTACAAAGGGCACTATTTAGGCCCGGTTTACACCATAAAGACCAAATACCTTAGGGAGTGTTCGGCGTCGCGAGTTTGACCTTATATGCACCAGCTCTGAATCATGTCTTTGGTCAAATGTTGGGTTTGCCCGGCTCTTGTGTTTTGCTGCCTTATGTTCCGCTCTATCGGCTAAGGCGGCACCAGGAGAACTACTGCGATTGTGCCCTGGTTCATCCGGACGAGCACCTCAGTAGAGAAAGCCGAAAACTGACTGTCATGATATAGCGTGAGACTGGTCAACCACTCGATGACCTACTGGAATCTTCGGGATTCCTCCCCCTTAACGAAGGGCCGTTTCCCGGCCAGGCATGTACGCACCCCGAATTCGGATGAGTGCGGAGGCACCAGGGGCTATATAGTAGCCCCACTGTCAAACTCCTCTGGCTAAGTGAAAGTGTTAAAGCATTATAGTCCGGTTGCCTAGTTCGCTGCGCTATCACCTCCTTAATGGACCAAGACGTTGGTCATGTGTGAACATGCATCTTCTGCGAACACCCCCTCATTATATGCATGGGGGCTGAAGCCGATGACTGCAATATTTCAGGTTATATACATATATAGATAAACGGCCGCACAGGAGGCATCATAATACTTTTGGGCAAAAGTATAAATAAAGCCTTGATAAACTTAATAAAACATTGTTTTTACAATGGGAATACATGTCATTCAAACATAATATTCTTCGAGCACTGGGCCTCTATCGAACGAGTGCCTTCAAGAACTTCTTCAAAATAGTGCTCGGCAGCCACTCGGCCTATGGCCGAACCCTCCGCCGCGACAGTGGTGGCATCCATCTCCACCCAGTATGTTTTGACACGGGCAAGGGCCATCCGCGAGCCTTCTATGCACACCGACCTCTTCATGGCATTAATGCGCGACACCACACCAAGGAACTGCTGCACCAAACTAAAATAGAAGTTCGGCTTTGGCCTTTCCGGCCACAGATGATCCACAACAGACCTCATGGCGAGTCCGGACAATCTATTCAGCTCGGCCCATTCGGCAAGCCCATCAGTCAATGGAAGCGGACGCTCTGGAACATTAAATTGTGACCAGAATAGCTTGTACACTTCACGGTCTGTTTGATCTCAGAAGTATTCGGCCGCATCAACAGCACTCGCTGCCAAGTCCAGATATGCGCCCGCTGAACTCCACAGCCTGTCTAGAAGGGCATACTGAGGATCTCCAAACTTCCTCCGCAGCATGAAGGGTTTCCCAGCCGCGATATCCCCAGCTTCACGCAGCTCCTCCTTCTTTGATCTCATCGCAGAGCGGGTGTCTTTGGCCGCTATCGTGGCCTTTTCCAGGTCCGTCGCCTTGGCCTGGTTTTCTTTTTCAAGAAGCTGGCAACGGTCGGCAGTGTATTTTAACTTTAGGGCCATCTTGGCCATTTTCTATTTGCTCTCGCAATGCGCGGCCTTTTCGGCTCTTAACTCTTCGGCTGCCTTTAAAGCGGCCGCATTGCTACTTCTTGCTTGCTCCTTGGCTTGGGCAAGCTCCGCACGAAGGGTCTCCACGCTGGCCGCTCCATCTGCAGTCACAACATATTAAAGATACTGGCATCATGCTGCTCTTATTATGTGACGATCACCAGAAAGGCCACTCACCCTGTGCCTTGTCAAGCCGCTCGTTGACAAGCACGATGTCGGCATCTGCCGCATCCAGCTGCCGCTTTATTTTGGCATACCCAATAGTCCGGCTAGCCACCGGAGCCTCCATCACCTGCACCATAAAGGCAGTTTGGTTGTTACCTGGGACTATGATCCTATGTTTGTCGCCGTTTTCGACGACAACCAGAGTCTCAGGGGCTACTATCTACACAGGGCACATCTAAAAATGTGCGGTACTTTCAAAAATATACATCATTTCACGTACCTCAAAACCCGTCAGCAAACTCATAAAGGCTTCATGCAGCCCACTTTCGGCGGACGAAATCCTTTCAATCACTGTACCCATCAATGTGCGATGCTCTTCTGAGATAACCGCCTTCTCCAGAAGATCCCTCCGTACATCCGACCGCGCACCAGACGGTGCCAGACTCTGTTGATTGCTCTCCTCGAGAGCCGGATACTAAGGACTTCGGATGGCCATAGGATTACCTTCTGGCCTTGCTGGATCAGGTGAAGCCCTCCGCGACGACACCTCAAGGTCGCCCGCTTCGTAAGGTGGTGTGGCAGGGGGAGGCGTTTCGCTCTCCATCATCTCCGGAAGAAGATCCCCCGAAGACGAGCTCAACTGAGAAGGGCTAAGATCCAAACTGTCACATAAATACTTCAGTCATTTTCCTCAGAAGTAAGGTAGGATATCTTCACTATTAAATACATTTTGATTACTTACAGCTCGTTAGAGGGCTGATCCCCGCGCGGGCGTTGTGCGGCAAGAACACCCTCCGAGGCAGGACCCTCTGGCAGAAATTTCTTCTCCCGCTTGGAAACCTTGATTTCCGGAACTTCGGAGGTAGTCCTCTTCCTTCCCCAAGGAGAGAGAGTGTCAAATTCTTCCCCTTGGTTATCCTCCCTCGCGGAGGCGCTCGTTCCCTCGGTTGGAATAGGTAGCGATGGAGGCCCGCTTTCGCCCTCTTTATTCCCCCCTTCATCTTCCTTTGAGGGCACCGGACAAGGCGCTGGCTCGAGCATTTTTTCCAGCACCGGATTGTCCAAGCCTTCAGGAAGGGGGGCCGAACACCGGATCATCTTCGCCGCTGTTATCTAGTCCTGGTCAAAGAGCGATTCTTCAGGATAATGTCATGATAAATAAAAGGACAGTGTGTTTGGACATAGGATTACTTACTTGGGCAGCGGTGTGGTTGCTGCTTAGGCCCACGTCCTCGGTGGTATCCAGACACTCTATTTGGGGTCCGAAGAATGATTTGTACATCTCCTCGTGCGTCAGGCCGAGAAAATTCTGAATAGTGCGCGGTCCTTTTGGGTTGAATTCCCACATACAAAGGGGCCGGCGTTTGCAAGGCTGGACTCGACGAACCAGCATGACTTGCATTACCATAACCAGACTGAAATCTCCCTTGAAGAGATCTCGGATATGGCTCCGCAGTATTGGCACGTCCTTGGCTGGACCCCAGCTCAGTCCCCTGCTGATCCATGACATCTGTTGTGGTGGAGGGCCCGAGCGAAAGGTGGGGGCAGCTACCCACTTGGCACTTCGGGGAACAGTGATGTAAAACCACTCCCGTTGCCACAATCCGGACACCTCTGTAAAGGAACCCTTTGGCCACGGAGCATCCGCAATTTTTCTTATTAAAGCACCTCCGCATGCTGCGTACTGTCCCTCGACTGTCTTCGGCTTCACATCGAAGGTCTTGAGCCACAAGCCGAAGTGAGGGGTAATGCGGAGGAAGGCCTCACAGAAGACAATAAATGACGAGATGTGGAGAAGGGAGTCCGGGGCCAGATCGTGAAAATCCAGCCCGTAATAGAACATAAGACCCCTGACAAAGGGATCCAGAGTGAGGCACCTGACCTTGAAGGCTGGATCCAGACATGATTGAAGGTCTGAAGCACCTGACCTGGGCTTTGGGTGTTAGAACTCAAGGCGGGGGAAGGATTCGATTGAGCACGGGAGGGAAGAAGTAAAGGCCTTGTACCTTTATAAAGAGGGTGAATATCAAGCGTCCTCCTCGTGGCCGTTTGGGACTTGCCTAAAATCTAGGAGTCCTAGGCACAGTTGGGTTACCCATGTCCGTATTGATGAGAATCCCGTAATAAGGGGAACACGATCTCTGATTCGACAAGACGTGTCAAGAAACCGCCTCGTGTTATGTGCGGGGCTGGTTAAGGAAAAACGGTTTGAATAATTACCGGGCCGTGGCATGATGTCAGGCTGCCAAAACGTGTCAGCAGATTCGATTTGTGGGAATATTATTCTCTCTATGGTGGTATGTGGAACTTATTTTGCAGGTTCGGACACTATCCTTATATTCAAACTCTTTTGTGGTGTATTCGGAGGAGGAACCCGCCTTGCAATGCCGAAGACAACACTGCGCGCCGGACTCATTGTCATTGAAGCCTTGTTCAGGGGCTACTGAGGGAGTCCTGGATGAGGGGGTCTCCGGATAGCCGGACTATATCCTTTGGCCGGACTGTTGGACTATGAAGATACAAGATTGAAGACTTTGTCCCGCGTCCGGATGGGACTCTACTTGGCGTGGAAGGCAAGCTAGGCAATACGGATATGTTTATCTCCACCTTTGTAACCGACCTTGTGTAACCCTAGCCCCCTCCGGTGTCTATATAAACCGGAGGGTTTTAGTCTGTAGGACAATAGACAATCATACCATAGGCTAGCTTTTAGGGTTTAGCCTCTCCGATCTCGTGGTAGATCAACTCTTGTACTACCTATATTATAAAGAATAATCAAGCAAGACGTAGGGTTTTACCTCCATCAAGAGGGCCCGAACCTGGGTAAAACATCGTGCCCCCTGCCTCCTGTTACCATCCTCCTTAGACGCACAGTTCAGGACCTCCTACTCGAGATCCGCCGGTTTTGACACCGACAGTAGTCGTACGTCTTCACGATCCGACCGATCCAAGTACAGATCATATGGTACCTCCGAGTTTAGCACATGTTCAGCTCGGTGACGTCCCATGAACTCCGATCTAGCAGAGCTTCAAGGGAGAGTTCCATCAGCACGACGGCGTGATGACAGTGATGATGATGCTACCCACGCAGGGCTTCGCCTAAGCACCGCTACGATATGAACGAGGTGGATTATGGTGGAGGGGGGCACCACACACGGCTAAAAGATCAACTGATGAACTTGTGTGTCCTCTAGGGTGCCCCCTTCCCCATGTATATAAAGGAGGGAGGGGAGGCCGGCCGGCCTCTCTAGGCGCGCCAAAGGGGGGAGGAATCCTCCTCCTAGTAGGAGTAGGATTCCTCCTTTCCTAGTCCTACTAGGAGGGGGAAGGAAGAAGAAGGGGAGGAGAAGGAAAGAGGGGGCGCAACCCCTCCCCTAGTCCAATTCGGACTAGGCCCATGGGGGGCGCGCGGCCAGCCCTCGTGGCTTCTCCTCTTTTTCCCTTAAAGCCCACTAAGGCCCATATGCACTCCCATATTCCCGTAACTCCCCCGGTACTCCTAAAAATACCCGGATCACTCGGAATCTTTCTGATATCCGAATATAGCCTTCCAATATATCGATATTTACGGCTCAATCATTTTAAGACTCCTCTTCATGTCCTTGATCTCATCCGGGAATCCAGACAACCTTCGGTACATCAAAACACATAAACTCATAATACCGATCGTCACCGAATGTTAAGCGTGAGGACCCTATGGGTTAGAGAACTATGTAGACATGACCGAGACTCATTTCCGGTCAATAACCAATAGCGGAACCTGGATGCTCATATTGGCTCCTAAATATTCTACGAGGATCTTTAACGGTCAAACCGCATAACAACATATGTTGTTCCCTTTGTCATCGGTATGTTACTTGCCCGAGATTCGATCGTCGGTATCTCAATACCTAGTTCAATCTCGTTACCGGCAAGTCTCTTTACTCGTTCCGTAATGCATCATCCTGCAACTAACTCATTAGTTACATTGCTTGCAAGGCTTATAGTGATGTGCATTACCGAGAGGGCCCAGAGATACCTCTCCGACAATCGGAGTGACAAATCCTAATCTCGAACTATGCCAACTCAACAAGTACCATCAGAGACACCTGTAGAGCACCTTTATAATCACCCAGTTACGTTGTGACATTTGGTAGCACTCAAAGTGTTCCTGTGGTATTCGGGAGTTGCATAATCTCATAGTCAGAGGAACATGTATAAGTCATGAAGAAAGTAGTAGCAACAAACTAAACGGTCATCGTGCTAAGCTAACGGAATGGGTCAAGTCAATCACATCATTCTCTAATGATGTGATCATGTTAATCAAATGACAACTCATGTATATGGCTAGGAAACTTAACCATCTTTGATTCAACGAGCTAGTCAAGTAGAGGCAAACTAGTGACACTCTGTTTGTCTATGTATTCACACATGCACTAAGTTTCCAGTTAATACAATTCTAGCATGAATAATAAACATTTATCATGATATAAGGAAATATAAATAACAACTTTATTATTGCCTCTACGGCATATTTCCTTCAGTGTCAACTACTGCACCGAGCTAATCGACTTCGACATCGCCCGCATCGGCTTACCATACAACACCATCCTCGGGTCCCCGGCGCTGGCCCAATTCGTGGCAACTACTCATCCTGCCTACAACCTCATGAAGATGCCAGGGAGCAGGGGCGTCCTCACCATGGCCGGAGACACCAAGGAAGCCTTGGCGGCCCTGAAACTCGCCTTCAGGGCCACGGCGGCAGCTTGCCCGGCCGACAAGGTCGTACCCAGGGCCAAGGGGGCAGCGCCGACCAAGAAGAAGCAGTTATTCACTCAAGGTCAAGCCAAGACAAATCAGATACTGGTCGATGAGGACGGGGCCTTGGGTGCCACCTTTACTATAGGCGCCGACCTCGTCCCAGATCAAGAAAGGGAGTTGATGGACTTCCTGTGGGCGAACAAGGAAGTGTTCGCCTGGGAGCCCAAGCAGCTAGTTGGGGTCCCAAGAGGAGTGATTGAGCATCATATGAGGGTGTGCCCCAATGTGCGCCCTGTGAAGCCGAGGGCGAGGCGACAATCCACAGAGAAACAGTCTTTCATCATTCAGGAAAACCGCAAGCTAGAGGCAGCAGGTGTCATTGCGAGGTCAGGTACCCAGAGTGGATGGCGAACCCGGTCGTCGTGCCGAATAGAGGGAAGGAACACATGTGTGTCGGCTTCACCAACCTCAAGAAGGCTTGCCATCAAGACCCATTCCCGCTACCGCACATCGACCAGATTGTCGACTCCACCGTGGAGTGTGATATGCTATGTTTCCTGGATGCGTTCTCAGGCTACCACCAGATCAAGATGGCGGTGGAAGATGTGGAGCAAACGGCTTTCTTGACCCCGTGCGTGGTATACTGCTACACTTGCATGCCGTTTGGACTGCAGAACATAGGGGCGACCTTCCAGCTGCTGATGCACATCGCCTTGGGGTGGCAGCTCGGGAGAAACGCTGAGGCCTACATCGACGACACTGTGGTAAAGTCTCAGAAGGCAAAAACATTGATTCAGGACCTGGAGGAGACCTTTGTGAGCCTGCGCTATGTGGACTTGCGGCTCAACCCGGAGAAATGCGTGTTTGGTGTCCCTTCCAGCAAGCTGCTGGGCTTCCTCGTGTCCCACGGGGGGGTCGAGGCCAACCCGGAGAAGGTCAAGGCAATCGAAGACATGAGCCCACCACAAACCCTCAAGGAGATGCAGAAGCTTGCACGCTGCGTGACTTCGCGGGGGCGCTTCATCTCAAAGTTGGGGGAGCGCGCCTTGCCGTTCTTCAAGCTGATGAAGAAGAAGGGTTCGTCCGAGTGGACCCCCGAGGCCGACCTGGCATTTCAAGACCTCAAAAGATACTTGACCAGCCCGTCGGTGATGGTGGCGCCTCGTCCTGTCGAGCCCATGGTACTCTACCTATCTGCCACACCCCACTCCGCCAGCGCGGTGCTGGTGGCCCTCAGGGAGGAGCGCCAGGTCAAGGGCCTGCCAAATGGAGCCGCCAAGCCGGATGAGGCAGCACAACACCAAGGCGATGCTCCTGAGGCAGCGGCTACCCTGTCTGGTTATCAAGCTGGAGATCCACAGGAAACACCTCAGCCCCCGGGAACCAAAAACTCCGTCAGCTCTCCCGCCCTCGTCGAGCACCCAGTATATTTCGTCAGCACAATGCTACGAGATGCGAGAGCACGATACCCCATGCCTCAGAATCTCTTGCTCGCGCTCCTGGTGACCTCGCGTAAGCTGCATCACTACTTCCAAGGTCACCACATCAAGGTCGTCTTAGCTTATCCATTGGAGAGAGTGCTCAGGAGCCCCAATGTTGCGGGAAGGGTCGCCGAATGGAACATTGAGCTTCAAGTGTTTGACTTGGAGTTCAGCACAACCAGGGTCATCAAGGGAGCTGCACTCGCCGACTTTGTGGCAGAATGGACCGACACCTCAGAACTCGAAGCAGGTGAGAACCAATCCTTCTCACTAGAGAGTGAAGCGCTGGACGGCTGGGTCATGTACTTCGATGGCGCGTTTGCACGCCAGGGTGCGGGGGCTGGAGCCGTGCTCATCTCGCCCACTCAGGACAAACTTTGCTACGCCGTGCAGCTCTACTTCTAGTGGGGCGAGAAGGTCTCCAACAACATCGCAGAGTCCGAGGGCGTCATCGTCGGCCTTAAGGCTGTGGTGGCCCTGGGGGTGAGACGCCTCACCATCAAGGGAGACTCGCATCTCCTCGTCAACTTCTCCAACAAGGTGTACGAGCCAAAGGATGAGCACATGGGGGCATACCTCGCTGAAGTACGCAAAATGGAGAAGTAGTTCCTGGGCCTGGAGCTACAGCATGTGCCTCGTGGCACCAACAAATATGCTGATGACATCGCCAAAAGTGCATCCAAGCAGATACCCTAAGAGCCTGGCATCTTCGAGGAGCGGCTCTTCAAGCCTTCGACAGCACCTCCGCCTGAGGAGCCGGCGCAACCTCAGGAGGAGCTCCCCCAGCCACCAGCCTCGGGAGCCCCCGCCTGCGGCCCGACCTCAGGAGCGCGCCTCCTCTTAGCGCTCGAGCCTCGGGAGGGGTGCCGGATCAAGGAGTTCAGGGCGTACCTGACGCAAGGCATGTTGCCAGAGAAGGAAGAAGACGCGGAGCATGTGGCCCGGCAGGCTATGGCGTACTGCATTCATGACGGTGAGCTATACAGGAAGCGGCCAAATGATGTTTCTCTATGATGCATGCTATTGGCTGACATACATGGTGGAGACTGCACCGCTCGTCATCGTGCACCCTAGTCGGCAAGGCTTTCCGCAGTGGGTTCTACTGGCCCATGACACTCAACGACGCGGCCGAGCTGGTGAAATCCTGCGAGGCCTACCAATTCGATGCCAAGCAGATCCACCAGCCGGCTCAGGGCCTCTAGACTATCCCGCTCTCATGGCCGTTCGTGGTTTGGGGGCAGGATATCCTGGGCCCATTCCATCGAGCACCTGGAGGTTACCGCTACCTCTACGTCGCCATCGACAAATTCACCAAGTGGGCGGAAGTGGAAGCCGTCCGCACCATCCCAGCCGGGTCAGCAGTCAAGTTCATCAAGCGCCTCGTAAGCCGATTTGGGGTCCCTAATCGCATCATCACCGGCAACGGCTCATAGTTCACTAGCAATCTCTTCAAAACATATTGTGCTATCCTTGGAACGCAGATCTCCTATGCCTTCGTGGCACACCCCAGGAGCAACGGCCAGGCCAAACGCGCCAACATGGAAGTCCTGAGGGGTCTCAAGACCAGGACCTTCAAGAAGAAGCTCGAGGCCTGCGGCAGGGGTTGGCACCACGAGCTCCAGTCCATGCTGTGGTCCATCCGCACCACCGCCACCAGGCTGACAGGTGAGACCCCGTTCTTCCTCGTCTATGGAGCAGAAGCGGTTCTCCCACATGAGGTCAAGCATCGCTCTGCGCGGGTCCTGGTGTTTGATGAAACGCAGTAGGATGCCATGCGGGGGATGGACCTCGTGCTGGGGGAGGAATGCCGCCATGAAGCCTCGCTCTGAGTTGCGAGGTACCAGCAGGCGCTGCGGTGGTACCACTACCGCAGCGTCCGCTCCAGGGCGCTCGAGGTGGGTGATCTCGTCCTGAGGCGGGTGCTCTCCAGGGAAGGGCTGCACAAGCTCTCACCCATGTGGGAGGGCCCGTTTCGGGTCGCCCACGTCTCCAGGCTTGGCGCCGCGCGCCTGGAGTCACAGGACGGGATCCCCATCCAGAACGCCTGGAACATCCAACACCTCTGGAAGTTCTACCCATGAAGCAAGGCTCGCCGCCTGTGAAGCAAGGCCCAGTGCATGTGAAGATCTCCGCTCGTGACACACTCGTGTAATAATGAGTGGGGCTGTACACACCGTGGAGTCTTGGGAGTGCCGCCCGCGGGCCTCGGGGGCTCCCTCCCACGTCTTAGTGGAAGCACTTAGCTCCGCACTGGTTCGTGGCCTACGGCACCCGCAACCAGGATTTGGAAAAGTAAGAATCTCCTAACGAATTTTTGCAGCTCTCGGACGCCTTCCAAGCACAGGAGGCCTCGCCAGGCACTAGGGAATGCGCGCCTCGCGAGGTGGAAACTACTTCAGGCACATCAAGCTAAGTTATTCCTACGCGCCTACATAAAACGTTGATAATGCAAGACGACACAAGAGCGATAAACATAGCACAGCCATTTGGAAATCATAGTTGTTGCACGCTCCAGCAGGGGCCCCATACTTGTCTGTCTCTTAATGCAGGAAGGAAAGGAAGAACGAAACAAAAGCGACACATGCTCCCGTGGCAGCTCGCGAGGATGGGCCCATGGCGCTCTCCTGAGCTCAGCCAAACCCCTCCTCGCGCTTCACTGGAGCACGACGACGAGATGACCCGCTACCACCTTCGAAGCGGGCACGGCGGTGTGGCAGCTGGTCGTAGCCGCCGCTGCTGGAGCTATCGTTGGAAGAAGAGTCACCGAAGCTGGACGAGCCATGGCCGGCGCCGAGGGCGATCCCGCCTTCACTCTTGTCGCGGCCGTCGCCGAGGCTGGGCACCTCACCACCGTCGTAGTCCTCAGGGCAACACCTGAGGGGACGGCCATCTTCCCCGAACACCCTCACATAGAGGGACACGTTGCCATCGTACTTGAAGTGGAGGGACCACTATCGGCCCAGAACGCGTGTGCAGGCAAACGTCTGCCAGTCGCGCGCTAGGGCTGCGTTGCCTGCGGCGGAGACCTCGACCACGACCCATGAAGCCTTGCTGCAGCAGCCGTTCGCCTGCAGCCAGAGACCGCCTGGACCCGTGGCTGGTAGCTCGCCGGCAAAGAAGCATGGGAGCTGAAGCCAAGTACCGGCCGGGTTCTTTGACCACACGACGAACTCCGGCAGCACTTCCGCCGAGTGGAAGCGTGGCCTCGACCATGGCGCGCCTCCCTTCATTGACGGGGCTGCCACGACCTGGGCGACTCCCACCACGCGAAGAGGCGCAATCGCGACCATGAGGGGCCGCGACGAGGTCGTGGTGTGCTTGTGGGGACGGCCGCGCCCCCTCTTGAGCAACGGTGAGCCGGGGCCCTCCTGGTGAGCCTTCCCCTTCTCTGTGGCCGAGAGCCTCTTCGTAGGCGCCATGGGTGTTGCTGCCGATAGTGAAGCGAGGAAGAAGAAGGAGCGGGAGAAGCGAAGGAAGAGATGGGTGATAGGGGCTCCGCCCCCTCTTCCCATTTATAGCCAAGGGGCAGGCCAACGGCCAGCCTCCACGATCTAAGGTAATAATGATCTTTTTCTGCATGCAGCAAGGACTCGTCAAGTCGGGCAGTTGCCGAGGCAGCATGGGGAAGCGGAGACGCCCACGTTCAATCAATCACCACGTGTCAAGCAGAGCCATAGGCTGTTGGGGCCCGTGGCGCTCCGCACTTGCCCCTTGGCTTCGCCTTGAAGCCAAGCCCGAGCGCGCCTTGGGCCCGGGGGCTACTGTTGGCGTCCTGGGAACGGGGGTCCCCAGACTTGCGTGCCTGCGGCCCACAGCGTGGCTCCACCAGCGGCCCTGTACAACCCATCTTCACCAGCAAACACTCAAAACCCTCGTGAGGGGCCAAGCCTTGCGTGCCGGATGACACAAGACCTCCTCGGGGGCAGCTTCACGAGGCAGGCTCGCATGGGGGCGGAGAGATCAAGGCAAGGGACACCTCGCGAGGTTTCTGTGACGCAAGCCATGACGAATGGAGCCAGGTGGGCGCCAGCGCACGCAGTGTCCTCGATTCCTCTTTGGTGTTAAAGAGGCAAGCACAGGCGAGGAGTCCCGAGGCATCAGGCAAAGGTTTCCATATCGATGCAACAGGACCAAGACCATCAGGACGGCAAGACAGAGGTCACCGTGGATCCCAAGACGGCATCACCACTAGAGCCTTTGGCAGGCGAAGACCACCTTTAGTCAGGATAACTTGTACTAGTTGTCTCCCTTCGAATTTGGCCGTTGTGGGATCCCTTCCCGCTCAATATTTGGGAAGAGGACCAGGGCCTCTATAAATAGGACTAGCCACCACCATAGCAGAGGACATATCATCCATATCATCGCCAACCACACAAGTTCACCAAGCACAAGAACACCTCTCCTCGAGAGGCTGTTCTTCCTTTGTACTTGTTCATCCCCAGTCTATAAGGCGATCCACCACACCACACTGGAGTAGGGTATTACACCGCAACGGTGGCCCGAACCAGTATAAACTCTTGTGTCTGTTGTTCTTTGGGTTCATAGAGCTAGGCCGTGAGATCATGATGTGTGCGAGCTAGTGGGGGAGAGATCTTCGTGTCACCCTAGTGTTCGAACCTCAAGGGTTTTGCTAGAACCCGAAATCCGACAACCTTCATCAAATCTATGGAGAGATTTACCTCTACTACCTGTGTCGGGTTATCAAGACCATGTATTTCTTCAATAGGCGGTAAATTCTTAACATCAGCAACTTTAATACCTTTTATTTCATAGATTTCTTTGCCTCTTTCATATCTTCAAGACGGAGAAATAGAATACCCCCTTTCTTCGGAGTTGGCTTTGGAGTTGGTTCAGGAAGTGTCTAATCATTATCATTACTTAATATGTTATTCAATAGCAATTCAACTTGCTCAACAGTTCTTCCCCTGAAAACACAACCAACACAACTATCCAGGTAGTCTCTGGAAGCATCGGTTAGTCCATTATAGAAGATATCAAGTATTTCATTTTTCTTGAGAGGATGATCAGGCAAAGCATTAAGTAATTGGAGAAGCCTCCCCAAGCTTGTGGGAGACTCTCTTCTTCAATTTGCGCAAAGTTAAATATTTCCCATAAGACAGCTTGTTTCTTATGAGCGGGGAAATATTTTGCAGATAAGTAGTAAATCATATCCTGGGGACTAGGCACACAACCAGGAGTAAGAGAATTAAACCACAACTTAGCATCACCATGTAATGAGAAAGGAAACAACTTAGGGATATAGTAATAACAATTTTTCCTCATGAGCAAATAGGGTGGCTATATCATTCAATTTAGTAAGATGTGCCACAACAATTTCAGATTCATAACCAGAGAAAGGATCAAATTCAACCAAAGTAATTAACTCAGGATCGACAGAGAATTCATAATCCTTATCAGTAACAAAGATAGGTGAAGTAGCAAAATTAGGATCATATTTCATTCTAGCATTCAAGGATTTTTCTTTTAGCTTAGCTAACACTTTCTCAAGATCCTCTCTATCATTGCAAGCAAAGAAGTCCCTAGCAGTTTGTTTAACCCTTAGGTACAACATGCAATTCATATCTAGGGGGAGAATCATAATCTTTAGCTTTAATATCATCGGTTTCAATAATTTCATTCTCTCTAACCCTAGCATGTTGTTCATCAAGGAATTCACCTAGTGGCACAATATTATCAAATAGAGAAGTAGTTTCATCATAAGCATCATGCATAGCAGAAGTGGCATCATCAATAACATGTGACATATCAAAATCAATAACAGGTGTAGGTGTCGCAAGTTTACTCAAAACAGAAGGAGAATCAAGTGTAGAGCTAGATGGCAGTTCCTTATCTCCCCTCGTAGTTGAGGGATAGATCTTGGTTTTGTTGTCTTTTAGATTCCTCATAATGACCAACAGATATAAATCCCAAGTGACTCAAAGTATAGAGTTATGCTCCCCGGCAACGGCACCAGAAAAAGGTCTTGATAACCCATAAGTACAGGGGATCGCAACATTTTTTCGAGGGTAGAGTATTCAACCAAAATTTATTGATTTGATGCAAGGGGAGACAAAGAATATTTCCAAGTATAGCTGCTGAGTTGTCAATTCAACCACACCTGAAAGACTTAATATCAGCAGTAGAGTATTTAGTAGCAAAGTAATATGGAAGTAACGGTAATAGTACCAGTTTTGTAGCAATCGTAACAGTGGCAACAAAAAAGTAATGGAGCAAAGATCAATATGAAACAAGCTCATAGGAAATGGATCAATGATGGATAATTATGTTGGATGGCATTCATCATGCAACATTTATAACATAGGGTGACACAAAACTAGCCCCAATTCATCAATATAATGTAGTCATGTATTCTGTATATAGTCATACGTGCTTATGGAAAAGAACTTGCATGACATCTGTTGTCCTACCATCCCGTGGCAGCAGTGGGGCCCTATTGGAAACTAAGGGGTATTAAGGCCTCCTTTAAATATAGTACCGGACCAAACCATTAGCACTTAGTGAATACATGAACTCCTCAAACTACGGTCATCACCGAGAAGTGTCCCGACTATTGTCACTCTGGGGTTGCCGGATCATAACACGTAGTAGGTGACTATAACTTGCAATATCGGATCAAGGACACAAATATATTCATGAAAACATAATACGTTCGTATATGAATCATGGCACTCGGGCCCTAGTGACAAGCATTAGGCATAGCAAAGTCATAGCAACATCAAACTTAGAACATAATGGATACTGGGGATCAAACCCTAACAAAACTAACTCGATTACACGGTACTCATACAATCCATCACCTTCCAGCAAGCCTACGATGGAATTCCTCATCACGGTGGTGATCATGAAATTGGTGATGGAGGATGGTTGATGATGACGATGACGATGGATTCCCCTCTCCAGAGCCCAAAACGGACTCCAAATCTGCCCTCCTGAGGAAGTATAGGGCTTGGTGGCGGCTCCCTATCGTAAAACGCGATGAATCCTGCTCTCCGTTTTTTCTCCCCGAACGTGAATATATGGAGTGGGAGTTCAAGTCGGTGGAGGTCCAGGGGGCCCACAAGGACGGAGGGCGTGCCCCCCACCCTTGTGGCCAGGGTGTGGCCCCCTTCGGTTGATTCTTTAGTCAATATTTTTTATTAATTCCAAAAATCATCTCCGTGAATTTTCAGGTCATTCCGAGAACTTTTATTTCTACACAAAAATATCACCATGGCAATTCGGCTGAAAACAATGTCAGTCCGGGTTAGTTCCATTAAAATCATGCAAGTTAGAGTCCAAAACAAGGGCAAAAGAGTTTGGAAAAGTAGATACGATGGAGACGTATCAATGACCGACAAGTTCATCATCAAGAAGATCCTTAGAGCCTTGGATGGTAAATAGGATACCGTCTGCACATTGATCCAAGTGATGCCCAATTACAAAGATCTCAAGCCCACGGAAGTCATTGGAAGAATTGTTGCTCATGAAATGTCACTCAAGGATAAGGAGGAGCTCCATAACAAGTCTAGTGGTGCATACAAAGTTTCAAGGGATGCTCCTACAACATCAAGTGACAAGCTAGTCTACAACATCAAGGGATGCTCCTTCATCATCAAGTGAAAAACTTCAACAAATTCCACAAGAGCCGAAGCAAACATAGAAGCTCCAAGTTAAGGTTCTACAATGAGAAAAGATCTTCTAGTCGTGATCGTAATTGGTATAGTTGACTCTAATGAGTGTATGCCACCTTACAAGAAAAGAGAAGACTCGCCTAAATGGAGAAGTAGAAGAGATGAATCATATCATAGAGAGAGAAGGAGTAGAGATGATCGTTATGAACAAAAACCCTCTCGAAGAAGCAAGGATTCGGAAAGGAAAGACAAGTCATCAAAGAGCTACATAAGACGAAGACATCAAGCTCATGTTGGTGAATTGATTTTCGGCTCCGACTCTGACACTCACTCTGAGAGAAGCTATCACTCCGATGAAGGTGTTGCCGATCTTGCTATAGTGTCAACCAACTACCATGACATATTTGATTCACCAAATGAAGGAATTGGAAGATCCTTCATGGCTAAAGTCCCCAAGGTATCACACCCCGAGTATCTTGATTTCAATAGTGATGAAGATGATTTGCTAGGTGATGATGATTTTCTTGTTGACAAAACTAGTGATGTGTGCTATAATGAACTTGCTAGTAATCATGATAATCAAGATGAAATGAATGACAATGTTAAGAATGAGCTTGAACGTCTAACTAAGGAACTAAACACTCTTAAGTTAGCTCATGAAACAACTCAAGAGGATCACAGAGAGCTCCAAAGAACTCATGAGAAGCTACACTTCGAGAAGCTAAATTTAGAGCAAAAGCATGAGTTTCTAAAAGCAATCAATGATGATCTTTGAAAGAAGAGTTCCTCTTACATTGCCAAACGTCTCCTCTTGTCTACTTATATGCCACAAGTCAAATCTAGTAACAAGTGTAAGAAAGATTCTTCTTCTACTACTAACAATAACCATGCTAAATTCAATGTTGTTGCCTCTAGTATTTCTCTTGATTCCACTAATGATTCTCTTAGCCAAGTTACACTTGAGCAAGAAAATAGCTTATTGAAGGGAATTGTAGACAAAGGTCTTTACAAGAGTCTTACCGGGAGTAAGCAATTCATAGAAATTGTACACAAACAAGGAAGACAACGGAAGAATTAAAGTGTTGGTTTTGAACGAAAGTTCAATGCCAATGGAGTTGAATGGGAACAAGATCAATACCCCAAGATGAAGTTGGTTCCTCAACAAGAGAAGTATGATGCCACTTCTTTTGAGGGAACACAATCTCAATATGATCTTCCACCATAGGACACAAGCTAAAAGGAAAGGACAAGCCTCAAGAAGAGATTGACTCATTTGAAGAAGCCCCTAAAGCCATGGTCAAGTGCATCCCCAAGACTTCGGCATGCTCTACTTCATCAAGTTCAACTACAACTCCAAGGATTCCCATCTAGTTGATGTGGGTCCCTAGGAAGAAGAACTAGAGTGTTCTTGAGGGTGACTCTACCAACATATTTCACTCATATTCATTTCGGCAAGGACTTCTGCAACCAACTTCCACATCCTGCACTAGCTCATGGAGTCACGAACCCTTTGTTGGTAATACAAGGGACAAGGTAACTCAATCATTCTTGGACATCATCATATGTGCAATTCACTCTATGTCTATGGATATCCTTGTATGTTCCTTGTGTGACTAACCCATATAGGTATTGTAAGTGCAAAATTCGAAAGGATTGCTCCAAACTCTTGATGGACTACATCAACATTGAGCATCCACATCTTCAGTATCTACATGAAGTCATCATCGACAAAACCCAAGGTTAGTTCATCCCTTTTTGGGGGGATATCACATCTAGGCAGAGCTTTGCTCTAAAAATTGAGCTAAAGAAACTCTAATGGTATGAACACATTAATGCTTTATGTAAAAGTGGTAAACCCACGTGTGCTTAAATGATGAGTATGACCTATGATCAGATGTTCTCATTTGACTGCTAAGTCAATATACTCATATATAGATGACCTAGTAATCACCAATTACTTGATAGATGCTAGAGTTGGTTGTGCATGTTTGACACATATTTCATTTGCTATCCTATTGTGTGAGCATGTTGGTATGCATGTTTTCTTCATTCGAGGACATCCATATGTTGTTTTGCCTGTCTTGGTTTTTTTGGCCAAGTGGTTGTACAAGAATGCCTAAGCACCTCGTCTAGCTATCTATGCTTTCTTGTCTCATACTCAATCCTTGCTGCATCACAAAAATTGAACAAGTCATTTTTGGACCCTCTGGGTGAGGCGCACTGGGAGTCACTGATCTGAGAAGGACTGAACTCCAAAACCTTCTTTATGCATATCGGTTCGACCAATCCACTCAAACTCGGTCAAACTGAAATCATTTAGATTGATCTAGTTTTCCTTCTTGGTGTCACTGAGTTGAACCATTTCGGAATCACCAACATGATATACTGCTTGCAGTTACACATGTCGGTGCCACCAAGTTGTTCCACTCGGAGCCGCCGATAGCACACGGGTATATATACCTCCGCGGCCCGTACGTTGAAAAATTCTTCAAACGTCACGTCCCCGCACCCCTGTTGTTGTCGTCGGCTTGTTATTCGGATCATCACCCTTCTCTCTTGTGTGCCCTTGCCGCCCGATTCCATGCCGTTAATGGGAATCTTCCCGCCGTTGCCGCCTTAGAGGTCTCCACCAAGTTAGGGTGAGATTCGACCCCCTCCGTGTTCTAAATTCTAATTCAATGGACGGATGGATTGTCATTATTCTTGCCACGGATTGAAACCTTCCTTTTCACTACAAATTCTATAGATTAGGTTTGAGCAAAAAAATAGGTTTAAGTTTCCGCCGAATGTATCTCGAACCGACCGATTTGAGATTTTTAGTGTCACCAGTTTGGCCCAGGCCATTGCACTAGTATGTCTCGGTGACACCAAGCAGTACTAATCGGTGAGACCAAACGTGAAGTTTCAGTGAAACCCTAGCATATCAGATACACCGAGCCACATTTTGGTCTAACCAAAGCCGTGTGCCATGTTTCTGTTAAGTGCTTTGGTATCACTGAGATGATCAACTCGGTGGATCCAAAATGCCTTCTGTGAAAACTTGAAACTAAGATTTGAACTAAATTTTCTTCAAAATTATCTACTTTTTGTGATGACTCATCTACTCTGCCCATACCCAACTATTCACAGGGTCAGCTTTGCAAGATGTCAAAGGCCAGTGACAGTTAGAATGTCTCAAAAGCGAATGATGATCTCAGTGCAGGCTCTAGTCCTAAAGGCAGCTACTATGAGGGAGAAAGGAGTTCTCCGGAACTGCCCAAAGCTTCTACAAGGGCATGCAAGAAAGAAGAGAACCTCAGATGATGAGGATGAGGACTTCGTTGCAAGTGAAGCTACTTCCAAGAAGAAAAAGACTGTGCTTGCAAAGGAGTATGGTACAGCTGCTAGCACAAGACTATCTGCCAGCTCCAAGGAAAGAACTGCTATAAGAAAGGTGCCCTTGTCCAACTAAGACCAGATCTCTTAGGAGGAGCCATCAAAGAAAAGGAGAGTGAGAAAACAGTCTATGAATGTGGTCTTCAAACCCACTTCAATGAGGAGAGATGATATGCCTGAAAGTGAAGAGGAAGAGGAGGAACCAACAGCTAATCCACCCCCTGCCAAGTCTCAAAAATTTATGGCAGATGCAATGAAGACTGTTGCCACCTCCAAGTCCAAACCCAAAGCTCCAACACCTAAGAGGACAACTAGGAATGATTCTGCTAGTGAGAAGAACAAGGCCCCAGTGCCTGAAGCTGATGCTGATGATGAGCCACTACTGCTCAGGAGGTTGATACCTAAGATTCCTGATCATGACAACACCCATCCAGTTGTTGAGAACATGATGCTAAGGAAGGATAAAGGTCTATGCCAATGGAGATTGTCTGATCCCTGTGCTGTCAGAAGAATAACTCCTTGTGACTATTGTTTCCATACCAGAGAGTAACAAGACTTCTATGAGACAGTGTTGCTAGATAAGAAGCCAATTGTTAGTGATATGAAATGGGTGGATTGGAAGTACATTGATGAAAATGAAGAAAACTTCCCCCATGTTCATGAGAGTTTCAAGCTTGCTGGTGTTGATGCCTTTGTTGGGAAGAAGTTTACCAAGTGGATTGATGAGATGATCATGCAATTCTACTCAACTGCTCATTTCTATCCAGATGGGAGGATAGTGTGGATGACTGACGGAAATAGATACCTGTCAATCATCTCTGAGTGGACTGCTCTTCTTGGTGCTCTTGGAGAAGGAGAGGATGATATTGATATATGCAACACCCAAGATGGACCACAATTCCATGCAGAACATGTACAAGCCTATTCCTAAGAAAGACCTTGAGACACGCAAGTTTGGATATGTGAAGCACATGTTGGATGGTTTGGCCACCATCAATACTATTTTGAGGCACACTCTATTTCCCAAATCTAGAGATAACAAGATGATTCGTGGCCACTCTATCAACCTTTTGTATCTCTTTGATACACCTTAGAAGTTCAAGGTGATGATCCTAATAGTTGAAACTATCAAGAGAACCGCAACTAACCAAAAGATATCATGTGGTTTTGCTGCACACATTCAGTTGCTCATCAACTCCAAGGTTGAAAAGAGCACATATCTTATTGATCATGAGCATCTCCCTTTGTTGCAAGAATTAGAGGACAATGCAGTGGTGATGGATCCTTCACACCCTACTTCTTCTAAGGCATAGGAGAAGATTTAGGCAGTTGTTGCAGCTAAAGCAACTAAGGAGGCATCTACTCTCAATGCTCCCATTTCCAACCTCAAGACAAATAACGACGAAATGACTTATCTGCTAGAAGCAACCCTGAGGATTGAGCGAAGTCTGGCCAATCTCACCAAGAACCAGGAGAGCTTAGAGCGGGTAGTCGAGGCAAAGATATATGATCTTGATGTAACGATCACAGAGGTTCGGTCAATAGTGAAGAAGTTGAAGGATGATGTTGATGCAGCTAGATTTTTGTAGAGAATAGTGGAGATGATAGACCGACAACTAAAAAATTCCAAACAGTGCCTAGGGCACCCAAGTCTGCTACAGTGCCTGATGCGAACACGAGGACTACAGTTTCTGCCCCTGTTGTTGCTTCATCAGTGCCACCACCAGAGTCTACTCCACCAGCCCAGCAAACTTTAGCCGAAGCTTCCACGGATGCACTTCTCTCAACTCCATCTACGCACACCAGAGCTGCTAGCTAGAGATCACCATCAGAAGCTCCCGAGGATCGTGCCTAGAGAGACGCAAAGCTCTATACCTATTCGAACTTTTTGGTACTTGTTACCAAAGGGGGAGAATTTGTATAGATCATTTAGGCTTCGAGAAAGAGTTTCTTGCTTTTGCTCATTGGTTTCCTTGAGTTTTTGCTACTATTTGATTTGTGCTACTTTGATTCGTTATGCTTGTGAGATACTATGGTTGTGTTTGATCATACTGTGCTTTATGTTATGCCCAATGCTTATCATTATCATTATCCTTGTATGATCACTCACTTGTGGTTTTGGTGATGTGTGCTTACTATTCCAATCATATCATTTTGTGTGCTTCACCAAGTTGTATGTGACATGGAAGAGTGACCCATGATCCAAATCGATTGTGCATTTGCATTCAAACGCAATTTTTTAATAATGCACAAATTTAGGGGGAGCTCTTACTTATCACATACTGAAAGCGACGATGTATTTCATTCATTTAATCATTTCTTGAAGCTTTGATCTATATATTGTCATCAATTACCAAAAAGGGGGATATTGAAAGTGCAACTAATCCCGGGTGGTTTTGGTAATTCATAACAACATATATCTCGTTGAACTAACATCCATTCAAGTTAAAGATTTCAGGATGTTGAATGATTAGCATGGCAAGGACTAGTGATTGTGGATCCCTCAAAATGCTAAGGACATGGATTGGCAAAAGCCCAAGACTCTACATTTTTGGTTAAGTGATCCAAGATCACATTGATTTCGTAGGAAAGCCAATACTACTAAAAGGGGGTGAGGTTTTGATTATGATCTATTTGCTCAAGTGCTTAGTGATATTACTCCAAAAGTCCTTGACCACTTTATCTATCCAAATATGTCCAAAAACCTACATTCCAACTCGGCCCCACCGAAATTTATCCATTCATACCCATCAAGTTCATCTGGACACTACCTCTGCCAAATCCTAACAAATTAGGTCACCGATATGGTTCTTGGTCCCACTGTTTTGGCCTACCCAACCTTCTGTAACTAGTTGCAATTATTTCGGTCTCGCCGAGTTCTGCAATCGGTCCCATCGAGATGACTTGCCAAACCTTCTATAACTTGCTGCGATAATTTTGGGCTCACCGAGTTTAGCAATCGGTCCCACCAAGACGGCGTGCCAACCTTTTTGTTCCCTTATTGCTTCACTTCGGTCCTACCAAGTTGGTGCAATCGGTGCCACCGAAACGAGGCCTGCCTTTGCCATTGCACATCGGTCCCTTCGAGTTGTTTCCAGTCGGTCCCACCGAGACCTCCAACATTCATATCTTTTACACAGGTCGGTGCCACCGGTTTGGGTCAAAAGTGTGTAATGGCTGGATTTCGTGTGGAGGCTATTTATACCCATCGACCCCCTCTTACTAAGTAAGAGAGCCATTAGAACATGCTTCCACTTCGACTACTCATTTTCTGAAAGAAAACCACCTACCCATGTGTTGAGATCAAGAGATTCCGTTCCTACCATTTGAACCTTGATTTCTAGCCTTCCCCAAGTTGGTTTCCACTCAAATCCTTCTTCCACCATAGCCAAATCTGTGAGAGAGTTGAGTCTTGGGGAGACTATCATTTGAAGCACAAGAGCAAGGAGTTCATCATCAACACACCGTCTATTACCTTTTGGAGAGTGGTTTGTCCTAGATTGGTTACGTGTCACTTGGGAGCCTCCGACATGATGTGGAGTTGAACCAGGAAGTTTGTAAGGGCAAGGAGATCGCCTACTTCATGAAGATCTACCTGAGTGAGGCAAGTCCTTCGTGGACGATGGCCATGGTGGGATAGACGAGGTTTCTTATTTGTGGAACCTTCGTGGGTGGAGCCCTCCGTGGACTTGCGCAACTATTACCCTTCGTGGGTTGAAGTCTCCATCAAGGTGGACGTATGATAGCACCACCTATCGGAACGACGCCAAAAATCATCATGTCCCCATTGAGTTTGCCTTCTCCAAACCCTTCCCTTTACTTACATGTGGAATGTCTTACTTTCCGTTTCTATACTCTTAGAATTGCATGTGTAGGGTGTTGCTTGACTTGTCATAATTGCTAAAATCTGCCTACAACTAAAATTGGGAAAAGGTTAGGTTTTATTTGGTCAAGTAGTCTAATCGCCCCCCTCTAGACATACTTTCGATCCTACACAATGAGACAACCCACCATGTACTCCTACATGGCCTCTCATCGCTACCTTTACCAAATTGTGTTCACACACTTTGCTCTCAACAGTAGGACATGTTCACCACCATTCCAATCCAACCTAGATGAATCATACCTGACACAACTCTAAGCATAGCAGGCATAACAAACAAGCATGAATGAGTTGGCACATCATGGATCAAACAACTCCTACTCATGCTAGTGGGTTTTACTAATTACTGTGACAAAGACAGGTCATGCAGAGGAATGGGTTCAACTACCGCAACATGTAACAGTTGAATTTTTGTTGTCCTTGTAGGAAATATGCCCTAGAGGTAATAATAAAATGGTTATTATCATATTTCCCGTTCATGATAAATGTTTATTATTCACGCTATAATTGTATTGACCAGAAACTTAAATACATGTGTGAATACATAAACTACACTGTGTCCGTAGTAAGCCTCTACTAGACTAGCTCGTTAATCGAAGATGGTTAAGGTTTTCTAACCATGGACATGAGTTGTCATTTGATAATGGGATCACATCATTAGGAGAATGATGTGATGGATAGACCCAACTGTAAGCTTGGCATCCGATCGTTTGGTTATTTGCTACAATTTTCTTCATGTCAAGTATTAGTTCCTTAGACCATGAGACCATGACACCCCCGGATACCAGAGGAATGCCTTGTGTGCTATCAAACATCACTTCATAACTGGGTGATCCTAAAGGTGCTTTACAGGTATCACCGAAGGTGTCTGTTGGGTTGCGTGGATCGAGACTAGGATTTGTCACTCCATGTGATGGAGAGATATCTCTGGGCCCTCTTGGTAATACAACATCATAAGAAGCTTCATGTGCCTAATGAGTTTAGTCACGATATCTTGTATTATGGAATGGGTAAAGAGACTTGCCAGCAACGAGATTTAACAAGGTATGGAGATACCGACGATCGAATCTCGGACAAGTAACATATCGCCGGACAAAGGGAATTGCATGGGATTAACTGAGTCCTCGACATCGTGGTTCCACTGATAAAGATCTTCATTGAATATGTAGGAAACAATATGGGCATTCAGGTCCTGCTATTGGTTATTGACCAGAGAGGAGTCTCGGTCATGTCTGCATGTTCCGAAATCGTAAGGTCACACGCTTGACGTTCGGTAGTGCTAGGGTAGTAATGAGATATTAATGGCAGAAAGTTTGAAGGTTGTTAAGAGTCCCGGATGGGATCCGAGATATCACGAGGAGATCTGGAATGGTCCGGAGGTAAAGATTTATATATGTGAAGTCATATTTTGGGTTCGAGAAAAGTTCGGTTTTTTGGTATTGTACCAGGAATGTTATAGAAGGTTCCGGGGGTTCCACCGTGGGGCCCAACGACCCGGGAAGGGTCCACATGGACCGAGGGGTGGGGCTACATACCACATGGGCTGGCCTCATCATTCCCCAAAGCACATGTTGTTTAAATCTAGAGATAAGGCATTATCTCTAAATTTAAAGGGTTGAATCTAGAGATAAGATGTTATCTCCAAGTTTAAAGGGATTCTCCAAGTTTAAAGTGATCTCTCCCATATGGTCAACCCTAGGAGGGTTTTGGACGCCTTCCCTGCCCCCTAGCCTATATATAGAGGGGGGGCGCATGGGGGCAGCCATCCCTTCACCTTTGCCCGTTGCCTCTCCAACTCCCTCCACGTTCCTCCATTACGCGCTTGGTGAAGCCCTGCTCGAATTCTGCTACCGCCACCACCATCATACCGCCGTGTTGGTTCTGATCTCATCTACCTCCTCTCTCTCGCTTGCTGGATCAAGAAGGAGAGGACGCCATCGAGCTGAACGTGTGCTACTCTCGGAGGTGTCATCCACTCAGCACTAGATCGGATTGGATCGTGAAGAATACGACTACATCAACCTTATACATCTCCTAGATTAGATCTTGGGTGTTCATAGGAATTTTTTTCATGCTTTGTTCCCCATTAGTGGCATCATGAGCTAGGTCTATGCGTAGATGTATATGCACGAGTAGAACGCAAAGTTGTTGTGGCTGTTGATGTTCAAATTGCGTACTTCCTTTGTCTTATTTGGATTCAGCGGTATTGTGGGATGAAGCGGCTCGGACCAACCTTACTTCCACGCATAAGAGACCGGTTCCACTGACTGACATGCATCTTGTATTGCATAAAAGTGGCTTTGTGGGTGTCTGTCCCTCCCACCTTAGTTGAATCTGATTTGACAATGACGGCCCTTGTAGAAGGTTAAAAGGCAACTTGTATATCACTGTTGTGGTTTTGCGTAGATAAGAAAGGTTCTTATAGTTTTCCCTAGCAGCCACATAATATTGCAACAATAAAGTAGAGGACATCTAACTTGTTTTTGCAGGGCATGTTGTGATGTGGTATGGCCAAAACATGATGTGATATATGTTGATGTATGAGATGATCATGTTTTATAATAAGTTCACAACTTGCATGTCGATGAGTACAGCAACTGGCAGGAGCCATAGGGTTGTCTTTAATTTATTCTATGACCTGTGTGTCAATTATTAAACGCCATGTAATTGATTTACTTTATCGCTATGTGTTAGCAATAGTTGTAGAAGCAATATTTGGTGGGACAACCACGTGGCGACACGATGATGGAAATCATGGTGTCATGCCAGTGACGATGGAGATCATGCCGGTGCTTTGGAGATGGAGATAAAAAGCAGAAGATGATAATGGACATATCATGTCACATATTGATTGCATGTGATGTTTATCCGTTGATGCATCTTATTTTGCTTAGGAAGACGGTAGCATTACAGATGACCCCTTCACTAACTTTCAAGATAAAAGTGTTCTTCCTAAGTATGCACCATTGCAAAAGTTCATCGTTTGGAAGCACCTCGTGATGATTGGGTGTGATAGACTCTATGTTCACATACAACGGGTGTAAGCCAGTTTTACACATGCAGAATACTTGGGTTAAACTTTACGAGCCTAGCATGTATAGACATGGCCTCAGAACATGGAGGGCCAAAAGGTCGAACATGAGTCATATAGTAGATACAATCAACATGGAGATGTTCACCATTGATGACGACCCCGTCTCATGTGATGATCGGACATGGGTAGTTGATTTGGATCATCTAAACACTTAGACAACTTGAGGGATGTTGGTTTAAGTGGGAATTCACTAGTAATTTGATTAACTGAACCAATTATCATCAACATAGTCTTAATGTCTTTGCAAATTATGTTGTAGATCAATGGCTCGCGTTGTAGCTCCCTTGATTTTTAATGTGTTCCTAGAGAAAGCTAAGTTGAAAGATGATGGTAGCAACTATGCGGACTGGGTCCATAATTTGAGGATTATCCTCACTTCTGCATAGAAGGCTTATGTCTTCAAAGCACTGCTAGGTCTGCCACCCGCTCCCGCTAATCTGGACAATGTGAGTGTGTGGCAGACTAGAAGTGATGAATACACGATAGTATAGTGCGCCATGCTTTACGTCTTAGAACCAAGACTCCAAACACATTTTGAGCACCACGGAGCATATGAGATGCTCCAGGAGCTGAAGTTGGTATTTTAGGCTCATGTCCGGGCTGAGAGGTATGACACCTCTGACAAGTTCTTTAGCTGCAGTATGGTGGAGAACAGTTCCGTTAGTGAGCATGTACTCAGAATGTCTGGGTACTACAACCGCTTGAATCAGTTGGGAGTTAATCTTCTGGGTGAAGTAGAGATTGACAGAGTTCTCCAGTCACTGCCACCAAGCTACAAGGGCTTTGTAATGAACTATAGTATGCAAGGGATGGAGAAAATGATCCCTGAGCTCTTTGCGATGCTTAAGGCCGCGAAAGTATAAATCAAGAAATAGCATCAAGTGTTAATGGTCAATAAGACCACCAGTCTCAAGAAGGCAAGGGAAAGAAAGGAAACTTCAAGAAGAATGGCAAGGCAGTTGTCGCTCCCATGAAGAAACCCAAGTCTAGACCTAAACCCGAGATTGAGTGCTTCTATTGCAAGGGGAAAGGCCACTGGAAGCAAAACTTCCCCAAGTACTTTGTAGTCGATGCACGTCGGAAATGCTTCCAAGGTTGATGTGATTGCCGTCGGCACGCTTCCTCTATGTTTACCTTCGGGGTTAGTTATGAACCTAAATAATTGTCATTTGGTTTGAGCATGAACATTATATCTTGATCTTGTTTATTGCGAGAAAGTTATTCATTTAAGTCGGAGAATAATGGCTGTTCTATTTATATGGATAATATATTTTATGGTCATGCACCCCTTGTGAATGGTTTATTCTTATTGAATCTCGATCATAATGGTACACATGGTCATAAGATTGATGCCAAAAGATGCAAAGTTAATGATGATAGTACCACATACTTGTGGCACTGCCGCTTAGGTCATATTGGTGTAAAGCGCATGAAGAAACTCCATGCTGATGGACTTTTGAAATCACTTGATTCTGAATCTTTTGATACATGTGAACCATGCATCATGGGCAAGATGACTAAAACCCCGTTTTTCAGATCGATGGAGCGGGCTGGTGAGTTGTTGGAAATAATACATACTGATGTATGCAGTCTGATGAGTGTTGAAGCATGCAGTGGATATCATTATTTTCTTACCTTCACAGATGATATGAGTAGATGTGGGTACATTTACTTAATGAAACACAAGTCCGAAACATTTCAAAACTTCAAGAAATTTCAGAGTGAAGTGGAGAATCATCGCAACAAGAAAATAAAGTTTCTACGATCTGATCGTGGAGGTGAATATTTGAGTTATGAGTTTGGTATGCATTTAAGACAATCTGGAATTGTTTCACAACTCACGCCATCTGGAACACCACAATATAATGGTGTGTCCAAACATCGTAATCCTACTTTATTAGATATGGTGCGTTCTATAATGTCTCTTACCGATTTTCCACTATCATTTTGGGGTTATGCATCAGAGACAACCACATTCACTTTAAATAGGGATTTGTCTAAATCCGTTGAGATGACACCGCATGAGTTATGGTTTGGAAAAAACCCTAAGCTGTCGTTTCTTAAAGTTTGGGGATATGATGCTTACGTCAAGAGGCTTCAGCCTGATAAGCTCGAAGCCAAAGCAGAGAAGTGCGTCTTCATAGGATACCCTAAAGAAACCATTGGGTATGCCTTCTATCACAGAACCGAGGGCAAGCTTTTTGTTGCTAAGAATGGGTCCTTTCTAGAGGAGTTTCTCTCCAAATAAGTGAGTGGGAGGAAAGTAGAACATGATGGGGTAAACGTACCTTCTCTCGAATTGGAGAGAATGATTCTGCATCTACTACCACTGGTACGCGTTGGTGCTAAACAAACAGTTTTTAACCCCTTTCCGCGACGACATTTGGAACCATTGCCAAGTGAGTGTGGGCGATAGGGGGGTCCTTCCCACACAACCCAGAATTCGTCAGGGATAGGCCCTCCTAGGACACAGGCTGGGGCCGTGTGCGATCGGGCGAGGCATCGAAACCCAATCATTTCTGTAGGTATGTACATCCCACACGGTAATCCGAGAAAATCATTTCCGTAGGTATGTACATCCCACACAGTGAATCCCAGAAAATCATTTCCATAGGTATGCACATCCCACATGGTGAATCCAAGGAATACGTTTCCATTCTTATGTACATCCCACACATTCAATCCAGGGAAAACATTTCCGTTTGTATGTACATCCCACACAGTTTTATGTATACGCTCGTGTGTGAAAGGTGTACCTATCACACACGCTCTGCCTTGGCTAACTATTTGCTTTCATTAACTACATCACACACGATTTGATGTAGAAAACTGTGTGGCATTGGGCTATCCATCACAAGCGCTTTTACTGCCAGAACTGTTTGCAAAGTTCCATGACCGTCTTTTCTCTTTTTATTTTTGCCTGTAATTTATTATTCGAATTGGAAATTTTGAAATATGAAATGTGCAATTCAAATTCTCAGCACAAATGGTTCAACAACGAATCCATAAATAAAATTGCCAGTACAATATGTTTAGTAATTATAGAATTAGGCAGCAATTAACTATGATGAACCACAATATTTAAAGGCGGTAAAGGTGAAGAGACAAGTGTAAATAATTTTGACTGCCGACGGTGTTGAAGAAGCGGAATGCCCATAATGTGCCTTCCCTCATGCCATAGGCACGAACCACTTTTGTCCAACCCCTTGTGACGATCGCCCGCCCATCCTTCACCGCCTTTAGGAAGACTTCTAGAGCATTATCATGGTAGCATGAATTATATACTTTAACCTTAGTTGCCTCCACTCCGGTCATGTAGTTTGTTAGGTAATCATCAGTAAATAGCTTCGGAAACCACTGAAAAGAGAAAAATATTAGATACTGAAGTCTAATAGAGTAACTTGTTGTCGGTAGGAGGAAAAGGCAACACATTACTTACCATCCTAAAGTTCACTATTGTCTTTGACAAAGTGTAAATAAAGAGCTTAATTCCAATCACCCGTTTCTTTCACCTAACAATCTTTCTTAGTTTCCTCACTTGACGCTTGTTCATGAATATCTCATTGCCCCATATGCAAAAGGGATCGAAGCATGGCTCAGTATCGCTCGTGTATGTACCTACAAGCAACCAAAAATTGTTAGAAGCTAAACTGAGATTGCACAAATGATGTAAAATACAACTACCTGTGTTCCTAAGTACAAGTTTTTTTTGAGATTTCAATATGAACTACAAACGGATGTATATAGAATTATAGATATAGTTTATATTAGAATCTAGATTTTGGAATCTCTAAAAATACTTATATTTAGGAATGGATGGTGTATAAGACATGGGATGCAGCTAACCTCGATGGCAAACAACAACATCGCCCATTGTAGCCCTGTGTAAGTACATGGAAAGCCAATGTTAACTACAACATGGTTAACATCCACCAAAAATAGCAAATGGTAATACAACGGCAGCATCTGTAGTGATATCTTCATTTCGAAAGAGTAGCACAGTAGCAAAGGGATGGATTAAAAAATGGATACAACTGTTAATAACAACAAGCTTAACAACATCTCAATTCATGTTTTGTAAGTTTGTAGCCATTGAAATACAACTCTTTAAAAATGGATACAACTGTTAATTGCAACAGGCTTAACAACATCTTAATTCATGTTTTGTAAGTTTGTAGTGAAATACAACTCTTTAAAAATGGATACAACTGTTAATTGCAACAGGCTTAATGACCATTGAAACCGGTACTAATAAAAATGCAATTGGCAGAGTTAAACATCATAGGGCAGGTGCTGCCAAAGCAGATAATGGCCCAGTTGTCTATAAAAAGGTAGGGAAAATAGCTAAAACGTGTTATGCATGTTAACTACAACATGCTTAATACATCGACCATACAAAACATAGACAGTAATTTCAACTGGTATTGGTAAGATTGAACTGGTGGGTACATACTTGGTAAGTCCTCAGAGGTAGTTGCTGGGGCACTTGTCCAAAGCTCGCCCAAAGTCAGTTGCGGTGGAGGCAAGCTATTCCTCCGGGTCGAAGCATGGATCAGTGCCACTGACATGTGTACCTACAGGCAACCAGTAAAGAAGTTAAACTGCAATTGCAAAAATGATGTGAAATACTGTAAGACATGGGATGCAGCTAACCTCGACGGCAAACAACAGCATCACCCGTTATGACCCTGCGTAAGTACATGGACAAGCATGTTATGTACAACAGGGTTAGCATCCACCAAAAATAGCAAATGGGTAGCATCTCTAGTATATCTTCATTGTGGAGAGTAGCATGGTAGCAAATGGACAGATTAAAAAATGGATACAAGTGTTAATTGCAACAGGCTTAACAACATCCCAAGTCATGTTTTGTAAGTTTGTAGCCATTGAAATTCAACTATTTAAAAATGGATTCAACTGTTAATTGCAACATGCTTAATAGACATTGAAACCGGTATTAATAAAAATGCAATTGGCATAGTTAAACATCACAAGGCAGATGCTGCCAGAGTAGAGAATGGCCCAGATGTCTATAAAAAGGTAGGGAAAGTAGCAAAAACGTGTTAGGTATGTTTACTAGAACATGCTTAATACATCGACCGTACAGAACATAGCCATTAAATTGCTACTGGTATTGGTAAGATTGAACTGGTGAGTACATACTTGGCAAGTCCTGAGAGGTAGTTGCTGGGGCACTTCATCTTGGCCAGAGCTCGCCCAAAGTCAGCGACGGTGGAGGCGAGCTGTTCCTCCAGATCGAAGCATGGATCAGTACCACTAACATGTGTACCTACAGGAAACCAGTAAATGGTAGAAGTTAAACCGCTATTGCACAAATTATGTGAAATACTGCAAGACATGGGATGCAGCTCACCTCGACGGCAAACAAAAGCATCGGCCGTTATGGACATGCATGTGAAGTACAAAAGGGTTAGCATCCACTTAAAAAATCAAACGGGCAGCATCTCTAGTGATATCCTGAGTCATGTATTGTAAGTTTGTTGCTGGTATTGGTGAAATTGAGATAGACACGATAATATTTGAACATCACACAGTGTGCAATACTGAAATAAACAAGGCACAAACATGCTTAATACATCAACCGTACAAATCATAGCCGTTGCAAGTCGTATTGGTAAGATTTAGCTGGTCAGATCTTACTTGTTAAGTCCTAGGGGGTAGTCGCTGGGGGACTTCATCTGGGCCAGAGCCTGCACCATGTCGGCGGCGGCGGCTGAGGCGAGGTGTTCCTCCGGGTCAACACGCACATCGGCCATCGTGCCATGGACCGCCATAAGCTCCTGATGGGGGGGAGGCATGAGGATGTTTCATAGGTGCCATTTAAGCAATCAGGTCAGGGACGTGATAGAGATCGGTGGGTTACCTGACTGGATCCGAGCAGAATGTAGATGTGGTTGAAGTTGTGGTTGCGGCGGCGGCGGTTTGAGATGCCGGTAGGGGGAGGCGCCAGGGAGGGGGATACTGAGGGGAAGGGGATGTGGTTGGAGGAATAAATTCTAAAATCGCGCGCCAAATGAAACTTTCGGTTCGAAACTTGAAACTTGGGCGGGGGAAACACACAACGCATGCGAAGCGCGTAAAATACTCGTGTGCGAGAAAAAAGAAAGTTGGTAGATCCCGTCTCCAAAAAAATGTACATGTGTACTTGATTTTTTTTGGGTCAATGGTATGCCTGGTTTATTAGGAAACAATGCACAAGTAACTGACTTATGGGTCATTAACGCAAAAAACGCAGACGCGTACGGCATAGAAACCGTGTGTTTTGTGATCTTCTAATGATTAACGCAAAAAAACGGACACGGGCACACATGCTAATCAATGCTCAAAGCCCTCAAAGGTTGCTCTTACCGATATTGTATGTTAATTCTACAAACTTAAAGTACTACTGGTAATTTGCTCTAGTACTACAAACTTAAACTACTTCTCACATGCTGCCATCGGGGCATGTTGGCGAGACGCCGGCGTTCTCCTTCCCGGCCATGTAGGCGGCAGCCCACCATGCTTCGATCTCCGCCAAGCTCTCCTCACCACTGTTGGGAATGTAGTAATTTAAAAAAAAATCCTACGCACACGCAAGATCATGGTGATGCATAGCAACGAGAGGGGAGAGTGTTGTCTACGTACCCTCGTAGACCGAAAGTGGAAGCGTTAGCACAACGCGGTTGATGTAGTCGTACGTCTTCACGATCCGACTGATCCAAGTACCGAACGCACGGCACCTCCGAGTTCAGCACACATTCAGTTCGATGACGTCCCGCGAACTCCAATCCTGTAGAGCTTCACGGGAGAGTTCCGTTAGCACGACGGCGTGGTGATGATGATGATGTTCTACTGTCGCAGGGGTTCGCCTAAGCACCGCTATGATATGATTGAGGTGGATTATGGTGGAAGGGGGCACCGCACACGGCTAAGAGATCAAGAGATCAATTGTTGTGTCTATGGGGTGCCCCCTGGCCACGTATATAAAGGAGTGGAGGAGGAGGGGGGCAGCCAAGAGGAGGAGGCGCGCCCAAGGGGGGGCAATCCTACTCCAAGTAGGTTTTGCCCCCTTTCCTGTTCTAACTAGGAGAAGGGGGAAGGAGGAGGTGGAGAGAAGGAAGGAGAAGGGGAGCCGCGCCCCTTCCCTTTCCCAATTCGGATTAGGGCAAGGGGGGCTACACGCCACCTCCTGCTGCCTCTCCTCTTCCACTACTTTGGGCCCATGAGGCCCAATAACCCCCGGGGGGTTCCGGTAACCCCCAGGTACTCTGGTATATATCCGATAACCCCCGGAACCATTCCGGTGTCTGAATATAGTCGTCCAATATATCAATATTCATGTCTCGACCATTTCGAGACTCCTCGTCATGTCTGTAATAACATCCGGGACTCCGAACAACCTTCGGTACATCAAAACTCATAAACTCATAATATAACCGGCATCAAAACGTTAAGCGTGCGGACCCCACGGGTTCGAGAACTATGTAGACATGACCGAGACATGTCTCCGGTCAATAACCAATAGCGGAACCTGGATGCTCATATTGGCTCCGACATATTCTACGAAGATCTTTATCAGTCAGACTGCATAACAACATACGTTGTTCCCTTTGTCATCGGTATGCTACTTGCCCAAGATTCGATCGTCGGTATCTCAATACCTAGTTCAATCTCGTTACCGGCAAGTCTCTTTACTCATTTCGTAATACATCATTCCGCAACTAACTCATTTAGTTGCAATGCTTGCAAGGCTTAAGTGATGTGCATTACCGAGAGGGCCCAGAGATACCTCTCCGACAATCGGAGTGACAAATCCTAATCTCGAAATACGCCAACCCAACAAGTACCTTTGGAGACACCTGTAGAGCACATTTATAATCACCCAGTTACGTTGTGACGTTTGGTAGCACACAAAGTGTTCCTTCGGTAAACGGGAGTTGCATAATCTCATAGTCATAGGAACATGTATAAGTTATGAAGAAAGCAATAGCAACAAACTAAATGATCAAGTGCTAAGCTAACGGAATGGGTCAAGTCAATCACATCATTCTCCTAATGATGTGATCCCGTTAATCAAATGACAACTCATGTCTATGGTTAGGAAACATAACCATCTTCGATCAACGAGCTAGTCAAGTAGAGGCATACTAGTGACACTTTGTTTGTCTATGTATTCACACATGTATTATGTTTCTGGTTAATACAATTTTAGCATGAATAATAAACATTTATCATGATATAAGGAAATAAATAATAACTTTATTATTTCCTCTAGGGCATATTTCCTTCAGTCTCCCACTTGCACTAGAGTCAATAATCTAGATTACACTGTGATGATCCTAACACCCATGGAGCCTTGGTGTTGATCATGTTTTGCTTGTGGAAGAGGCTTAGTCAACGGGTCTGCAACATTTAGATCCGTATGTATCTTGCAAATTTCTAAGTCTCCCACCTGGACTAAATCCCGGATGGAATTGAAGCGTCTCTTGATGTGCTTGGTTCTCTTGTGAAATCTATATTCCTTTGCTAAGGTAATTGCTCCAGTATTGTCACAAAAGATTTTCATTGGACCCGATGTACTAGGTATGACACCTAGATCGGATATGAACTCCTTCATCCAGACTCCTTCATTTGCTGCTTTCGAAGCAGCTATGTACTCCGCTTCACATGTAGATCCCGCCACGACGCTTTGTTTAGAACTGCACCAACTGACAACTCCACCGTTCAATGTAAACACGTATCCGTTTTGCGATTTAGAATCGTCCGGATCAGTGTCAAAGCTTGCATCAACGTAACCATTTACGATGAGCTCTTTGTCACCTCCATAAACGAGAAATATATCCTTAGTCCTTTTCAGGTACTTCAGGATGTTCTTGAACGTTGTCCAGTGATCCACTCCTGGATTACTTTGGTACCTCCCTGCTAGACTTATAGCAAGGCACACGTCAGGTCTGGTACACAGCATTGCATACATGATAGAGCCTATGGCTGAAGCATAGGGTACATCTTTCATTTTCTCTCTATCTTCTGCAGTGGTCGGACATTGAGTCTTACTCAACTTCACACCTTGTAACACAGGCAAGAACCCTTTCTTTGCATGATCCATTTTGAACTTCTTCAAAACTTTGTCAAGGTATGTGCCTTGTGAAAGTCCAATTAAGCGTCTTGATTTATCTCTATAGATCTTAATGCCCAATATGTAAGCAGCTTCACTGAGGTCTTTCATTGAAAAACTCTTATTCAAGTATCCCTTTATGCTATCCAGAAATTCTATATCATTTCCAATCAATAATATGTCATCCACATATAATATCAGAAATGCTACCGAGCTCCCACTCACTTTCTTGTAAATACAAGCTTCTCCAAAAGTCTGTATAAAACCAAATGCTTTGATCACACTATCAAAGCGTTTATTCCAACTCCGAGAGGCTTGCACCAGTCCATAAATGGATCGCTGGAGCTTGCACACTTTGTTAGCTCCCTTTGGATCGACAAAACCTTCCGGTTGCGTCATATACAACTCTTCTTCCAGAAATCCATTCAGGAATGCAATTTTGACATCCATCTGCCAAATTTCATAATCATAAAATGCAGCAATCGCTAACATGATTCGGACAGACTTAAGCATCGCTACGGGTGAGAAGGTCTCATCGTAGTCAATCCCTTGAACTTGTCGAAACCCTTTCGCAACAAGTCGAGCTTTGTAGACAGTAACATTACCGTCAGCGTCAGTCTTCTTCTTGAAGATCCATTTATTCTCAATTGCTTGCCGATCAATGGGCAAGTCAACCAAAGTCCACACTTTGTTCTCATACATGGATCCCATCTCAGATTTCATGGCTTCAAGCCATTTTGCGGAATCTGGGCTCACCATCGCTTCTTCATAGTTTGTAGGTTCATCATTATCAAGTAGCATGACTTCCAGAACAGGATTACCGTACCACTCGGGCGTGCATCTTACTCTGGTTGATCTACGAGGTTCAGTAATAACTTGATCTGAAGTTTCATGATCATCATCATTAACTTCCTCACTAATTGATATAGTCATCACAGGAACCGGTTTCTGTGATGAGCTACTTTCCAATAAGGGAGCAGGTACGGTTACCTCATCAAGTTCCACTTTCCTCCCACTCACTTCTTTCGAGAGAAACTCCTTCTCTAGAAAGGATCCATTCTTAGCAACAAATGTCTTGCCTTCGGATCTGTGATAGAAGGTGTACCCAACAGTCTCCTCTGGGTATCCTATGAAGACACATTTCTCTGATTTGGGTTCGAGCTTATCACGTTGAAGCTTTTTCACATAAGCATCGCAGCCCCAAACTTTAAGAAACGACAACTTTGGTTTCTTGCCAAACCACAGTTCATAAGGCGTCGTCTCAACAGATTTTGATGGTGCCCTATTTAACATGAATGCGGCCGTCTCTAAAGCATAACCCCAAAACGATAGCGGCAAATCAGTAAGAGACATCATAGATCGCACCATATCTAGTAAAGTACGATTACGACGTTCGGACACACCATTACGTTGTGGTGTTCCGGGTGGCGTGAGTTGCGAAACTATTCCGCTTTGTTTCAAATGTAGACCAAACTCGTAACTCAAATATTCTCCTCCACGATCATATCGTAGAAACTTTATTTTCTTGTTACAATCATTTTCAACTTCACTCTGAAATTCTTTGAACTTTTCAAATGTTTCAGACTTATGTTTCATCAAGTAGATATACCCATATCTGCTTAAATCATCTGTGAAGGTGAGAAAATAACGATATCCGCCATGAGCCTCAATATTCATCGGACCACATACATCTGTATATATGATTTCCAAAAAATCTGTTGCTCTCTCCATAGTACCGGAGAATGGCGTTTTAGTCATCTTGCCCATGAGGCACAGTTCGCAAGTACCAAGTGATTCATAATCAAGTGGTTCCAAAAGTCCATCAGTATGGAGTTTCTTCATGCGCTTTATACCGATATGACCTAAACAACAGTGCCACAAATAAGTTGCACTATCATTATCAACTCTACATCTTTTGGTTTCAACATTATGAATATGTGTATCACTACTATCGAGATTCATCAAAAATAGACCACTCTTCAAGGGTGCATGACCATAAAAGATATTACTCATATAAATAGAACAACCATTATTCTCTGATTTAAATGAATAACCGTCTCGCATCAAACAAGATCCAGATATAATGTTCATGCTCAACGCTGGCACCAAATAACAATTATTTAGGTCTAAAACTAATCCCGAAGGTATATGTAGAGGTAGCGTGCCGACCGCGATCACATCGACTTTGGAACCATTTCCCACGCGCATCGTCACCTCATCCTTGGCCAGTGTTTGCTTAATCCGTAATCCCTGTTTCGAGTTGCAAATAATAGCAACGGAACCAGTATCAAATACCCAGGTGCTACTGTGAGCTCTAGTAAGGTACACGTCAATAAGATGTATATCACATATACCTTTGTTCACCTTGCCATCCTTCTTATCCGCCAAATACTTGGGGCAGTTCCGCTTCCAATGACCAGTCTGCTTACAGTAGAAGCACTCAGTTTCAGGCCTGGGTCCAGACTTGGGTTTCTTCTCCTGAGCAACAACTTGCTTGTTGTTCTTCTTCAAGTTACCCTTCTTCTTCCCTTTGCCTTTTCTTGAAACTGGCGGTCTTATTGACCATCAACACTTGATGCTCCTTCTTGATTTCTACCTCCGCAGCCTTTAGCATTGCGAAGAGCTCGGGAATCGTCTTATCCATCCCTTGCATGTTATAGTTCATCACGAAGCTCTTGTAGCTTGGTGGCAGTGATTGAAGAACTCTGTCAATGACACTATCAACAGGAAGATTAACTCCCAGTTGAGTCAAGTGATTATGGTACCCAGACATTTTGAGTATATGTTCACTGACAGAACTATTCTCCTCCATCTTGCAGCTATAGAACTTATTGGAGACTTCATATCTCTCAATCCGGGCATTTGCTTGAAATTTTAACTTCAACTCCTGGAACATCTCATATGCTCCATGACGTTCAAAACGTCGTTGAAGTCCCGATTCTAAGCCGTAAAGCATGGCACACTAAACTATTGAGTAGTCATTAGCTTTGCTCTGCCAGATGTTCGTAACATCTGGTGTTGCTCCTGCAGCAGGCTTGGCACCCAGCGGTGCTTCCAGGACGTAATTCTTCTGTGTAGCAATGAGGATAATCCTCAAGTTACGGACCCAGTCCGTGTAATTGCTACCATCATCTTTCAACTTTGCTTTCTCAAGGAACGCATTAAAATTCAATGGAACAACAACACGGGCCATCTATCTACAATCAAACATAGACAAGCAAAATACTATTAGGTACTAAGTTCATGATAAATTTAAGTTCAATTAATCATATTACTTAAGAACTCCCACTTAGGAAGACATCCCTCTAATCTTCTAAGTGATTACGTGATCCAAATCAACTAAACCATAACCGATCATCACGTGAAATGGAGTAGCTTTCAATGGTGAACATCAATATGTTGATCATATCTACTATATGATTCACACTCGACCTTTCGGTCTCAGTGTTCCGAGGCCATCTCTGCATATGCTAGGCTCGTCAAGTTTAACCTGAGTATTCTGCGTGTGCAAAAACTGGCTTGCACCCGTTGTAGATGGACGTAGAGGTTATCACACCCGATCATCACGTGGTGTCTGGGCACGACGAACTTTGGCAATGGTGCATACTCAGGGAGAACAATTTTATCTTGAAATTTAGTGAGAGATCATCTTATAATGCTACCGTCAATCAAAGCAAGATAAGATGCATAAAAGATAAACATCACATGCAATCAATATAAGTGATATGATATGGCCATCATCATCTTGTGCTTGTGATCTCCATCTCCGAAGCACCTTCATGATCACCATCGTCACCGGCGCGACACCTTGATATCCATCGTAGCATCGTTGTCGTCTAGTCAATCTTATGCTTCCACGACTATCGCTACCGCTTAGTGATAAATTAAAGCATTACAGGGCGATTGCATTACATACAATAAAGCGACAACCATATGGCTCCTACCAATTGCCGATAACTCGGTTACAAAACATGATCATCTCATACAATAAAATTTAGCATCATATCTAGACCATATCACATCACAACATGCCCTGCAAAAACAAGTTAAACGTCCTCTACTTTGTTGTTGCAAGTTTTACGTGGCTGCTACGGGCTTAGCAAGAACCGTTCTTACCAACGCATCAAAACCACAACGATAGTTTGTCAAGTTGATGCTGTTTTAACCTTCGCAAGGACCGGGCGTAGCCACACTTGGTTCAACTAAAGTTGGAGAACTGACACCCGCCAGCCACCTGTGTGCAAAGCACGTCGGTAGAACCAGTCTCGCGTAAGCGTATGTGTAATGTTGGTCTGGGCCGCTTCATCCAACAATACCGCCGAACCAAAGTATGACATGCTGGTAAGCAGTATGACTTATATCACCCACAACTCACTTGTGTTCTACTCGTGCATATAACATCAACGCATAAAACCTGGCTCTGATACCACTGTTGGGGAACATAGTAATTTCAAAAAAATTCTACGCACACGCAAGATCATGGTAATGCATAGCAACGAGAGGGGAGAGTGTTGTCTACATATCCTCGTAGACCAAAAGCGGAAGCGTTAGCACAACGCGGTTGATGTCGTCGTACGTCTTCACGATCCAACCGATCCAAGTACCGAATGCACTGCACCTCTGAGTTCAGCACATGTTCAGCTAGATGACGTCCCGCGAACTCCAATCCAGTAGAGCTTCACGAGAGAGTTCCATCAGCACGACGGCGTGGTGACGATGATGATGTTCTACTGGCGCAGGGCTTCGCCTAAGCACCGCTACGATATGATCGAGCTAGATTATGGTGGAAGGGGGCACTGCACACGGCTAAGAGATCAAGAGATCAATTGTTGTGTCTATGGGGTGCCCCTGGCCACGTATATAAAGGAGTGGAGGAGGAGGGGCCGGCCAAGAGGAGGAGGCGCGCCCAAGGGGGGGGGGCAATCCTACTCCAAGTAGGTTTTGCCCCCTTTCCTATTCCAACTAGGAGAAGGGGGAAGGAGGAGGTGGAGAGAAGGAAGGAGAAGGGGGGTCGCACCCCCTTCCCTTTCCAATTCAAATTGGGGAAAGGGGGGCTGCGCGCCACCTCCTGCTGCCTCTCCTCTTCCACTACTTTGGGCCCATGTGGCCCAATAACCCCCGGGGGGGTTCCGATAACCCCCCAGTACTCCGGTATATATCCGATAACCCCCGAAACCATTTCGGTGTCCGAATATAGTCGTCCAATATATCAATCTACATTTCTTGACCATTTCGAGACTCCTCGTCATGTCTGTGATCACATCCGGGACTCCGAACAACCTTCGGTACATCAAAACTCATAAACTCATAATATAACCGGCATCAAAATGTTAAGCGTGCGGACCCTACAGGTTCGAGAACTATGTAGACATGACCGAGACATGTCTCTGGTCAATAACCAATAGCGGAACCTGGATGCTCATATTGGCTCCCACATATTCTACGAAGATATTTATCGGTTAGACCGCATAACAACATACGTTGTTCCCTTTGTCATCGGTATGTTACTTGCCCGAGATTTGATCGTCAGTATCTCAATACCTAGTTCAATCTCGTTACCGGCAAGTCTCTTTACTCGTTCCGTAATACATCATTCCGCAACTAACTCATTTAGTTGCAATGCTTGCAAGGCTTAAGTGATGTGCATTACCGAGAGGGCCCAGAGATACCTCTCCGACAATCAGAGTGACAAATCCTAATCTCAAAATACGCCAACCCAACAAGTACCTTTGGAGACACCTATAGAGCACCTTTATAATCACCCAGGTGACGTTTGGTAGCACACAAAGTGTTCCTCCGGTAAACGGGAGTTGCATAATCTCATAGTCATAGGAACATGTATAAGTTATGAAGAAAGCAATAGCAACAAACTAAACGATCAAGTGCTAAGCTAACGGAATGGGTCAAGTCAATCACATCATTCTCCTAATGATGTGATCCCGTTAATCAAATGACAACTCATGTCTATGGTTAGGAAACATAACCATCTTCGATCAACGAGCTAGTCAAGTAGAGGCATACTAGTGATACTTTGTTTGTCTATGTATTCACACATGTATTGTGTTTCCGGTTAATACAATTTTAGCATGAATAATAAACATTTATCATGATACAAGGAAATAAATAATAACTTTATTATAGGGCATATTTCCTTCAACCACGCCGTGTGGCCTCTTCTTTCTTGCAGCGGTTGATGTCTACTACACAACCTTCTTCTTGTAGACGTTGTTGGGCCTCCAAGTGCAGAGGTTTGTAGGACAGTAGCAAATTTCCCTCAAGTGGATGACCTAAGGATTATCAATCCGTGGGAGGCGTAGGATGAAGATGGTATCTCTCAAACAACCCTGCTACCAAATAACAAAGAGTCTCTTGTGTCCCCAACACACCCAATACAATGGTAAATTGTATAGGTGCACTAGTTCGGTGAAGAGATGGTGATACAAGTGCAATATGGATGGTAGATAAAGGTTTTTGTAATCTAAAAATATAAAAACAACAAGATAACTAATGATAAAAGTGAGCACAAACGGTATTGCAATGTGTTGAAACAAGGCCTAGGGTTCATACATTCACTAGTGCAAGTTCTCTCAACAATAATAACATAATTGGATCATATAACTATAAATATCCCTCAACATGCAACAAAGAGTCACTCTAAAGTCACTAATAGCGGAGAACAAACGAAGAGATTATGGTTGGGTACAAAACCACCTCAAAGTTATTCTTTCCAATCAATCCGTTGGGCTATTCCTATAAGTTTCACAAACAGCCCTAGAGTTCATAGTAAAATAACACCTTAAGACGCAAATCAACCAAAACCGTAATGTCACCTAGATACTCCAATGTCACCTCAAGTATCCATGGGTATGATTATACGGTATGCATCACACAATCTCAGATTCATCTATTCAACCAACACAAAGAACTTCAAAGAGTGCCCCAAAGTTTCTACCGGAGAGTCAAGACGAAAACGTGTGCCAACTCCTATGCATAAGTTCATGAGGTCACGGAACTCGCAAGTTGATCACCAAAACATACATCAAGTGGATCATGTGATATCCCATTGTCACCACAGTTAAGCACATGCAAGACATACATCAAGTGTTCTCAAATCCTTAAAGACTCAATATGATAAGACAACTTTAAAGGGAAAACTCAATTCATCACAAGAGAGTAGAGGGGGAGAAACATCATAACATCCAACTATAATAGCAAAGCTCGCGATACATCAAGATCGTATCACCTCAAGACCACGAGAGAGAGAGAGAGATCAAACACATAGCTACTGGTACATACCCTCAGCCTCGAGGGAGAACTACTCCCTCCTCGTCATGGAGAGCACTAGGATAATGAAGATGGCCACCGAAGAGGGATTCCCCCTCCGACAGGGTGCCGAAATGGGTCTAGATTGGTTTTCGGTGGCTACGGAGGCTTCTGGCGGCGGAATCCCGATCTATTCCGCTCCCCGATGTTTTTAGGGTATATTGATATATATATAGGGGAACGAAGTCGGTCAGGGGAGCCATGTGGGGCCCACGAGGGTGTGGGGCGTGCCCAGGGGGGCAGGCGCGCCTCCTTGCCGCATGGCCACCTCGAAGCTTCCCCGACGTCCTCCAAGTCTCCTGGATTGCTTCCGTTCCAAAAATAACTCTCCCGAAGGTTTCATTCCGTTTGGAATCCGTTTGATATTCCTTTTCTTCGAAACACTGAAATAGGCAAGAAAACAACAATTTGGGTTGGGCCTCCGGTTAATAGGTTAGTCCCAAAAATAATATAAAAGTGTATAGTAAAGCCCATAAACATCCAAAACAGATAATATAATAGCATGGAACAATCGAAAATTATAGATACGTTGGAGACATATCAAGCATCCCCAAGCTTTCCTGCTCGTCCTCAAGTAGGTAAATGATAAAAACAAAATATTTGATGTGGAGTGCTTCCTAACATATTTCTCAATGTAATTTTCTTTATTGTGGCATGAATGTTCAGATCCGAAAGGTTCAAGATAAAAGTTTAATATGAACATAAAAATAATAATATTTCAAGCATACCAACTAAGCAATCATGCCTTCTCAAAATAACATGGCCAAAGAAAGTTCATCCCTACAAAATCATATAGTTTGCTCATGCTCCATTTTCGTCACACAAGAATGCTCTCATCATGCACAACCCCTATGACAAGCCAAGCAATTGTTTCATACTTTAGTAATCTCAAACATTTTTCAACCTTCACGCAATACATGAGCGTGAGCCATGGATATAGCACTATGTGTGGAATAGAATATAATGAAAGGGGGTTATGTGGACAAGCCAAAAAAAGAGTAAGTCTCACATCGATGCGGCTAATCAATGGGCTAGGGAGATGCCCATCAATTGTTGTCAATGCAAGGAGTAGGGATTGCCATGCAACGAATGCACTAGAGCTATAAATGTATGAAAGCTCAACAAAAGAAACTAAGTGGGTGTGCATCTAACTTGCTTGATCACGAAGACCTAGGGCACTTGAGGAGGCCCATTGTTGGAATATACAAGCCAAGTTCTATAATGAAAAATTCCCACTAGTATATGAAAATGACAAAACAAGAGACTCTCTATCATAAATATCATGGTGCTACTTTGAAGCACAAGTGTGGAAAAAGGATAGTAGCATTGCCCCTTTTACTTTTCTTTTCTTTTTGTTGGGCCTTCTTTTTTTCGAAGGGACAATGCTCTATTAATGATGATCATCACACTTCTGTTTATTTACAACTCAATGATTACAACTCGATACTAGAACAAGATATGACTCTATATGAATGCCTTCGGCGGTGTACCGGGATGTGCAATGACTCATGAGTGACATGTATGAAAGAATTATGAACGGTGGCTTTGCCACAAATACGATGTCAACTACATGATCATGCAATGCAATATGACAATGATGATGCGTGTCATAATAAACGAAATGGTGGAAAGTTGCATGGCAATATATCTCAGAATGGCTATGGAAATGCCATAATAGGTAGGTATGGTGGCTGTTTTGAGGAAGATATAAGGAGGTTTATGTGTGATAGAGCGTATTGTATCACGGGGTTTGGATGCACCGACGAAGTTTGCACCAACTCTTAAGGTGAGGAAGGTGCAATGCACAGTACCGAAGAGGCTAGCAATGATGGAAGGGTGAGAGTGCATATAATCCATGGACTCAACATTAGTCATAAAGAACTCACATACTTATTGCAAAAATCTACAAGTCATCAAAAACCAAGTACTATGCGCATGCTCCTAGGGGGATAGATTGGTAGGAAAAGACCATCGCTCGTCCCCAACCGCCACTCATAAGGAAGACAATCAAATAACACCTCATGTTTCAAATTTGTTACATAACGTTTTACCATACGTGCATGCTACGGGACTTGCAAACTTCAACACAAGTATCTCTCAAATTCACAACTACTCAACTAGCATGACTCTAATATCACCATCTTCATATCTCAAAACAATCATCAAGTATCAAACTTCTCATAGTATTCAATGCACTTTATATGAAAGTTTTTATTATATCCCTCTTGGATGCCTATCATATTAGGACTAAATTCATAACCAAAGCAAACTACCATGCTGTTCTAAAAGACTATCAAAATAATTATAAGTGAAGCATGAGAGTTCAACAATTTCTTCAAAATAAAACCACCGTCGTGCTCTAAAAAGATATAAGTGAAGCACTAGAGCAAATGAGAAACTACTCCAAAAGATATAAGTGAAGATCAATGAGTAGTCAAATAATTATGCAACTATGTGAAGACTCTCTAACATTTAAGAATTTCAGTCTTGGTATTTTATTCAAACAGCAAGAAAAAAAAATGACGCTCCAAGCAAAACACATATCATGTGGCGAATAACAATATAGCTCCAAGTAAAGTTACCGATGAACAAAGACGAAAGAGGGGATGCCATCCGGGGCATCCCCAAGCTTAGGCTCTTGGTTGTCCTTGAATATTACCTTGGGGTGCCTTGGGCATCCCCAAGCTTAGGCTCTTGCCACTCCTTATTCCATAGCCCATCGAATCTTTACCCAAAACTTGAAAACTTCACAACACAAAACTTAACAGAAAACTTGTAAGCTCCGTTAGTATAAGAAATAAATCACCACTTAGGTACTATTGTGGACTCATCCCAAATTCATATTGGTGTAATATCTACTTTATTCCAACTCATCTATGGTTCATACCCTCCGATACTACTCAGTGATTCATCAAAATAAGGAAACAACCCATAGAAAACAGAATATGTCAAAAACAGAACAGTCTATAGTAATCTGGATCAAACGTATGTTGGGGAACGTAGTAATTTCAAAAAAATCCTACGCACACGCAAGATCATGGTGATGCATAGCAACGAGAGGGGAGAGTGTTGTCCATGTACCCTCGTAGACCAAAAGCGGAAGCGTTTAGCACAACGCGGTTGATGTAGTCATACGTCTTCACGATCCTACCGATCAAGTACGAATGCACGGCACCTTCGAGTTCAGCACACGTTCAGCCCGATGACGTCCCTCGAACTCCGATCCAGCCGAGTGTTGAGGGGGAGTTTCGTCAGCTCGACGACATGGTGACGATGATGATGTTCTACCGACGCAGGGCTTTGCCTAAGTACAGCTACAGTATTATCGAGGTGGACTATGGTGGAGGGGGGCACTGCACACGGCTAAAAGATCAAATCAATTATTGTGTCTCTAGGGTGCCCCTTGCCCCCGTATATAAAGGAGCAAGGGGGGAGGTGCGGCCGGCCAGGAGGGGCGCGCCAGGAGGAGTCCTACTCCCACCGGGAGTAGGACTCCCTTTTCCTTGTTGGATTAGGAGTGGAGGGGGAAAGAGGAGTGAGAGAGGAAGGAAAGGGGGGGCGCCACCCCCCTCTCCTTGTCCTATTCGGAAAAGGGGGAGGGGTGCACGGCCCTTGCCCTGGCCGCCTCTCCTCTTCTCCACTAAGGCCCACTATGGCCCATTAAGCCCCCGAGGGGTACCGGTAACCCCTCGGTACTCCGGTAAAATCCCGATTTCACCCGGAACACATCCGATATCCAAATATAGGCTTCCAATATATCAATCTTCATGTCTTGACCATTTCGAGACTCCTTGTCATGTCCGTGATCACATCCGGAACTTCAAACAACCTTCGGTACATCAAAACTCATAAACTCATAATATAACTGTCATCGAAACTTTAAGCGTGTGGACCCTACGGGTTCGAGAACTATGTAGACATGACCAAGACACATCTCCGGTCAATAACCAATAGCGGAACCTGGATGCTCATATTGGCTCCCACATATTCTATGAAGATCTTTATCGGTCAGACCGCATAACAACATACATTGTTCCCTTTGTCATCGGTATGTTACTTGCCCGAGATTCGATTGTCGGTATCTCAATACCTAGTTCAATCTCGTTACCGGCAAGTCTCTTTACTCGTTCTGTAATACATCATCCCACAACCCAACTAGTTAACTCATTAGTTGAAATGCTTGCAAGGCTTAAGTGATGTGCATTACCGAGAGGGCCCAGAGATACCTCTCCGACAATCGGAGTGACAAATCCTAATCTCGAAATACGCCAACCCAACTAGTACCTTCAGAGATACCTGCAGAGCACCTTTATAATCACCCAGTTACGTTGTGACGTTTGGTAGCACACAAAGTGTTCCTCCGGTAAACGGGAGTTGCATAATCTCATAGTCATAGGAACATGTATAAGTCATGAAGAAAGCAATAGCAACATACTAAACGATCGAGTGCTAAGCTAACGGAATGGGTCAAGTCAATCACATCATTCTCCTAATGATGTGATCCCATTAATCAAATGACAACTCATGTCTATGGTTAGGAAACATAACCATCTTTGATCAACGAGCTAGTCAAGTAGAGGCACACTAGTGACACTCTGTTTGTCTATGTATTCACACATGTATTATGTTTCCGGCTAATACAATTCTAGCATGAATAATAAACATTTATCGTGATATAAGGAAATAAATAATAACTTTATTATTGCCTCTAGGGCTTATTTCCTTTAGTCTCCCACTTGCACTAGAGTCAATAATCTAGTTCACATCACCATGTTATTTAATACCAATAGTTCACATCACCATGTGATTAACACCCATAGTTCACATCAACATGTGACCAACACCCAAAGGGTTTACTAGAGTCAATAATCTAGTTCACATCACTATGTGATTAACACCCAAAGAGTACTAAGGTGTGATCATGTTTTGCTTGTGAGAGAAGTTTAGTCAACGGGTCTGCCACATTCAGATCCGTAAGTATTTTGCAAATTTCTATGTCAACAATTCTCTGCACGGAGCTACTCTAGCTAATTGCTCCCACTTTCAATATGTATCCAGATTGAGATTTAGAGTCATCTGGATCAGTGTCAAAATTTGCATCGACGTAACCCTTTACGACGAACCTTTTTGTCACCTCCATAATCGAGAAACATATCCTTATTCCACTAAGGATAATTTTGACCGTTGTCCAGTGATCTACTCCTAGATCACTATTGTACTCCCTTTCCAAAAACAGTGTAGGGTATATAATAGATTTGGTACACAGCATGGCATATTTTATAGAACCTATGGCCAAGGCATAGGGAATGACTTTCATTCTCTTTCTATCTTCTGCCGTGATCGGGCTTTGAGTCTTACTCAGTTTCACACCTTGTAACACAAGCAAGAACTCTTTCTTTGACTGTTCCATTTTGAACTACTTCAAAATCTTGTCAAGGTATGTACTCATTGAAAAAACTTATCAAGCGTTCTGGTCTATCTCTATAGATCTTGATGTTCAATATGTAAGGAGCTTCACTGAGGTCTTTCTTTGAAAAACTCCTTTCACACACTCCTTTATGCTTTGCAGAATAATTCTACATTATCTTCGATCAACAATATGTCATTCACATCTACTTATCAGAAATGTTGTAGTGCTCCCACTCACTTTCTTGTAAATACAAACTTCACCACAAGTCTGTATAGAACTATATGCTTTGATCAATTTATCAAAGCGTATATTCCAACTCCGAGATGCTTGCACCAATCCATAGATGGATCGCTGGAGCTTGCATATTTTGTTAGCACCTTTAGGATTGACAAAACTTTCCTGTTGCATCATATACAACTCTTATTTAATAAATCCATTAAGGAATGTAGTTTTGTTTATCCATTTGCCATATTTCATAAAATGTGGCAATTGCTAACATGATTCGGATAGACTTAAGCATAGATATGAGTGAGAAACTCTCATCGTAGTCAACACCTTGAACTTGTCGAAAACCTTTTGCGACAATTCTAGCTTTGTAGATAGTAACACTACTATCAGCATCCGTCTTCCTCTTGAAGATCCATTTAATCTCAATGGCTCGCTGATCTTTGGGCAAGTCAATCAAAGTCCATACTTTGTTCTTATACATGGATCTCACCTCAGATTTCCTGGCCTCAAGCCATTTCGCGGAATCTGGGCTCATCATCGCTTCCTCATAGTTCGTAGGTTCGTCATGGTCAAGTAACATGACCTCCAGAACAGGATTACCGTACCACTCTGGTGCGGATCTCACTCTGGTTTACCTACGAGGTTCGGTAGTAACTTGATCTGAAGTTACATGATCATCATCATTAGCTTTCTCACTAATTGGTGTAGTAGTCACAGGAACAAAATTTTGTGATGAACTACTTTCCAATAAGGGAGAAGGTACAGTTACCTCATCAAGTTCTACTTTCCTCCCACTCACTTCTTTCGAGAGAAACTCCTTCTCTAGAAAGGATCCATTCTCAGCAATGAATATCTTGCCCTCGGATCTGTGATAGAAGGTGTACCCAACATTTTCTTTTGGGTATCCTATGAAGACGCACTTCTCCGATTTGGGTTTGAGCTTATCAGGTTGAAACTTTTTCACATAAGCATTGGAACCTCAAACTTTAAGAAACGACAGCTTAGGTTTCTTGCCAAACCATAGTTCATACGGTGTCGTCTCAACGGATCTAGATGGTGCCCTATTTAATGTGAATGTAGCTGTCTCTAATGCATAACCCCAAAACGATAGTGGTAAATTGATAAGAGACATCAGAGATCACACCATATCTAATAAAGTACGGTTACAACGTTTGGACACACCATTACAGTGTGGTGTTCCAGGTGGCTTGAGTAGTGAAACTATTTCACATTGTTTTAACTGAAGGTCAATACTCGTAACTCAAATATTTTACTTCTGCGATCATATCGTAGAAACTTTTATTTTTGTTACAATGATTCTCCACTTCACTATGAAATTCTTTGAACTTTTCAATTTTATTTTTGTTACAATGATTCTCCACTTCACTATGAAATTCTTTGAACTTTTCAAATGTTTCAGACTTGTGTTTCATCAAGTAGATATACTCATATCTGCTCAAATCATCTATGAAGATCAGAAAATAATGATACCTGCCACGAGCCTCAATATTCATCGGACCACATACATCAGTATGTATGATTTCCAACAAATCTATTGCTCGCTCCATTGTTCCGGAGAACGGAGTCTTAGTCATCTTGCCCATGAGGCATGGTTCACAAGCATCAACTGATTCATAATCAAGTGATTCCAAAAGCCCATTAGCATGGATTTTCTTCATGCGCTTTACACCAATATGACCTAAACGGCAGTGCCACAAATAAGTTGCACTATCATTATTAACTTTACATCTTTTGGCTTCAATATTATGAAAATGTGTATCACCACGATCGAGATCCAACAAACCATTTTCATTGGGTGTATGACCATAGAAGGTTTTATTCATGTAAACAGAACAACAATTATTCTCTAACTTACATGAATAACCGTATTGCAATAAACATGATCCAATCATATTCATGCTCAACGCAAACACTAAATAACATTTATTTTAGGTTTAACACTAATCCCGAAAGTATAGGGAGTGTGCGATGATGATCATATCAATCTTGGAACCATTTCCAATACACATCGTCACTTCACCTTTAACTAGTCTCTGTTCATTCTGCAACTCCCGTTTCGAGTTACTATTCTTAGCAACTGAACTAGTATCAAATACTGAGGGGTTTCTATAAACACTAGTAAAGTACACATCAATAACATGTATATCAAATATACCTATGTTCACTTTGCCATCCTTCTTATCCACCAATTACTTGGGGTAGTTCTGCTTCCAGTTGTTCACACACGAACACGTCACCGTGTACCTCCAACACCGAGGGTGATGCACCGTAGCCTACGTCGAAGGAGACCGTCTGGAAGCGCGGTACGCAAGCAATCCGGCGGGTGCTTTTCAGGACCCAAAACCCCACGCGCCCGAGAGGGACCCCGTCTGGACGTGCGGCGGCTATGGGCTGCCCTAGGTCGGTTCGCTTGCCCCTAGAGCCTTGAGGATCGCTTCCCTTGAACATGAAGAACGAACGAAGAACGAGAGAGAAAGAACAATGGAGGGATGTAAAACTAGGGTAAAAAGTAGATGTGTTTTGCGATTGTGTGTTGTTGTTCAATCGGCCGTCACCCCTTGGGTATATAAGAGGCGGCTGAACTTCCCGTGCAAGGAAAAGGTTTGGATTCACGTCCAAAACCCTAGTCAAATTCGGATTGGTTTTGTCCGAACTTTCCAAAACTGTTCGGTTTAAACTGGCTGCACCTTGCGGGTCTTTTTTGTGGTGGTAAACGACCTCGGATGAAAACGAGCCCAAAAGCAATCTTGACCGTTTCGACGATGCCAACAACTTTCATGTTGAATCTTTTTTGATCCGAGGTCATCTTCATGGCCAAATTGCCCATGCAAAACAGCTAAATATTCACGCAGCTCATCAGACATACCCACACATGTGTCTGGTTCCGGGCGTCATATTTTGCCCATTGGAGGGTCGCGCTGTGCGGGCTTTAACTTTTGCATACGACCTCGGATTGGGACGATCTTTATATTAAAATCGATCGTTTCGATGAGACGAAGACAATCCATGTAGAAACGTTTCTCATATGAGGCCAGCTTGGGGGCGTAATCAGCCGAATAGTGTTCTGAATACAAAATCTGAGTACTTCGAACACAACTTCGGCCTTAGAGATGAGACTGGATGGCTATGGCTCAAATATCAAAGTTTTTCCTTTTGACGATACGAAACTTTCTCACTTTGAGCACTTCTCCATTTGAGGTCATCTTAATTAAGTTCTTCGCCATACCAAAATCTGGTGTCAACACCAGTGACCAGTCCCTTTGCAGTAGAAGCACTCAGTTTCAGGCTTAGGTCCAGACTTGGGTTTTTTTCACTTGAGCAGCAACTTGCTTTCCGTTCTTCTTGAAGTTCCCCTCTCTTCCCTTTGTCCCTTTACTTGAAACTAGTGGTTTTGTTTAACATCAACACTTGATGCTTTTCTTGATTTCTACCTTCGTCGATTTCAGCATCACGAAGAGCTTGGGAATCATTTCCGTTATCCCTTGCATATTATAGTTCATCACGAAGTTCTACTAACTTGGTGATGGTGACTAGAGAAATCTATCAATCACTATTTTATCTGGAAGATTAACTCCCACTTGATTCAAGCGATTGTAGTACCCAGACAATCTGAGCACATGCTCACTGCTTGAGCTATTCTCCTCCATCTTTTAGCTATAGAACTTGTTGGAGACGTCATATCTCTCAACTCGAGTATTTGCTTCAAATATTAACTTCAACTCCTGGAACATCTCATATGGTCCATGACGTTCAAAATGTCTTTGAAGTCTCGATTCTAAGCCGTTTAAGTATGGTGCACTAAACTATCAAGTAGTCATCATATTGAGCTAGCCAAACATTCATAACATCTACATCTGCTCCTGCAATAGGTTTGTCACCTAGCGGTGCATCAAGGACATAATTCTTCCATGCAGCAATGAGGATAAACCTTAGATCACGGATCCAATCCGCATCATTGCTACTAACATCTTTCAACTTAGTTTTCTCTAGGAACATATCAAAAATAAAACAGGGGAGCTAAACGTGAGCTATTGATCTACAACATAGATATGCTAATTCTACCAGGACTAAGTTCATTATAAATTTAAGTTCAATTAATCATATTACTTAAGAACTCCCACTTAGATAGACATCCCTCTAATCCTCTAAGTGATCACGTGATCCATATCAACTAAACCATAACCGATCATCACGTGAAATCGAGTAGCTTTCAATGGTGAACATCACTATGTTGATCATATCTACTATATGATTCACGCTCGACCTTTCGGTCTCAGTGTTTCGAGGCTATATCTGCATATGCTAGGCTTGTCAAGTTTAACCTGAGTATTCTGCGTGTGCAAAACTGGCTTGCACCCGTTGTAGATGGACGTAGAGCTTATCACACCTGATCATCATGTGGTGTCTGGGCACGACGAACTTTGGCAATGGTGCATACTCAGGGAGAACACTTTTATCTTGAAATTTACTGAGAGATCATCTTATAATGTTACCATCAATCAAAGCAAGATAAGATGCATAAAAGATAAACATCACATGCAATCAATGTAAGTGATATGATATGGCCATCATCATCTTGTGCTTGTGATCTCCATCTCCGAAGCACCGTCATGATCACCATCATCACCGGCACGACACCTTGATCTCCATCATAGCATCGTTGCAGTCTCGCCAATCTTATGCTTCTACGACCATCGCTACCGCTTAGTGATAAAGTAAAGCATTACAGGGCGATTGCATTGCATACAATAAAGCGACAACCATATGGGTCCTACCAATTGCCGATAACTCGGTTACAAACATGATCATCTCATACAATAAAATTTAGCATCATGCTTTGACCATATCACATCACAACATGCCCTGCAAAAACAATTTAGACGTCCTCTACTTTGTTGTTGCAAGTTTTACGTGGCTGCTACGGGCTAAGCAAGAACCGTTCTTACCTACGCATCAAAACCACAACGATAGTTTGTCAAGTTGGTGTTGTTTTAACCTTCGCAAGGACCGGGCGTAGCCACACCCGGTTCAACTAAAGTTGGAGAAACTGACACCCGCCAGCCACCTGTGTGCAAAGCATGTCGGTAGAACGAGTCTCGCGTAAGCGTACGCGTAATGTCGGTCCGGGCCGCTTCATCCAACAATACCGCCGAACCAAAGTATGACATGCTGGTAAGCAGTATGACTTATATCGCCCACAACTCACTTGTGTTCTACTCGTGCATATAACATCAACACATAAAACCTGGCTCGGATGCCACTATTGGGAACGTAGTAATTTCAAAAAAATCCCTACGCACACGCAAGATCATGGTGATGCATAGCAACAAGAGGGGAGACTGTTGTCCATGTAACCTCGTAGACCGAAAGAGGAAGCGTTTAGCACAACGCGGTTGATGTAGTCGTACATCTTCATGATCCGACCGATCAAGTACGGAATGCACGACACCTCCGAGTTCAGCACACGTTCAGACCGATGACGTCCCTCGAACTCCGATCCAGCTGAGTGTTGAGGGAGAGTTTCGTTAGCACGACGGTGTGGTGACGATGATGATGTTCTACCGACGCAGGGCTTCGCCTAAGCACCGCTATAGTATTATCGAGGTGGACTATGGTGGAGGGGGCACCGCACACGGCTAAAAGATCAAATCAATTATTGTGTCTCTAGGGTGCCCCCTTGCCCCCATATATAAAGGAGCAAGGGGGGGTGCGGCCGGCCAGGAGGGGCGCGCCAAGAGGAGTCCTACTCCCAGCGGGAGTAGGACTCCCTCCCTTTTCCTTGTTGGATTAGGAGTGGAGGGGGAAAGATGAGGGAGAGATGAATGAAAGGGGGGCGCCGCCCCCCTCTCATTGTCCTATTCTGATTAGGGGGGAGGGCCGTGCGGCCCTTGCCCTGGCCGCCTCTCCTCTTCTCCACTAAGGCCCACTATGGCCCATTAAGCCCCCGGAGGGTTCCGGTAACCCCTCGGTACTCCGATAAAATCCCGATTTCACTCGGAACACTTCCGATATCCAAATATAGGCTTCCAATATATCAATATTCATGTCTCGACCATTTCGAGACTCCTCGTCATGTCCGTGATCACATCCGGAACTCCGAACAACCTTCAGTACATCAAAACTCATAAACTCATAATTTAACCGTCATCGAAACTTTAAGCGTGCGGACCCTACGGGTTCGAGAACTATGTAGACATGACCGAGACACGTCTCCGGTCAATAACCAATTGCGAAACCTGGATGCTCATATTGGCTCCCACATATTCTACGAAGATTTTTATCGGTCAGACCGCATAACAACATACGTTGTTCCCTTTGTCATTGGTATGTTACTTGCCCGAGATTCGATCGTCGGTATCTCAATACCTAGTTCAATCTCGTTACCGGCAAGTCTCTTTACTCGTTCTGTAATACATCATCCCACAACTAACTCATTAGTTGCAATGCTTGCAAGGCTTAATTGATGTGCATTACCGAGAGGGCCCAGAGGTACCTCTCCGACAATCGGAGTGACAAATCCTAATCTCGAAATACGCCAACCCAACAAGTACCTTCGGAGACACCTGTAGAGCACCTTTATAATCACCCAGTTACGTTGTGACGTTTGGTAGCACACAAAGTGTTCCTCCGGTAAACGGGAGTTGCATAATCTCATAGTCATAGGAACATGTATAAGTCATGAAGAAAGCAATAGCAACATACTAAACAATCGAGTGCTAAGCTAATGGAATGGGTCAAGTCAATCACATCATTCTCCTAATGATGTGATCCCGTTAATCAAATGACAACTCATGTTTATGGTTAGGAAACATAACCATCTTTGATCAACGAGCTAGTCAAGTAGAGGCATACTAGTGACACTCTATTTGTCTGTGTATTCACACATGTATTATGTTTCCGGTTAATACAATTCTATCATGAATAATAAACATTCATCATGATATAAGGAAATAAATAATAACTTTATTATTGCCTCTAGGGAATATTTCCTTCAACGTATACTTCTGGAACCACAAAAATTCTAAAATAAATTTCTGGACGTGAGGAATTTATCTATTAATCATCTGCAAAAAGAATTAAATAAATATAACTCTCCAATAAAAAATGGCAGCAAATCTCGGCAGCGCTAAAGTTTCTGTTTTTTAGAGCATGATCGCAAAGACTTTCCCCAAGTCTTCCTAATTGTTCTACTTGGCACAAACACTAATAAAAACATAAAACCACATCTAAACTGAGGCTAGATGAATTATTTATTACTAAACAGGAACAAAAATAAAAATTGGGTTGTCTCCCAACAAGCGCTATCGTTTAACGCCCCTAGCTACGCATGATGATTTCAATGATGCTCACATAAAAGATAAGAATTGAAATATAAAGAGGGCATCATGAAGAATATGACTAGCACATTTAAGTCTAACCCACTTCCTATGCGTAGGGATTTTGTGAGCAAACAACTTGTGGGAACAAGAATCAACTTGCATAGGAAGGTAAAACAAGGATAACTTCAGAACTTTAAGCACATAGAGAGGAAACTTGATATTATTGCAATTCCTACAAGCATATGTTCCTTCCTCATAATAATTTTCAGTAGCATCATGAATGAATTCAACAATATAACTATCACATAAAGCATTCCTTTCATGATCCACAGGCATAGAATTTCTGTTACTCTCCACATAAGCAAAATTCTTCTCATTCGGAATAGTGGGAGCATCATAAGGAACTCGAATACTATAAATTGTTTCCACATTAAAGGAGTGATGTTCAGAAAAAGGGTAATGATAATCATGACAAGCTTTATAAATATAATCATCTCTACTTTTTATAGCATAAGTATCATCACAATAATCATCATAAGTAACAACTTTGTTCTCATCATAATCGATTGAAACCTCTTACAAGATAGTGGAATCATTACTAAATAAAGTCATGACCTCTCCAAATCCACTTTCATAATTGTCACAATAAGATTAAACACCCTCCAAAATAGTGGGATCATTACTTCCTAAAGTTGAAACTCTTCAAAACCTACTTTCATCAATATAACCATCATAAACATTTTATAGACTTCTTCTTCTAGCATTTGAGCACAATTTTCCTTTCCATCATTCTCAAGAAAGATATTAAAAAGATGAAGCGTATGAGGCAAACTCAATTCCATTTTTTTGTAATTTTCTTTTATAAACTAAACTAGTGATAAAACAAGAAACTAAAAGATTCGATTGCAAGATCTAAAGATATACCTTCAAGCACTCACCTCCCCGGCAACGGCGTCAAAAAAGAGCTTGATGTCTACTACACGACCTTCTTCTTGTAGACGTTGTTGGGCCTCCAAGTGCAGAGGTTTGTAGGACAGTAGCAAATTTCCCTCAAGTGGATGACCTAAGGTTTTATCAATTCGTGGGAGGCGTAGGATGAAGATGGTCTCTCTCAAACAACCCTGCAACCAAATAACAAATAGTCTCTTGTGTCCCCAACATACCCAATACAATGGTAAATTATATAGGTGCACTAGTTCGGCGAAGAGATGGTGATACAAGTGCAATATGGATGGTGGATAAAGGTTTTTGTAATCTGAAAATATAAAAACAGCAAGGTAACTAACGTTAAAAGTGAGCACAGACGGTATTGCAATGTGTTGAAACAAGGCCTAGGGTTCATACTTTCACTAGTGCAAGTTCACTCAACAATAATAACATAATTGGATCATATAACTATCCCTCAACATGCAACAAAGAGTCACTCCAAAGTCACTAATAGTAGAGAACAAACGAAGAGATTATGGTAGGGAATGAAACCACCTTAAAGTTATTCTTTCCGATCAATCCGTTGGGCTATTCATATAAGTGTCACAAACAGCCCTAGAGTTTGTAGTAAAATAACACCTTAAGACACAAATCAACCAAAACCCGAATGTCACCTAGATACTCCAATGTCACCTCAAGTATCCGTGGGTATGATTATATGATATGCATCACACAATCTCAGATTCATCTATTCAACCAACACAAAGAACTTCAAAGAGTGCCCCAAAGTTTCTATCGGAGATTCAAGACGAAAATGTGTGCCAACTCCTATGCATAAGTTCACGAGGTCACGAAACTCACAAGTTGATCACCAAAACATACGTCAAGTGGATCACGTGATATCCCATTGTCACCACAGTTAAGCACATGCAAGACATACATCAAGTGTTCTCAAATCCTTAAAGACTCAATCCGATAAGACAACTTCAAAGGGAAAATTCAATTCATCACAAGAGAGTAGAGGGGGAGAAACATCATAACATCCAACTATAATAGCAAAGCTCGCGATACATCAAGATCGTATCACCTCAAGAACACGAGAGGGAGAAAGAGATCAAACACATAGCTACTGGTACATACCCTCAGCACCAAGGGAGAACTACTCCCTCCTCATCATGGAGAGCACCGGGATGATGAAGATGGCCACCGAAGAGGGATTCCCCCTCCGGCAGGGTGCCGGAACGGGTCTAGATTGGTTTTCGGTGGCTACGGAGGCTTCTGGCGGCGGAACTCCCGATCTATTTTGCTCCCCGATGTTTTTAGGGTATATTGATATATATAGGCAAAAGAAGTCGGTCAGGGGAGCCACAAGGGGCCCACAAGGGTGGGGGGTGCCCAGGGGGGTAGGCGCGCCTCCCTGCCTCGTGGCCACCTCGAAGCTTCCCTGACGTCTACTCCAAGTCTCCTGGATTGCTTTCGTTCCAAAAATAACTCTCCTAAAGGTTTCATTCCATTTGGATTCCATTTGATATTCCTTTTCTTCGAAACACTGAAATAGGCAAGAAAACAACAATTTGGGTTGGGCCTACGGTTAATAGGTTAGTCCCAAAAATAATATAAAAGTGTATAATAAAGCCCATAAACATCCAAAACAGATAATATAATAGCATGGAACAATCAAAAATTATAGATACGTTGGAGACGTATCAGCGGTGGGACTCTCTTTTCTTGACTGCTTTCTGCCTTTTCCGCTCCTTCTATGCGGCTTTGGCCGCCTCTAGATCCACCACCCATTCGGCCATGGCAGCCTCAAAGTCCGCCCATGTAACTGTTTGGCCGCCGGCGGCGTTGAACTCGACACAGCGAGATCCCATCGCTTCCTTACCATGTGTGCGGTCGCGGGCGGCGAGGAACGCGGCGCGGCGGGATGCCATCGCTTCCTTACCAGTTACTGTGCGCCGCAGTGCCATGGACAATGCCTGGAGAGAGCTCTGGGATGGAGGGCCTGGGCATCCGTACAGTGCGGTGGTATTCAAGAGCTCAACAACAAACGACAATAGAAATTTGGCTTCCCTTACAATTTTGCTCGTTCATTATCGCACAAGGTTCATCTCTGTCGCTTCCGGAAACAGTGTGCGTTGAGCCTATTGTGTGTTGCGTTATGATTGGCCGGAACCCCAGCCATGCAGATCGTGCGTGTGCACCGTAGGATGGGCCGCGATCGAACGGCAATCCACGTCCCTCACATCACACCCGTGCACCTGTAGCTGGATTGGATTTATATGTGCTAAATGCCTAGGAAATGCACATAATCCCCTAAATATGGTAAATGAGCCCAGAAAATGCCAAATTTGAACACGGTGATTTGCAGGGTGTATGTTCATCGTAGAAAAATACTTTAGGGCAAAGAACAAAGAAAATTTGAATTCTTCTTCAATCTTGGGGATTTCCCTCTCGAAAGCATGGAACTTCCTCGGTGATGGTTCGATTTATGAAGGGTGTGCATGACGACATAAGCCAAACCTTCTCAAATTTTTACCAGACATGGTGAGGTCATACCATGGCACCATGCCAGGCGTCATGTTTTTTAAGCATTATTTCATTTTTTTATAGTTGAAAACCCAACAAATAAACATTTGTGGTTGACTATTGCCACACATTTCATCGAAATATCAGTCCATTATTCCTTGTCAAAGGCATGAGAATTTACTAAATGGCACAAGCATGGTTTTCCAGGCCGTTCTTGTGGACCCTTTCATGCACCGACTGTTTGAACTTGAATTATTTGCATTAATGCCTAGGAAATGCACATAATCCCCTAAATATGGCAAATGAACCCGGAAAAGTGCCAAATTTGAACACGGTGATTTGCAGGTTGTACGTTCATCATAGAAAAAACTTGTGGACAAAGGACAAAGATAATTTGGACCCCCCTTCAATATTTGTGATTTCCCCCTCGAAACCATGAAACTTCCTCGGTGATGGTTTGTTTTATGAAAGGCGTGCATGACGACATTTTTACCAGCGCATGGTGAGGTCATACCATGTCACCACACCAGGCCTCATGTTTTCCAAGCATGTATTTCATTTTTGTATAGTTGTTAACCCAGTAAACGATGCATTTATGGTTGACTATTGCCACACATTTCCTTGAAATATCTGCCCATTCCTTGTAAAAGGCATGAGAATGTACTAAATAGCACGAGCATGGTTTTCCAGACCGTTCTTGTGCACCTTTTCATGCACCGATTGTTCGAATTTGAATTATGTGCATAATTAATGCCTAGAAAATGCACATAATCCCCTAAATATGTTAAATGAGTTCGGAAAAATATCAAATTTGAACACGTTGCATTTGAGTCGGTATGTTGACCGTTGGAAAAAACTGAATGAGAAACTAGGAAGGAAATTTGGATCCCCCTTCAATCTTGGTGATTTCCCGAAAGCATTGAACTTCCTCGGTGATGGTTCGATTTATGAAGGGTGTGCATGACGACATAAATCAAACCTTCTCAGCTTTTAACCAGGGCACGGTGATGCCATACCATGGTACCATGCCAGCCATCGTGTTTTTCAAGCACATATTTCATTGTCCTATAGTTGATAACCCAGTGAATGACGTGTTTGTGGTTGACTATTGCCACGCATTCCATTGAAATCTCTGCCCATTCCTTGTAAAAGGCTAGAGAAATTACTAAATACCACAAGTATGGTTTTTCCAGACTGTTCTTGTGCACCCTTTCATGCATTGATTGTTTGAACTTAAATTACGTGCATTAATGCCTACAAAATGCACATAACCCCCTAAATATTGAAAATGAACCTGGAAAATGAACCTAGAAAAAAACTCATGGATGAAGGACAAAGGAATTTGGATTCCCATTCAATCTCGGTGATTTATTATCGCACACGATTCATCTCCATCGCCTCTGTGAACCGTGTGTGTTCACTCACACATGCAAAAGGAAAAATAAAACCCTCGCCCACTTCATCCCCCCTCACTCGCCGCGGACTCCTCACAACTCTGCACCATAAGGTCGATGGATGTTGGCGGTGGGTGTAGGTCGCGCTCCAAATGGCACCGGAGTTCACCCCTACCGCTTTAGGCTGCCTATCTACACCGACATTATAGACTCTGGTCGACTGGGGTTTTCTGCGGGATTAGGCCGGGGCTTTTTCTCCTGGAGAAGGTAATCAACTTAATTAGCAAAATATTCACTCATCTCTTATCGTAGTCCGTCCGTCGTTGTTAATCAACCGGCGGAAATCGCCGTGGGATCATTTTTGTTCTAGCTGATTCGTGGGTGTTCATTCATCTGTCCATAGTGAGAGCACAAATCGGGCAACTGTGGCCGTGGCCAGTCGGAAACGAAGTTCTATCTCACCATTCCGGATGACTTCAGGGAGCGCTCGGCATGTTCAATCTCAACCTACCATGGTCGGCATGGACTAAATTTGTGAACATATACCGTCTGTTGCTACATTATCTATATATTTGCATCAAATCTTTGTTACATTATACATTTTTAATTATCTATTTTTGTACTTTGCTTTCATCTATATATATGGATCTGTTCTATCAGTTACTCCCATATTTGCATCTTGCTCTGTTATTTCAATATATCTAATTTACGATCTTAATTTTCATTTCAAGCAGTACATCCCTTGCTTTGCAAGAACGGGAGTAGAAGGAAATCTTGGGCTTTACTTTGCTGATGACTCTGAGGATGTCATATTGACAACGCAACATGGATTTACAATGGCGGTTAGCGTAAAACTTGATAAATATGGTCACTCCTATTTTAATGCAGACCTTTGGAGCAAAATGTCTAAGTGTTATGAACTGAGAGATGGCAATAAAATTCTAGTGCGTGCACCACAACCTGGTCTAATTAACATGGATGTTTACTTCCCCAACGTCATCAGCCGATCAAAGTCTGATCGAGGTTAGTGTCCTTTAAACTTTCTCCATGCTGTCATATTACTATTTAAGCAACCAATTGATCACTATTTAAGCAACCAATTGTGATATCATATCCTGACTCCATTCCTAGGCAGTAACAAATCCTATTTACCAATTTATGCGCATTATATATTCTTCTACCATGTTCTGAATAAATAATACCTTTCCACCTTTTAAGCAGGATATGTTGGATGCATAGTGAATGATCTGTATGTTACTAAGAGTACCAAATTTCACTAGAAGGACTTGAAGCATGTCATAAACTTTGTTGATAATCTGACAGAGATAGCACAGCGTATGACCGCTGGATTTTGGATGGGATTAATTAGATCTATGGTGCACACACTGAACAGGACCAATTGTGTGCACAAAACACTAGTAAAAAGTCTTATTTTAATGTTGATGCTCATAAACTATATATATCTTCAACAATATGCTACAATTGTTTTTTATTCTACATGTCAACAGAAATTGCCCCCTGTAGCAGTTCCTGGATCGATTTCCTGGCGTGGTTGAATTACACTTGTGCCTGCTAATAACGCCAAAGTGATTGCAAGGTACTGCATTTCCCGCAGAAATGGAACCATTCAAATTAACAAGTTCTCACTTCTCGTGGCAATGCATCCATATTGGAAAATTGGAGACACTATTCTACTCATGCTCTACCAAGGCACAGGAGGGCTCTTCATTTTCATTCACGAGATGCCGAGTCGCCGTGATCAAGCTACTTCCAGTGGATAGTTGTGGTTGTTGGCCCTCAGGCTCTTAAAATGGGCTAGATGTTACTATATATGTTAAGTATGTAGATATGGACCATATGGTTGTTGGCCCTTAGCCTCTTAAAATGTGATAGTTGTTACTATGTTAAGTATGTAGATATGGACCATATGGTTGTCAAAACCGTGTTACGAAGATTCTCCTTTTGTTGAATAGTGTAACCACTATATATATGTTACTCAAATGCGGTTACCCGAGTTCATAAATTTTCATGGAAAGTATTAGTATCGTACATAGTTCATTGACTTTAAGTGTGTGCCCGATGTCTAGAAGGCATTTGCATATTAACTGTCCATATTGCAAATCCACACACATGTTAACATAAGGAAACGTATGTGTAACATACTAATCATCGCACACGAGTACTCGCAGACGTATCATGTGCGATACTCCACTGCCGCAAGCAACTAGTTTGCATTTTTCAAAGTTTTTTGTACACACAGAATCGCACATGAAGTAACTGCATTGACCATATGTGTTGTACTTTCTCATCGCAAACAGTTCATCCGAGTCGGCTATTTGCCACATATCACACACATCTTGTTTACACGACCCGTTTGTGTTCTTTTGGCTCATCGCAAACAGTTCATCCACGTGAACTGTATGCCACATATCACACACATCTTGTTAAGTTGAACCGTTTATGTTGTGTTCCCTAATCGAAAACAGTTCGTCCGAGTTAACTGTATGTCGTATATCGCACACACATTGATATGGCTGCTCGTTTTTGTTGTTCTACCTCATCGCAAATAGTTCAAATGGATTAACCGTGTGTCCTGCATCGCACACACATTGTTATGGCTGCCCATTTCTATTGTGCTGCCTCATCGCAGATAGTTTGAATGGATTAACTGTGTGTCCTGCATAGCACACGCAACTAAAATCTAAACCCTGTTTGATGGCTTCGCCATTACAAACGTTTTGCACCTTTTTGACTGTTTTTTTACACCACCGTTTGTGATTATTGCATCACACACAGTTTCGGCAAAGGGACTCTTATCGTAGTGTCGCGTTAGCAGTATCCTGCAGTAGTGTACTATTACTCCACACATCGACCGCTATCCAGCATGCATCTAGTGTATTAAGTTAATGAAATAGCGGAGTAACACCTTAAGCAAGATGACACATCATGTAGACAAGATAAAATCACAGATGGAATAAATCCCATCTTGTTACCCATAATAGCAACGATACATGCATGTCATGTCTCTTTCTGTCACTGAGATTGAGCACCGCAAGATCGAACCCATCACAAAGCACCTCTTCCCATGGCAAGATAAATCAATCTAGTTGGCCAAACCAAACCAATAAATCGGAGAAGAAATACAAGGCTATAACAATCATGCATAAAAGAGTTCAGAGAAAACTCAAATAATATTCATCGACAGATCTGATCAAAAACTCACAATTCATCAGATCCCAACAAACACACCTAAAAGAGCAACTAATCCCCATGTGGTTTTGGTAATTCATAACAACATATAGCTCATTGAACTAATATCCATTGAAGTTGAATATTTCAGAAAGTTCAATGATTGGCATGGCATGGACTAGAGATGTGGACCCCTCAAAATGCTAAGGACATGCATTGGCAAATGCTCAAGACTCTTCATTTATATTTTAGTGATCCAAGATCACATTGAGTCCATAGGAAAGCCAATACTATTAAAAGGGGATGAGGTGTTTCTTAATGGTCCACTTGCTCCAAAACCCTCAACCACTTTCTCACCTCCAAATATGTCCAAAACTCAAAGTCAAACTCGGCCCCACCAAAATGATCCATCCGGCACCACCGAGTTCATTTAACATAGCCACTGCCAGAAACCCTAACAGTTCGGTCACACCGAGATGGCCTTGCAAACTCTATGTTGACTGTTGCAGTATTTTGATATCACCAAAATGTGCAATCGGTCCCACCAAGTTTGCTTGGCATCCTCTCTGTTGCCTTATTGCTTCACTTCGGTCTAACCGAGTTGATGCAATCGGTGCCACTGAGTTGATGTTTGCCCTAACCCTAGCACATCAGTCCCACCGAGTTGTTCCAGTCGGTCCCACCAAGATTCCTAATGTTCACATTTTGAACTAAATCGGTCTCACCGAGTTCTTCTATTCGGTCTAGCCGAGTTGGGTCAAATGTGTGTAATGGTTGGATTTTGTGTGGAGGCTATATTGTGACGCCCGGATAATTAAGCTATAGTAATCTCATGTTAACGATGCCACGTCACCTCGATTATTGTTGCTAATCTCGCATTAGTTCTAAAATGTTTCAAATTCAAAATTTAAAATCAAGCAAACAATAAAAGTTTTCAAGTATTAAAACTAAAATGTTCAATAAATAGTAGATAAATCAAAGGCTATGATAAAATTGTAAACAACATTATTGTTAATAAGTGACTTAAACAACCTCAAACGATGACTGAAAACATTATTTGATAACTTTTTTATATAAAATAGATATGAAATGATAATTACCCCAAACTAGTTTTTGGTGGTAGGATATATTGTGCTATGATTTGTGGGCCAACTATCATGATTTACAAAACTCATTTGTTGCCCAAACAATTAGCTAAAAAATAAGAAAAAGTAAAACAAAACAAAAAAAGAGAGGAAAGGAAACCCCCCATCGTGGCCTCGGCCCAGCAGGCCGATGGGCCGCCAGACCGGCCCACCCCGGTCCCCCTTAACCCCCCACTCCCCCTTGACCTAGAGCGGTCCCCCCACTTCACCCACTCCCCCCACGCCTCGCTCTTCCTCTCCCCACCCCGTCTGGATCGAGATCGGGAGCAACCGTGTCCCCGAACCCGTCGTCGCCGCCGCCGCCCGGAGGACCACCTTGTCGGAGCTCCCTCCGTTGGATCTGGATCGGCACCCGAGCCGATCCCCAGTGCCCGCGCTCGCCGCCGTTCGCCGTCACCACGCCGGACCCCGTCGCCGGAACCTCCCCGCCGGCCTGCCTCCTCCTCATCGCCGGCCTGCTTCCCCTCCGGCGCCGTCATCCCCGCCGCCCTCCTCGCGCCCCGTTGCCCTGACCCCTCCTCCTCGCGGTGAGGCCCAGCCTCTCCTTCTCTTCCCCCGCTCTAGGCCGCGCCCTGGCCGCTCGCATGACGGTGCATGCGCCCTCACCCTTCACCTCTGTCCGCGCCCGCGCTCCGTCGGAGCGCACTGAGACCCACGCCCCGCTAGCTCCTCGAGCTGCAGCTGTGCCGCCCGTGCGCTGCCTCTGCTACTGCACTACAGCCCGCCTCGCCGTGGCTCCCGCCCGCCCACTTCCCCGCAGCCATCTGTCGCGGTCACCGCGCCCCTCGTCGCGCCCCGGGTCCCTTGCACACGCTCCGCCCGCACCCCCCTAGTCGTCGTGCCCATGCCCCACTTCGACCCTCCGCACTCGTGCCCGCCGGTGCAGTGCTCTACTACTGCTGCTGCATGGCTGCTGCTGCTCTACCTCCCTGACCACGCCGGCCCCGTGCTGCTGCTATTTCTACTCCGCTATCGTCCCGCATCGTCCTCTGCAGCCCAATTCGCCCCACTCGCGCTGGACCCGCCTTGTCCGCGCCCAGTCTTTCCCCTGCTCCGCCCACACGCCGCCCGCGTCAGCCTTGGCTCCGCCGGCCGAGCGTCGTTGCTGCCGGCGCTCTCCTATGCGCGCACGGTGCTCCTAACCAGCCTTTGTGCCGTTGACTAGTGGGCCCGAGGCCATTAGGTTAAATGCTAATGACTAATTAGCACTGATGACACTGCTAATAGACATTGACTGGTGGACCCCATCTAGTTAATTAAACTAATAAATTTTATGTCAAAACTTGTACCTATGACACATGGGTCCCACTGGTCCCTTTGACCAGTCAAACTGCTGACTGGGATAACCCAGTCAATGACATGTGCCCCCCCCCCTGAGCCATTGACTAGTCAACGGTCCTAGTTGACTGCTGACTAGGCAGTCAACTGGACCCCACCTATTACCCCCTGGTTGAAATAGCTGGGTATAATTCTGTGTACCCGTAGCGATTTAACCATTTATTTCTGATTTAAATGAATTCCAGAATATGAATAAAACTTTGGGAAAATAATAATAATACTAAATAAAATAATAATTAACTTAATTAATTAATTCTGTATTAGTTTAACCTAATCATTTTAGTTAACTAATTAAGCATAACTAATTAACCTAAACCCTGATTAACCTAAAACAGTGTATGACAGGTGGGTCCCACTGGACCCACACGTCAGTTTGACCAGTCAGCACATCTGTTGACTGCTGACATCATGCTGACGTCATGCTGATGTCATGATGACGTCAGCATGCACTAATCTGGATAATGTCGAATTAAATTAATTAAATAAATTCTAAAAATGATTTAAAACTTTAGAAAATCATATAAAATAAACCGTAACTCAGATGAAAATACTTTCTACATGAAAGTTGCCCAGAACCACGAGACGAATCCGGATACGTAGCCCATTCGTCCGCCACACATCCCTAACCTATCAAACTTGCAACTTTCCCCCTCCGGTTCATCTGTCCGAAAACATGAAACACCAGGAATCCTTTCTCGGATGTTTCACCCCTTTTCCCGGTATCACCTAGTACTGCGTTAGGGCACACCTAGCACCGTGTATTGCTATGTTATGCCTTGTATTGCTTTGATTGCTTTGTTATTTATTGTGTTCCCCTCCGTTACTTCTTTCTGGTAGACCCCGAGACTGCCGGCGACCCCCAGTTCGACTACGGTGTTGATGACCCCTCTCTCTTGCCAGAGCAACCAGGAAAGCCCCCCCCCCTTGATCACCAGATATCGCCTACTCTTCTCTATACTGCTTGCATTAGAGTAGTGTAGCATGTTACTGCTTTCCGTTAATCCTATCCTGATGCATAGCCTGTCCTTGCTACTGCTGTTGTTACCTTTACCTGCAATCCTAATGCTTAGTATAGGATGCTAGTTTATCATCAGTGGCCCTACCTACTTGTCCGTCTGCCATGCTATACTATCGGGCCATGATGACTTGGGAGGTGATCACGGGTATATACTATATACTTTATTCATGATACATGTGGTGACTAAAGTCGGGTCGGCTCGTGGAGCACCCGCGAGTGATTCATGGATTGGGGGCTGAAAGGACCTTTGTCCCAACGGCCCTCTGTGTGGATCTTTGTGGCGAAGTGACAGGACAGGTTGAGACCACCTAGGAGAGAGGTGGGCCTGGCCCTGGTCGGCATTCACGGTTATTTTAAGATAACACGTTTAACGAGATCTTGGTATTTGATCTGAGTCTGGCCACTGTCCTATACGCACTAACCATCTACGCGTGGACAGTTATGGGCACTCGACGTCGTGGTATCAGCCAAAGCCTTCATGACGTCAGCGACTGAGCGGCGCACGCCGGGTTGGACCGCGTAATGCAACTTCCTTTGTAATGGAGGTTGCTAGGTCTGATCTCCGGCCGCCCACGCAACATGCAGGTGTGTAATGGGTGATGGGCCCAGACCCCTGCGCGCATAGGATTTAGACCGGCGTGCTGACCTCTTTGTTGTGCCTAGGTAGGGTTGCGATGTGTTGATCTTCCGAGGCCGAGCATGACCCAGAAAAGTGTGTCCGGACAAAGGGGATAGAGCATGTTGGGAAATGTGGTGCACCCCTGCAGGAAATTTTATCTATTCGAATAGCTGTGATCTTCGGTAACAGGACAACTTGGAGTTATACCTTGACCTTATGACAACTAGAACTGGATACTTAACAAAACACACCCTTCCAAGTGCCAGATACAACCGGTGGTCGCTCTCTCATAGGGCGACGAGGAGAGGATCGCCGGGTAGGATTATGCTACACGATGCTTGATACGTCTCCAACGTATCTATAATTTTTTATTGCTCCATGCTATATTATCTACTGTTTTGGACTATATTGGACTTTATTTTCCACTTTTATATTATTTTTGGGACTAACCTATTAACCGGAGGCCCAGCCCAGAATTGCTGTTTTTTTTTGCCTATTTCAGTGTTTCGAAGAAACGGAATATCAAACGAAGTCCAAACGGAATCAAACCTTCGAGAACGTGATTTTCTCACCGAACGTGATCCAGGAGACTTGGACCCTACACCAAGTCATCAGAGAGGCGGTCACGAGGGTGGGCCCCCCCTAGGGCGCGCCCCCTGCCTCGTGGGCCCCTCGAAGCTCCACCGACGTACTTGTTCCTCCTATATATATCTACGTACCCCCAAACGAATAGAGAGGGAGCCAAAAAAACCTAATTCCACTGCCGCAACTTTCTGTTCCCACGAGATCCCATCTCGGGGCCTGTTCCGGAGCTCCGCCGGAGAGGGCCGTCATCACGGAGGGCTTCTACATCATCATAGCCTCTCCGATGAAGTGTGATTAGTTTACCTCAGACCTTCGGGTCCATAGGTAGTAGCTAGATGGCTTCTTCTCTCTTTTTGGATCTCAATACAAAGTTCTTACCCTCTCTCGTGGAGATCTATTCGATGTAATTTTCTTTTTGCGGTGTGTTTGTTGAGAACAATGAATTGTGGGTTTATGATCAAGTCTATCTATGAATAATATTTGAATCTTCTCTGAATTCTTTTATGTATGATTGGTTATATTTGCAAGTCTCTTCGAATTATCCCTTTGGTTTGGCCAACTAGATTGGTAGTTCTTGCCATGGGAGAAGTGCTTAGCTTTGGGTTCAATCTTGCGGTGTCCTTTCCCAGTGACAGAAGTGGCAGCAAGACACGTATTGTATTGTTGCCATCCAGGATAACAAGATGGGGTTTATTTCATATTGCATGAATTTATCTCTCTACATCATGTCATCTTGCTTAAAGCGTTACTCTGTTTTTAACTTAATACTCTAGATGCATGCTGGATAGCGGTCGATGAGTGGAGTAATATTAGCAGATGCAGAATCGTTTCGGTCTACTTGTCACGGACGTGATGCCTATATACATGATCATGCCTAGATATTCTCATAACTATGCTCAATTTTGTCAATTGCTCAACAGTAATTTGTTCGCCCACCGTAGAATACTTATGCTCTTGAGAGAAGCCACTAGTGAAACCTATGGCCCCCGGGTCTATTCTCATCGTATCGATCTCCATCACTTTAATCTTGCTTTGCTTTTTTACTTTGCCTTTTAATTTTCACTTTGCATCTCTATACCAAAAATACCAAAAATATTATATCTATCAGATCTCACTCTCGTAAGTGACCGTGAAGGGATTGACAACCCCTAATCGCTTTGGTTGTGAGTAGCTATCGTTTTGTGCAGGTACGAGGGACTTGAGCGTGGCCTCCTACTGGATTGATACCTTGGTTCTCAAAAACTGAGGGAAATACTTACGCTACTTTGCTTCACCATCCTTTCCTCTTCGGGGAAATCCAACGCAAGCTCAAGAGGTAGCAAGAAGAATTTCTTGCGCCGTTGCCGGGGAGTCTACGCAAAAAGTCAACATACCAAGTACCCATCACAATCCCTATCTCTCGCATTACATTAGTTGAAATTTGCCTCTCGTTTTCCTCTCCCCCACTTCACCCTTGACGTTTTATTTGCCCTCTCTCTCTATCCTCCCTCTCTTTCTCTATTTGCCTCTTTTTGCCCGTTTCTTGTTTGCTCGTATGGTTGGAATAGTTATTTATTTATTACTAAACAGAGAACCTAAGATCTATGGATCCTCATCCACTCGCTAATCTTTTTAAGAGATCCAATTATGATGAACCAATTGCTAGTGAGTATTGTGCACTAGATTGTCTTTATGAAGTTTTGCTTGAAATTCGTGAATCTGAAAAGTGTGATGAATTACTTTATGAAGCGATTCACGGTAGATCTTTGAATAAAAAGCATGATTGCAATGATTTTACTATAAATTCTCTTGATGTCAATTGTGCTAATAATATGCAAAACCCTAAGCTTGGGGATGCTAGTTTTGCTATGTCTACTACTTGTTGTAATGATCATGATTGGGGTGATTCTTCTTATGATATTGAAAATTTATTTAAGCCCCATGATGAATATGAGATTGATTATAATGTTTGCAATAATATTGAAAGTGGGTTTGGAAGAATGTCAACTTTAGATCCCACGTATTTGGATAATGTTCAATCTTATGAAGTTTTTGATAAAAGTCCGTTTGGAAAGGTCATGACTTTAGTTATTGTTAATCCCACTATTTCGGAAAAGTGCCAACTTTGCATGCATGTGGATCATGTTGAGAATATTTTATGTGATAACTATATTGTTTAATTTGCTTATGATCCTACATGTAATTACTATGAGAGAGAAAAATATGGTTGTAGAAATTTTCATGATACTAAATTACCTCTCGTTATGTTGAGATTGCTATTGTTTCTTTCCGCTCCCTTGCATATGCTAGTTTTTGCTTGCCTTGATAATTGGTTTGCCTATAAGATGCCTATGCATAGGAAGTATGTTAGACTTAGATGTGATTGTCACGTGTTTTATGATGCTCTCTTTGTGCTTCAATTCTTGTCTTTCTTGTGAGCATCGTTAAAATCGTATGCCTGGCTATAAGGCTTTAAAGAAAAGCGCTTGTTGGGAGACAACCCAATATTTTCCCTTACTGTTATTCAATAAATAAATTATTTAGCCTCTGTTTTGGTTGTGTTTTTTGTGTTTAATTAGTGTTTGTGCCAAGTAGAACCGTTCGGAAGACTTGGGGAAAGTCTTGTTGAACTTGCTGTAAAAAAACAGAAACTTTAGCGCTCACGAGAACTGCTGTCATTTTTATTTTGAGAGTGATATTTAGTTAATTCTTTTTTCAGATGAGTAATAGATAAATTACTCACGTCCATCAATTTATTTTAGAATTTTTGGGGTTCCAAATCTTGCGCTAGCTACAGATTACTACAGACTGTTCTGTTTTTGACAGATTCTGTTTTTCGTGTGTTGTTTGCTTATTTTGATGAATCTATGGTTAGTAAAATAGTTTATAATCCATATAGAAGTTGTAATACAGTAGGTTTAACACCAATATAAATAAAGAATGAGTTCATTACAGTACTTTGAAGTGGTTTTTTGTTTTCTTTCGCTAACGGAGCTCACGAGTTTTCTACTTTAAGTTTTGTGTTGTGAAGTTTTCAAGTTTTGGGTGAATTCTTGTGATGGATTATGGAACAAGGAGTGGCAAGAGCCTAAGATTGGGGATGCCCATGGCACCCCCAAGATAATCCAAGGACACCAAAAAGTCAAAGCTTGGGGATGCCCCAGAAGCTATCCCCTCTTTCGTCCACTTCCATCGGTAATTTACTTGGAGCTATATTTTTATTCACCAACATGATATGTGTTTTTCTTGGAGCGTCTTGTATTATTTGTGTCTTTGTTTGTTAGTGTGCCACAATCATCCTTGCTGTACACACCTTTTTAGAGAGCCATACATGAATTAGAATTTGATAGAATACTCTATGTGCTTCACTTATATCTTTTTGAGCTATGTAGTTTTGCTCTATGTGCTTCACTTATATCTTTTGAGCATTATAATTTTGGTCTATGTGCTTCACTTATATCTTGTTGAGCTAAGTAGTTTTGCTCTATGTGCTTCACTTATATCTTTTGAGCGCTATAATTTTGCTCTATGTGCTTCACTTAGATCTTTTAGAGCACAGTGGTGGATTTGTTTTAAAGAAACTATTGATCTCTCATGATTCACTTAAATTAATTTGAGAGTCTCTTAATAGCATGGTAATTTGCTTAATAATAATATGCTTGGTATTCAAGATTTGTGAAACTTTCTTTTGAGTGTGTTGAATACTAAGAAAAGATTGAAGCATGATAATTGTTTTGAGATATGGAGGTGATGATATTAAAGTCATGCTAGTTGAGTAGTTGTGAATTTGAGAAATACTTGTGCTGAAGCTTGTGATTCCCGTAGCATGCACGTATGGTGAACCGTTATGTGATGAAGTCGGAGCATGATTTATTTATTGATTGTCTTCCTTATGAGTGGCGGTCGGGGACGAGCGATGGTCTTTTCCTACCAATCTATCCCCCTAGGAGCATGCGCATAATACTTTGCTTTGATAACTTGTAGATTTTTGGAATAAGTATATGAGTTCTTTATGACTAATGTTGATTCCATGGATTATACGCACTCTCACCCTTCCACCTTTGCTAGCCTCTCTAATACCGCGCACCTTTCGCTGGTATCATACACCCACCATATACCTTCCTCAAAACAGCCACAATACCTACCTATTATGGCATTTCCATAGCCATTCCGAGATATATTGCCATGCAACTTTCCACCGTTCCGTTTATTATGACACACTCCATCATTGTCATATTGCATATCCCGGTACACTGCCGGAGGCATTCATACATAGTCATATTTTGTTCTAAGTATCGAGTTGTAATTGTTGATTTGTAAGAAAAATAAAAGTGTGATGATCATCATTATTAGAGCATTGTCCCAGTGAGGAAAGGATGATGGAGACTATGTTTCCCCACAAGTCGGGATGAGACTTCGGACGGAAAATAAATTAAAGAGGCCAAAGAAGCCCAAAAAAAGAGAAAGAAAAGAGGCCATAAAAAAAGAGAAAAAGCCCAAATAAAAAAATGAGAGAAAAAGAGAGAAGGGACAATGTTACTATCCTTTTACCACACTTGTGATTCAAAGTAGCACCATGATCTTCATAGTAGAGAGTCTCTCATGTTATCACTTTCATATACTAGTGGGAATCTTTCATTATAGAACTTGGCTTGTATATTCCAATGATGGGCTTCCTCAAATTGCCCTAGGTCTTCATGAGCAAGCAAGTTGGATGCACACCCACTTAGTTTCTTTTTTGAGCTTTCATATACTTATAGCTCTAGTGCATCCGTTGCATGGCAATCCCTACTCACTCACATTGATATCTATTGATGGGCATCTCCATAGCCCGTTGATACGCCTAGTTGATGTGAGACTATCTTCCCCTCTTTTTTTTTCTCCACAACCACCATTCTATTCCACATATAGTGCTATATCCATGGCTGACGCTCATGTATTGCATGAAGATTGAAATTTTTTTGAGAATGTCAAAAGTATGAAACAATTGCTTGGCTTGTCATCGGGGTTGTGCATGATTTAAATATTTTGTGTGGTGAAGATAGAGCATAGCCAGACTATATGATTTCGTAGGGATAACTTTCTTTAGCCATGTTATTTTGAGAAGACATAATTGCTTTGTTCGTATGCTGGAAGTATTATTATTTTTATGTCAATATAAACTTTTGTCTTGAATCTTTCTAATCTGAATATTCATATCACAATTAAGAAGATTTGCATTGAAATTATGCCAAGTAGCACTCCGCATCAAAAATTCTCTTTTTATCATTTACCTACTCGAGAACGAGCGGGAATTAAGCTTGGGGATGCCTGATATGTCTCCAACGTATCTATAATTTTTGATTGCTCCATGCTATATTATCTACTGTTTTGGACTATATTGGGATTTATTTTCCACTTTTATATTATTTTTGGGACTAACCTATTAACCGGAGGCCTAGCCCAGAATTGTTGTTTTTGTCTACTTCAGTGTTTCGAAGAAACGGAATATCAAACGAAGTCCAAACGGAATGAAACCTTTGGGAACGTGATTTTCTCACCAAACGTGATCCATGAGACTTGGACCCTACGCCAAGGCATCCGAGAGGCGGTCACCAGGGTGAGGGCGCCCCCCTAGGGCGCGCCCCCTGCCTCGTGGGCCCCTTGGAGCTCCACCAACGTACTTCTTCCTCCTATATATACCTATGTACCCCCAAATGAACAGAGAGGGAGCCAAAAAACCTAATTCCACCGCCGCAACTTTCTGTATCCACGAGAGCCCATCTTGGGGCCTGTTCCGGAGCTCCGCCGGAGAGGGCCGTCATCACGGAGGGCTTCTACATCATCATAGCCTCTCCGGTGAAGTGTGAGTAGTTTACCTCAGACCTTCGGGTCCATAGTTAGTAGCTAGATGGCCTCTTCTCTCTTTTTGGATCTGAATACAAAGTTCTCCCCCTCTCTCGTGGAGATCTATTCGATGTAATCTTCTTTTTGCGGTGTGTTTGTTGAGACCGATGAATTGTGGGTTTATGATCAATTCTATCTGTGAATAATATTTGAATCTTCTCCGAATTCTTTTATGTAGGATTGGTTATCTTTGCAAGTCTCTTCGAATTATCCGTTTGGTTTGGCCAACTAGATTGGTAGTTCTTGCCATGGGAGAAGTGCTTAGCTTTGGGTTCGATCTTGTGGTGTCCTTTCCCAGTGACAAAAGGGGCATCAAGGCACGTATTGTATCGTTGCCATCGAGGATAACAAGACGGGATTTATTTCATATTGCATGAATTTATCTCTCTACATCATGTCATCTTGCTTAAAGCGTTACTCTGTTTTTAACTTAATACTCTAGATGCATGCTGGATAGCGGTCGATGAGTGGAGTAATAGTAGTAGATGCAGAATCGTTTCGGTCTACTTGTCACGGACGTGATGCCTATATACATGATCATGCCTAGATATTCTCATAACTATGCTCAATTCTGTCAATTGCTCAACAGTAATTTGTTCACCCACCGTAGAATACTTATGCTCTTGAGAGAAGCCACTAGTGAAACCTATGGCCCCGAGGTCTATTCTCATCGTATCAATCTCCATCACTTTAATCTTGATTTGCTTTTTACTTTGACTTTTACCTTTCACTTTGCATCTCTATACCAAAAATACCAAAAATATTATATCTATCAGATCTCACTCTCGTAAGTGATCGTGAAGGGATTGACAATCCCTAATCGCGTTGGTTGCGAGTAGCTATCGTTTTGTGCAGGTAAGAGGTACTTGAGCATGGCCTCCTACTGGATTGATACCTTGGTTCTCAAAAACTGAGGGAAATACTTACGCTACTTTGTTGCATCATCCTTTCCTCTTCGGGGAAATCCAATGCAATCTCAAGTGGTAGCAATGCTACTTGGTGAACTTACCATCTACTCTCTTCTCCTGCTGCAAGTTGGAGGTTACCAGAAGCGTAGTCTTCGAAAGGCTTAGCTATCCCCCTCTTATTCCGGCTTTCTGCAGTTCAGTCCACATATGATACCCTTATTCCATTTGATACCAATGCATACTTATGTAGTGTAGCTCCTTGCTTGCGAGTACTTTGGATGAGTACTCACAGTTGCTTTGCTCCCTCTTTCCCCCTTTCTATACTCGATTGCTGCGACCAGACGTTGGAGCCCAGGAGCCAGACGCCACCGTCGACGACGACAACTACTACTCGGGAGGTGCCTACTACTACGTGCAGCCCTCTGACGATGACCAGGAGTAGTTTAGGAGGATCCCAGGCAGGAGGCCTGCGCCTCTTTCGATATGTATCCCAGTTTGTGCTAGCCTTCTTAAGGCAAACTTGTTTAACTTATGTCTGTACTCAGATATTGTTGCTTCCGCTGACTTGTCTATGATCGAGCTCTTGTATTCGAGCCCTCGAGACCCCTGGCTTGTAATATGATGCTTGTATGACTTATTTTATTTGTAGAGTTGTGTTGTGATATCTTCCCGTGAGTCCCTGATCTTGATCGTACATGTTTGCGTGTATGATTAGTGTACGATTGAATCGGGGGTGTCACAAGTTGGTATCAGAGCCGACTGCCTGTAGGAATCCCCCTTTCCAACTCCTTGGCCGAAGACGAGTCTAGTCATTGAAAAACTTTTACTAACATGGCTGTGTAGCTTACGGGCCCAAGTCGCCATTGGGTGGTATTAGGATATTTTACTCCTTGTTTATACTCTAGAACTCTGATCTCTCTTCTATTCAGGTTAAATGTATTTTGCTAAATCTAACACTAGGATCTCGTTATCACTTTCACCCGGAGAGCCCCTTATTACTGATGATCGTCTGCTGCACGTGAAGACCCTGAAGATACTCTCCGCTGTTAACCCGAGAACTTGTGTTCATCGCGTTTGCAATTCCCCTTCCACCGTCAACCCTTATGGATAACTACTTGCAGTTGTTATTCTTGCATTCATCCCCAGTTGGTCTTGTTATTACAAGATACCCGGAAATACTCGTCGTTTTTTTGATAATCCTTTGAGCTTACTGCCTTGCTGTTCTTTGTCACCTGAATACCCCTATGGATAATTCTCGCACTTATCGAGTATCCGCTCACCCCCCAGTTGTTCATGTGTTTCACAATGGTCCTCGAAATACTATTCAATCCTCCGAGAATCCTTAGTAGCTTATTTCTCTGCAATACATGTCTGCTTGCATTATGGATGCTTTCCATATGTCTGGCAATATTTGTTAGTATCCTTAGACACCGTAATTTTGATCCTATTGATTCAACATGAGTGCAAATGCACGCAATTATCAGTTGATCCTTTTAAATTATCTTTCTGGCTCAGACGTCATTTTTGAACATGAGCTTGTTCTCGACCAATCTGTTTGCCGTCAATTGTACTCTTAGGTCTATTGAACTTATCCACCCTTGATCAGAGCGTCTGCTTCTGATCCTTCTATTTGGAAATCATAATTCCTTTGATATCTAAGCATCGAATCATTCAGGTGTTCTATAATTTGATGCCCTTGCATCCTTTCTTCAACTGATTATGTGTCGATGCTCACATCAGCTCCGCTATGGACCGTCAGATCCTTTATTGGATTATTATTCGACAATGTCCTCCTTATTCAATAACCTTATGAGCCTTTCCTCGGATACATAATGCTTTTGGTAAATTGTATCCTCTGTTTTCTCAACCATGCTCTATTTTCGAGCTGGTGGTATTTATGATCAAAGCTTGTGGTATATGTTTCCACGATACCCTGATGGGTTGAACCTATGCCTTTCTTAATCTGTGTGAACCCGAAAGTTTTCACGGGTCATACTCCTCTGGTAATTCACCAGGTAGGTTTTGACACTGAAATCATTTTTATCTAGAGAAGTGAATGAAAGGTTATGCATTGAAGAAGTGGGAGTCGACCTTGAACTTTGTGTTCATGCCCATAGACACGATGTAGATCTTATCATTAAAGCTTCTCTTAAATTAAATTTTTGTCAGGACCCCGATTCCAAGTCACATCAATCTAGCCGGTAACACCTCATATCACTTTGCGGCCTCACGCACGGTATTCCCACGGGTGTCGCCTTACCATGGCCCGGGACCATTTGCGCCTTTTGGCTCACGTATATGATAGTGTCGCTAGCATCCATATGACAGAGAACCCGGGCCGACATGGCTAGTCGTGAACCCAAAGCGGCACTAACCTATGGGGACATGCATACATGAATCACATCGAGCATGTCGGTCAGCAGCGTGTGAATCTAGGCTGTAGCACTGGGCTAACAGGACTCCGGGAACCCGGGCTGTAGCAGGCTAGGAAGGACTCCAGATGTCACCGCGTGACATTTCCCCGAAGGGACAGACACAGGAACAAAGTGAAACACATGCCGGCCAGTCAAGTGTTCTGGAGCAGTAGTGCTGGGCTAGCAGGACTCCGGTGAACCGGGCTGTAGCGGACTACTATGGCTCATGGAAGCACAAGACTACATTTCCCCATAAGAGAGGCTACCAAGGATAAACAACTAGGTTGTCGGATCCCACACATACCAAGCATTTCAATCATACACACAATATGCTCGATATGTGTAAATAAAACATGGCATCACAACAAGACTCTACGACTCAAAGTATTTATTCATTAGGCTCCAAGGAGCGAGATATTACAAACATGGGTCTCATGACCCAACAATCATAGCATACAAATCAAAGCACAAGCGGAAGCTTAACATGTCTGAGTACAGACATCTACAAATGAAAAAGGCTGAGAAGCCTGACTATCTACCAGATCCTGCCGAGGGCACAAGATCGTAGCTGAGGTATCAAGCTAAACGTCGAAGTCCACACGAAACTACTAGCGAGACTGAAGTCTCTCTGCAAAACATAAAATAAGCAAACGTGAGTACAAATGTACCCAGCAAGACTTACATCAGAACTAACTACATATGCATCGGTATCAACAAGGGGGGGTGGAGTTTAACTGTAGCAAGCCAGCTTTGACTCAGTGGCTAACCTGAACTACGACTGCAAGCAACTCTTTTGAGGTGGCACACACGAGTCCACATATTCACCATATCAATACACCACTATGGATCTGCTCCCGTCTCCCTACGAGAACGCCATCCATAGCACTCACGCTTATCTTGCGAGTTTTAGAGTATCCACTTCAAGTTATCTATGAAGTGTATAGGCAACCAAGCAGTCCTTTACCGCGGACACGGCTATTCGAATAGATGATGTTAACCCTGCAGGGGTGTACTTCTTCATACACACTCTCACCACTTACCGTCGTTTACACGACATGTACTCGGCAACCTTCAAGTGGAAGCCCAACGAGGGTGTCGGCCATGGCCTACCTAAACACTCAAGTCTCTAGTCTAGGTTTATCGCCTATCCAGGTTCCATCCACAGGGAGTCCGGCCGAGGTTTCCACATACGGCCCCGAACGATGTGAACAGGGTTCCCGAGACACCAAACGGGTGACTCGGTACACCGTGCCACGGTGTATCTACCGCATCATAGCCCACCCCTAGGGTCAGCGCTACGCACGACCGCCAACACATAACCTACAAACACCAAAAACTATTTCCAACTCCTGGACAGAGTACTAGGGTGGTTAAGAAGCCGAGAGGGTCAATTAAGGATCCCAATGCATGGTAGTAACTGATTCTTAAATCACACATACATATCTCGGTGCTTAAGGACGGTTCCAATGAAACAACCCACCATGTACTCCTACATGGCCTCCCATCGATACCTTTACCAAATCATGTTCAACACACTTAGCTCACACACAATAGGACATGTTCACAACTTTCCAATTCATCCCTGATGAATCAGACCTGACACAACTCTAAGCAATAGCAGGCATGACAAACAAGCATGAATGAGTAGGCACAACATGGCTCAAACAACTCCTACTCATGCTAGTGGGTTTCATCTATTTACTGTGGCAATGACAGGTCATGCAGAGGATAAGGGGTTCAACTACCGTAGCAAGTAACAGATGAATCGTTGTTGTCCTAATGCAGTAAAAGAGAGCCAGAGCGAGAGAGTGGGATTGTATCGGAATGAACAAGGGGGTTTTGCTTGCCTGGCACTTCTAAAGATAGTGTAGTTTTTCATCGGTGTCATTGAACTCATCGTCGGAACCACGTCTATCGAGAGGGGACAAATACTGGCAAAGAAAGAGGAACACAATCAATGCAATGCAACAATTATAATGCATGATAATGTCATGGCAATATGCTGTTGATTGAGCTAATGCAACTAGCAATCATATTAAATGAAGTTGGTTTGAACCAAGGGTTCAAATTCAAACTCCATATGTGCTTATTTAAATGTCAATCATGCAAATTGCCCTGTACAGCAACCCTAGGTTGTTCAAACATACATGCAAATGCCATAAACATATTCCTTGAATTTTTCTGATAATTTTTCATATATAATTTATTTCATTTTGAGTTATAGATTATTTTCTATGATTTTTGGAAGTTTAGGGGATTTTCTAAAAATATATAAATGATTTAGATTTATTTAAAATACAGAAAAGCATTTACTGCGTCAGCACTTTGTCATGCTGGCGTCAGTAGTCAACAGCGCCTGGTCCTGGTCAAACCTGACCAGTGGGGCCCACTGGTCAGTGACTCTATGCACTAACTAAGCTAGTTAGTCCTAATTAATTGGGCAGGGCCCACTAGTTAGTGACTACTAACTAAACTAACCTAGTTAATTAGCACTAACCAGACTAATTAGTCAGGCGGGGCCCGCATGTCAGTGAGAGAGAGGGGGAGGTCAACCTGTGTCAGCAGGGTGAACCTCGCCGGTCAGCGGTCAAAGCCTGCCGGCATTTAGCCGCCGGCGAGGCCAGACGCGGTGGCGCGCTGCGGGATTTGCCCACAGGGCACCATTTGGCGCGCGGAGAGCACCTACGTGGAGCTGGGACACGCCCGCATCCAACCACGGTGGTGGTTTGGCCGGGGAGTGGCCGGAGCATCGCCGGCGACGAGCTCGGCGGAGGCCGAGGCTTGGGTGTGCTCGTGCTTGTGGCTGCGGTGGCCTAGGCGATGCGGCGAAAGCACCTATAGCATCTACGCCGCACGGGGAGTGTGACGGGCACAAGCCCGTGACCAAATGGTCACCGGAGCATCGCCGGCAACGTGGTCAGGCGGCGGCGCGTTCGGGCACAAGAGGCGCGGCGTCTACGGTGTTCTGGGGGCGAAACAAAAAGCACGAGGAGGTTCAGCAGCTCACAGGGAAGCCGTAGGGAGGGTCAGTGTGCTTGGGGAAGCTCGGGTGCAGCGAATCGACAACGACGATCAACGGCGGCCGAAGGTTGAAGACGACGGTGGCGGGGATGATGCAGGGGCTCCGGCGTCGTGCATCTCGGCTGGTCGACGTAGTCGACGACGGCGAACCGTCCGGACACGGTGGGAGGGCGCGGGGACGGCGTTGGACGCGGCTGCGGTGAGCGGCAGCGACGGTGATGTCTCGGGCGATGTCGGGGAGGGCGAGAGAGGGAACCAGAGAGAGCGAGTGTGTCTGGGAGCTCGGGGAGAGAGAGAGGGTTCGTCCCAGGGCGACAGGTCGACGAGGGGAGCGGCTGGACGACCGGCAGCTGCGTGGAAAGCATGCTGTGCTCGCCGTCGAGCACCTGCCTGTGCTGGCGAGAGCAAGCAGCTCGCTGGCACATCAGGTGGGTTGGGCTGCTAGGTGGGCCGGCCAGGTGGGCTCAGGTAAGTGCTCTGCACTGTTTTCTGTTTCTCTTTTATTTATTTTCTGTACTGTGTTTTGAAATAGAATAAATACTATTTCATTTCCAAAAACTCTGGAAATATTCAAAGGCACATTTGAGAATATTCTCAACTGCTTAAAAATGCTTCCAAGATTATTTGAGCACTTTAAAATATTTATAAGATTTAAAATGCCCAAATTCCAATACTTATGACTTGGTTCAAAAATCCAGAATGGCCCCATAAATTGTAGAACCATTTTTGGCAGAGGTTTAAACCAGAACCAAAAATGGTGGGCTTTTATGAAGGGCATTTTGGGTTCATTGAAATTCCAATTGTTGGAATTTAGCATTTTCAGGTGGGTGTTGGGGTTGATTAGCCCCCATTTCAAGTTTAAAAGAAATTTAAACATGATGCACAAGTTCAACCAACCCTAATGCATAACAGGAAAGCAGGGATGTGACAACTTTTCCCTTGCCATAAGTTCTTATATCTGGGATCCGGCCTTTTGCAATCGTGGTTTCGAACATATGTTCTTCTTTGACCCCATTTCACGGGCAAGTTTAAGCACTTGTCTTCTGTGGATCATTACACCAGTCCAACCTTTACTTTGATCTTCCGTCGAGTATTACACCATGGTACCTCGATAATATCAAGTACTACCTAACCTCTTATGAATTCTTGGTACAAGTGATACTTCTTTCCATTTCCGTTCATTCCTTGGTCCCCGTGTTGTTTCCAACCGGAAAACCGACAATTGAACTATGAGGTGCGAATTCAAAAGTTCTAGAAACCCTATTGCTTTGAAGTTAATGGTCGACATTACATTCTTAGGCCATTGGTTATCGAAACACCATTCTAACATTGATCGTATTACATAAGCCCATATATCAGGTGCACCTTTCAGCCAATGTTTAATTGCGTATGTTTTCCTCTAGCATACATCATTATATCATTTGATATGACAAATGTTATCTCCTTGTTCTCATAAGTGTGGAAATCCATCTTTTGAAAATCTCAATGAATTGTCGCTGAGTTAATCGGCCACCTCCTCGCCTCTCCTTGATTTAATGAGGAACTCTTGTTTCGGAACTCGCTTCCATAGTTCAATTCCCGAGAGTCTTACAATGTCATCTCGACATTTTGTGTTGCACCTTTTCTTCTCACGCATCCTGAGTCTGAGTTATCATGACAGCAATCAGATCTGAATCTCGGTCAGATATGATGGTTGTAACATATTCCCAAGAGTTATCACCTTGGACTTTATGTGACCCGGTAATCTGATGTCATGCCTAGCACACCTGACCAGAGGACCTATCGTTATAGTATCCTCTTTAGCAAGTTTAGCCATTCTTTCATGAGGAAATTGTAAGACTTATGCTATAAGTTGTTCCTGATGAATCCTTAGAGTATCCAAAGTCTGATCTTTACCCAGTGGCCATGTCAATGCTATCTCGAAGCATGTCAGTGGTACTCCGATTTTCAATAAAGACATTGAAAGCACAAAGGCTAAATTTTCCTTATCAATTATCCAAACACCATTGTATGGATAATTTCATGAAATTTCTCTCCCCTTACCTAAAGGGTTTTCTTTTTTATATCTCGTCATGGATATTTCTTCTCTGCTTGTCTTTGGAAGGGTATACCCCTGAAATGTGTGTTTAAACACATTTTCCTTTCCATTGTTCTGTTAATCTGATAATCAAATTTTTATTTCCCTTGTTTTGTTTAACCTTCTCGAGGTTTATATGATCTAAGCAGTAATAAGTCACCGCTTTTGTAAGCACCTCGGTGTACAACTTTGTCAGTAAGACCCTGTTACTATTGTTGATGACATTCCAGTAACCACCGATGGACGAGAACTTTGCCTATTGGTCCGCCTCGTTCAACGAGAAGGAAGATGGTTCTCTTTGTCCCTCGCCCTTGGTACCGACATTGTTGCCGACATGACTGACATGCTATCCCCTGACATGTCTTGCCTACGTGGTCACGCAAGACGTCACCGCCCATCCTACCGTCAACTCACATGGTGGGCCCATAACCCACAGGTCCCAGGGTCGAAACCTGACTCTCGTGTACACCTCTATCTCCGAAGTTATCCCTCGCGCTTGACTTCGTATGTAATTCACATGGTCACTTTCCCAGCAATATATTCTGGTATCAGACGCAATATTTATTCTCGTTGCTCTGAACCCCTTTCTCGCCTTGCATCAGGCATCGATCGATTGCCTGCCCGCTCGAAACTTCCCATGATACCTCCTTACTTTGCTCTCGATATTTCTTAAGTTTCAATTCGAGAGTTACTTTCTACCACCTTCCCCGATGATATCTACCAGATAGTCTACCTTGCAGAGGTCCATTCTTCCGGTATACCCCCTTATTCTTTTGTAAGTACGACGGAGTTCCCAAAGTAAGGATGCCGACTTCATCATGATGACCTGAAGCAGAGAAATAAAGACATCAACAAAAGGGATTAACTTCTTCGAGAAGAGCAACCAAGACTGAGAAGATTCGTTAGAATTTCATAACCAGACATTTTCCCCTTCTCCATCTCCTAAATCTCGGGACGAGATTTCTTGTAGTGGAGGAGAATTGTGATGCCCGGATAATTAAGCTACAGTAATCCCACGTTAACGATGCCATGTCACCTTGGTTATTGTTGCTAATCTCGCATTAGTTCAAAAACGTTTCAAATTCAAAATTTAAAATCAAGCAAACACTAAAAGTTTTCAAGTATTATAACTAAAATGTTCAATAAATAGTAGATAAATCAGAGGCTATGATAAAATTGTAAACAACATTAGTGAAATTTAATAAGTGACTTAAACAACCTCAAACGATGACTGAAAACATTATTTAATAACTTTTTATATAAAATATATATGAAATGATAATTACCCCAAACTAGTTTTTGGTGGTAGGATCTATTGTGCTATGATTTGTGGGCCAACTATCATGTTTTACAAAACTCATTTGTTGCCCAAACAATTAGCTAAAACAAAAAAATAAGAAAAAGTAAAACAAAACAAAAAAAAAGAGGAAAGGAAACCCCCCATCCTGGCCTCGGCCCAGTAGGCCGATGGGCCGCCAGACCGGCCCACCCCGGTCCCCCTTAACCCCCCACTCCCCCTTGACCTAGAGCGGTCCCCCCACTTCACCCACTCCCCCCCACACCTAGCTCCTCCTCTTCCACCTCGTCTGGATCGAGATCGGGAGCAACCGTGCCCCCGAACCCATCGACGCCGCCGCCGCCCTGAGGACCACCTCGCCGGAGCTCCCCCCCGCTGGATCTGGATCAGCACCCGAGACGATCCCCGGTGCCCGCGCTCGCCGCCGTTCGCCGTCACCACGCCGGACCCCGTCGCCGGAACCTCCCCGCCGGCCTGCCACCTCCTCATCGCCGGCCTGCTTCCCCTCCGGCGCCGTCGTCCCCGCCGCCCTCCTCGCGCCCCGTTGCCCCGACCCCTCCTCCGCACGGTGAGGCCCCGTCCTCTCCTTCTCTTCCCCTGCTCCAGGCCGCGCCCTGGCTGCTTGCATGACGGCGCGTGCACCCGCACCCCTCACCTCTATCCGCGCCCGCGCTCCGTCGAAGCGCACAGAGACCCGCGCCCCGCTAGCTCCTTGAGCTGCAGCTGTGCCGCCCGCGCGCTGCCTCTGCTACTGCACTACGGCCCGCCTCGCCGTGGCTCCCGCCCGGCCACTTCCCCGCAGCCATCTGCTGCGGTCACAGCGCCCCTCGTCGCACCCCAGGTCCCTTGCACATGCTCTGCCCGCACCCCCCTAGTCGTCGTGCCCATGCCCTACTTCGACCCTCTGCACTCGCGCCCGCCGGCGCGGTGCTCTACTACTACTGCTGCATGGCTGCTGCTGCTCTACCTCCCTGACCGTGCCGGCCCCGTGCTGCTGCTATTTCGACTCCGCTGTCGTCCCGCATCGTCCTCTGGAGCCCAGTTCGCCCCACTCACGCTGGACCCGCCTTGGCCGCACCCGGCCTTTCCCCTGCTCCGCCCACACGCCGCCCGCGTCGGCGTTGGCTCCGCCGGCCGAGCGCCGTTGCCGCCGGCGCTCTCCTGTGCGCGCACGGTGCTCCTAACCAGCCTTTGTGACATTGACTAGTGGGCCCGAGGCCATTAGGTTAAATGCTAATGACTAATTACCACTAATGACACTGCTAATAGACACTGACTCGTGGACCCCATCTAGTTAATTAAACTAATAAATTTTATGTCAAAACTTGTACCTATGACACATGGGTCCCACTGGTCCCTTTGACCAGTCAAACTGCTGACTGGGATAACCCTGTCAATGACATGCGCCCCCCCCTCAGCCTTTGACTATTCAACGGTCCTAGTTGACTGCTGACTATGCACTTAAATAGACCCCACCTGTTAGCCCCTGGTTGAAATAGGTGGGTACAATTCTGTGTACCCGTAGCGATTTAACCATTTATTTCTGATTTAAATGAATTCCAGAATATGAATAAAACTTTGGGAAAATAATAATAATAATAATACTAAATAAAATAGTAATTAATTAATTAATTCTGTATTAGTTTAACCTAATCATTTTAGTTAACTAATTAAGCGTAACTAATTAACCTAAACCCTGATTAACCTAAAACAATGTATGATAGGTGGGTCCCACTGGACCCACACGTCAGTTTGACCAGTCAACACCTCTGTTGACTGCTGATGTCATGATGACGTCAGCATGCACTAATCTGGATAATGTCAAATTAAATAAATTAAATAAATTCCAAAAATGATTTAAAACTTTAGAAAATCATATAAAATAAACCATAACTCACATGAAAATACTTTCTACATGAAAGTTGCCCAGAACGACGAGACGAATCTGGATACGCAGCCCGTTCGTCCGCCACACATCCCTAACCTATCAAACTCGCAACTTTTCCTCTCCGGTTCATCTGTCCGAAAACACGAAACACCAGGAATCCTTTCCCGGATGTTTCCCCCCATTCTCGGTATCACCTAGTACTGCGTTAGGGCACACCTAGCACCGTGTATTGCTATGTTATGCCTTGTATTGCTTTGATTGCTTTGTTATTTAATGTGTTCCCCTTCGTTACTTCTTTCCGGTAGACCCCAAGACTGTCGGCGACCCCCAGTTTGACTACGGTGTTGACGACCCCTCTCTCTTGCCAGAGGAACCAAGCAAGCCCCCCTCCTTGAACCCCAGATATCGCCTACTCTTCTCTATACTGCTTGCATTAGAGTAGTGTAGCATGTTACTGCTTTCCGTTAATCCTATCCTGATGCATAGCCTGTCCCTTGCTACTACAATTGTTACCTTTACCTGCAATCCTAATAATTAGTATAGGATGCTAGTTTATCATCAGTGGCCCTACCTACTTGTCCATCTGCCATGCTATACTATCGGGTCGTGACCACTCGGGAGGTGATCACGGGTATATACTATATACTTTATACATGATACATGTGGTGACTAAAGTCGGGTCGGCTCGTGGAGCACCCGCGAGTGATTCACGGATTCGGGGCTGAAAGGACCTTTGTCCCAACGGCCCTCTGTGTGGATCTTCGTGACCAAGCGACAGGGCAGGTTGAGACCACCTAGGAGAGAGGTGGGCCTGGCCCTGGTCGGCGTTCACGGTTATTTCAAGATAACATGTTTAACAAGATCTTGGTATTTGATTTGAGTCTGTCCACTGGGCTATACGCATTAACCATCTACGCGGGGACAGTTATGGGCACTTGACGTCGTGGTATTAGCCGAAGCCTTCGTGACATCAGCGACTGAGCGGCGCGCGCCGGGTTGGACCGTGTAACGCAACTTCCTTTGTAATGGAGGTTGCTAGGTCTGCTCTCCGGCCGCCCACGCAACATGCAGGTGTGCAATGGGCGATGGGCCCAGGCCCCTACGCGCATAGGATTTAGACCAGCGTGCTGACCTCTCTGTTGTGCCTAGGTAGGGCTGCGACGTGTTGATCTTCTGAGGCCGGGCATGACCCAGAAAAGTGTGTCCGGACAAAGGGGATCGAGCATGTTGGGAAATGTGGTGCACCCCTGCAGGGAAGTTTATCTATTCGAATAGCCGTGATCTTCGGTAACAGGACGACTTGGAGTTGTACCTTGACCTTATGACAACTAGAACCAGATACTTAATAAAACACACCCTTCCAAGTGCCAGATACAATCCGGTGGTCGCTCTATAACAGGGCAACAAGGAGAGGATCGCCAGGTAGGATTATGCTACACGATGCTACTTGGTGAACTTACCATCTACTCTCTTCTCCTGCTGCAAGATGGAGGTTACCAGAAGCATAGTCTTTTAAAGGCTTAGCTATCCCCCTCTTATTCCGGCTTTCTGCAGTTCAGTCCACATATGATACCGTTATTCCATTTGATACCAATGCATACTTATGTAGTGTAGCTCCTTGCTTGCGAGTACTTTGGATGAGTACTCACGGTTGCTTTGCTCCCTCTTTTCCCCCTTTCTATACTCGATTGCTGCGACCAGACGTTGGAGCCCAGGAGCCAGACGCCACCGTCGACGATGACTACTACTACTACTCGGGGGTGCCTACTACTACGTGCAGCCCGCTGACGACGACCAGGAGTAGTTTAGGAGGATCCCAGGCAGGAGGCCTGCGCCTCTTTCGATCTGTATCCCAGTTTGTGCTAGCCTTCTTAAGGCAAACTTGTTTAACTTATGTCTGTACTCAGATATTGTTGCTTCCGCTAACTCGTCTATGATCGAGCTCTTGTATTCGAGCCCTCAAGACCCCTGGCTTGTAATATGATGCTTGTATGACTTATTTTATTTGTAGAGTTGTGTTGTGATATCTTCCCGTGAGTCCCTGATCTTGATCGTACACGTTTGCGTGTATGATTAGTGTACAATTGAATCGGGGGTGTCACATATATATACCCCTCCACTCCTTCTCCATTTGTGAGAGAGCCATCAGAATGTGCCTACACTTCCAGCATACATTTTCTGAGACAGAACCATCTACTCATGTGTTGAGACCAAGATATTCCAATCCTAGTGATAACCCACAAGTATAGGGGATCGCAACAATTTTCGAGGGTAGAGTATTCAACCCAAATTTATAGATTTGACACAAGGGGAGCCAAAGAATATTTGAAGGGATTAGCAGCTGAGTTGTCAATTCAACCACACCTGAAGATTAATTATCTACAGCACGTAATCAGTAGCAAAGTAATATGATAGTTTTGATAGTGGTGACAACAACAACAGTAACGGTAACAGTCATAGCAGTAATTTTGTAACAAGTGTAACAGTGATGATAGCAGTAGTAACTTAGCAAGAACAATATAAGATAAATTCGTACGCATTGGATCGGTGACTTGTTGGATGATATTCATCATGAGACAGTTATAACCTAGGGCGATACGGCACTAGCTCCAGTTCGTCAATATAATGTAGGCATGTATTCGGTAAATAGTCATACATGCTTATGGAAAGAAATTGCATGACATCTTTTGTCGTACCCTCCCATGGCAGCGGGGTCCATATTGGAAACTAAGGGATATTAAGGCCTCCTTTAAATAGAGAATCGGAACAAAGCATTAACACATAGTGAATACATGAACTCCTCAAACTACGGTCATCACCGGGAGTGGTCCCGGCTATTGTCACTCCGGGGTTGCCGGATCATAACACGTAGTAGGTGACTATAACTTGCAAGATTGGATCTAAAACATGGATATAATGGTGATAACATAAACGGTTCAGATCTGAAATCATGGCACCCGGGCCCAAAGTGACAAGAATTAAGCATGGCAAAGTCATAGCAACATCAATCTAACTCGATTACATGATGAATGTCATCCAATTCCTCACCGACCAGCCCTACGAAGGAATTACTCACTCCCGGTGGGGAGCATCATGGAATTGGTGATGGAGAAGGATTGGCGATGACTAAGAACGAAGACCCCCCTCTCAGGAGCCCCAAACGGACTCCAGATCTGGCCTCCCAATGAAGAATAGGAGGTGACGGCGGCACCGTCTCATGGATCATGATAATTCTTTCTCCCTGATTTTTTCTGGAAAAATAGGTTTTTATGGAGTTGGAATCTGGGTCTGCGGGCCACCAGGTGGGGACAACCCACCTGGGCACGCCAGGAGAGGGGGCGCGCCCTGGTGGGTTGTGCCCACCCAGGTGCCCCTCTCCGATAAGTCTTGGCTCCAGAAATTCTTATTTATTATATAAAAATTCCTCGCAAAGTTTCGTTCCATTCTGAGAACTTTTAATTCTACACAAAAACAACACCATGGTAGTTCTGTTGAAAACAGCACCAGTCCGGGGTTAGTTTCATTCCAATCATGCAAATTAGAGTTGAAAACCAGAGGAAAAGCATTAGGAAAAGTAGATACGTTGGAAACTTTTACGAACTCTTTTGCTCTTGTTTGCATAAATAAGCTTAAAAAACACCCAGGTTTTCAGCCAACATTATAACTAACCATGCCGACAATAACTCTTAAAGATTATATCAACTCATATCAATGACATAATCAGCTAGCGAGCAATAATAAGACATCTCAAACGGCAACACATTATCAAAACAACCATGATATAATATGACAATAGTGGTATCTCGCAAGCCCTTTCTGAGACCGCAAAACATAAATGCAGAGCACCTCCAAAGTTCAAGCAACGACTAAACATTGTAATTCATAGTAGAAAAGATCCAGTAATGATGCACCCAACATTAGTTATACACAATGCATAAGTCATGACAGCTGTGCTCTCATGTTCTAGCGCTTATTTTAGAAGGTGATGACACGAGATAAAAGTAAATAGATAGTCCCTTCGCAGAGGGAAGCATTGATTTGCCAAGGTGCGAGAGCTCAAGTTTTTAAAACAGAGATAAACGATATTTTGAGACATGCCCCTGATATGTCTCCAACGTATCTATAATTTATGAAGTATTCATGCTATTATATTATCAACCTTGGAAGTTTTATATGCATTTATATGCTATTTTATATGGTTTTTGGGACTAACCTATTAACCTAGAGCCCAGTGTCAGTTTCTGTTTTTTTTCCTTCTTGTAGAGTATCGCAGAAAAGGAAAACCAAACAGAGTCCAATTGACCTGAAACTTGATGGAGCTTATTTTTGGACCATAAGAAGGCCATGGAGTAAAAGAATTGGACCATAAGAGTCCCGGGCTGCCCCCCGTGGGTGGGAGGCGCGCCCACCCCCCTAGGCGCGCCCCCTACCTCGTGGACAGCCCAGAGACCCCCACTGACTTGTTCTCGACGCCAAAACCTCTTATATATACAGAAACCTCCAGAAATTAACCTAGATCGGAAGTTCCGCCGCCACAAGCCTCTGTGGCCACGAGAAATCAATCTAAGCCCTCTCTGGCACCCTGCCGGAGGGGGCCATCATCACCGAAGGCTATGGAGGAGGATCCCGGAGGGGCCATCATCACCATGAAGGCCAAGGACCAGAGGGAGAACCTCTCCCCATCCAGGGGAGGCCATGGAGGAGGAAGCACAAGGGGGAGAACCTCTCCTCCTCTCTCTCGGTGGCACCGGAGTGCCATCAGGAGGGGAATCATCGCCGCGGTGATCGTCTTCATCAACATCACCATCATCATCACCATCCTCATCTCTTTTACGTGGTCCACTCTCCCGCACCCCGCTGTAATCCCTACTTGAACATGGTGCTTTAAGCCACATATTATGATCCAATAATGTGTTGCCATCCTATGATGTTTTGAGTAGATATCCTTTGTCTTTGGGTTGATTGATGATCTAGATTGGTATGAGTTGTATGTTTTACTTTACTGCTGTCCTATGGTGCCCTCCATGTTGCGCTAGCGTGAGGGATTCCCGTTGTAGGGTGTTGCAATATGTCCATGGTTTGCTTATTGTCTGTGTTGCGTGAGTGACTGAAACACAAACACGGATAAGCGGGACATGGCGTATGGGAATAAAGAGGACTTGATACTTTAATGATATGGTTGGGTTTTACCTTTATGATCTTTAGTAGTTGCGGATGCTTGCTAGAGTTCCAATCATAAGTGCATATGATCCAAGAAGAGAAAGTATGTTATCTTATGCCTCTCCCTCATATGAAATTGAAATGACGACTACCGGTCTTGTTAACAATTGCCTAAGACAATTACGCACACCGACCCCCATCATTATTCCACACTCACTATTTATAATATTTAGTAATATATTCTAACTTTATAATAGCAGCACCTACTTTCATATTTTAGCCCTCCGATATCATGCAAAGTTATCCACTTCATACCCACAACGTAGTTTTATTTCTCGTTTCTAGTCGGAAACAAACGTTCGGTGTACGTAGAGTCGTATCAGTGGAAGATAGGACTTGAGAGAATATTGATCTTACCTTTATATCCTTGTGGGTTCGACACTCCATACTTATCACTTCCACCTTTGGGAATTGCTACGATTATTCCCTGCACTTGGGGATTATCAAGCTCTTTTCTGGCGCCGTTGCCGAGGAGCAATAGCGTGGGTGATATTCTTGTGTGTGCTTGTTTGCTTTCTTCACTAAGTAGATTTTGTTTTTCTTTTTTGTTTCTGTTTAGTTGTGGGTGAAACATACAAAAAATTAAAGAATGAAAATACAAAAAAAAATACTTGCCTCTCATGCCTAAAAAGTTTTTAAAAAAGAGAAGTGATTGGAAAGTTATGCATTGAAGAAGTGAGGGTCGACCTTGAGCACTCGTGTTCATGCTCACGGAAACAATGTAGAATTTTTCATGGAAGTTTCTCTGTAAATAATTATCCCCTTATATATCCATTGTATTATAAAAATAATGTGCCAAGCTTTGGTTTTAGGATGATTAGATTGCTTGTCTACTATGTGCAGAACAAAAACAGAAACTTTGGCTGTAGCGCGTGATTTTACATTTTTTTACTGTAGAGTCAAATGGGTCTTAAACTTTTTGCAGATTACTTCTGTACAAAGTTTTAAAATTGTCAAATTTATTTCATAATTTTTGGAGTTACAGAAGTTTACTAAACCTCCATATTACTACAGACTGTCCTGTTTTAGACAGATTCTGTTTTTCGTGTGTTGTTTACTTATTTTGATGCATCTATGGCTAGTATCGGAGGGTATGAACCATAGAGAAGTTGGAATACAGTAGATATAGTTCTAATATGAAATTGGAATGAGTTTTCAACAGTACCTAAATGTAGTGATTTGCTTTATTATACTAACGGATCTAACAAAGTTTTTGTTAAAGTTTTGTGTGGATGAAGTGTTCGAAGATCGAGGAGCTATCAATATGAGAAGAATAAAGAGGGGCAAGAGTTCAAGCTTGGGGATTCCCAAGTCACCCCAAGTAAATATTTTAGAGGATACTTAAGCATTTAAGCTTGGGGATGCCCCGGTTGGCATCCCATCTTTCTTCTTCAACAAATATCGCTATACCTCGGTTTTTGTTTTGTTCACATGATTTGTGTCCTTTATGTTTTTCTTTTTATTTAATAACCATGCTAGTATGAGGTGTCCCTTCATCAATTTATAGAATACTTCATGTGCTTCACTTATATCTTTTAAGTATGATCTTATAGAATTGCTCTTTGTGCCTCACTTAAATCTTTTGAGTATGGTTTTATAGAATGCTTCGTGTGCTTCACTTATATATTTTGAGCTTGGATATTGGTTAGTCTATATTAATTGTAGAATTCTCCATGAACTTCACTTATATCTTTTGGAGTATGAATAATACTATAATCTAAAGTGGATCTGGAAGAGTGTCAACTTTAGTTAGTAATGATTCCACTATTCCGAATGAGAAGAATTTTGCTTATGTGGAGAGTAGTAAAATTTCTATGCTTGTAGATGACGAAAAGAATGCTTTGTGTGATGGTCATATTGTTGAATTCATTCATCATGCTACTGAAAATTATTATCAGGGAGGAATATATGCTTGTAGGAGTTATAATAATATCAAGTTTGCTCTCTATATGCTTAAAGTTTGGAAGTTATACTTGTTTTTCCTTCCTATGCTAGTTGATTCTTGTTCCTATAAATTATGTGCTCAAAAAATCCCTAGGCATATGCTACCTCTTGAGCACTGCGTTGGTTTTCCCTTGAAGAGGAAAGGGTGATGCAGTAGAGCAGCGTAAGTATTTCCCTCAGTTTTTGAGAACCAAGGTATCAATCCAGTAGGAGGCCACGCACGAGTCCCTCGCACCTACACAAACAAATAAACTCCTCGCCCAACGCGGTAAAGGGGTTGTCAATCCCTTCACGGTCACCTACGTGAGTGAGATCTGATAGATATGATAAGATAATTTTTTTGGTATTTTTATGATAAAGAGAAATAAAGATGCAAGTAAAATAAATGGCAAAGGAAATAACTAAGTATTGGAAGATTAATATGATGGAAAATAGACCCCGGGGCCATAGGTTTCACTAGAGGCTTCTCTCGAGAGCATAAGTATTATGGTGGGTGAACAAATTACTGTTGAGCAATTGATAGAATTGAACATAGTTATGAGAATATCTAGGTATGATCATGTATATAGGCATCACGTCTGAGACAAGTAGACCGACTCCTGCCTGCATCTACTACTATTACTCCACACATCGACCGCTATCCAGCATGCATCTAGAGTTATAAGTTCAAGAGAACAGAGTAACGCTTTAAGCAAGATGACATGATATAGAGGGATAAACTCATGCAATATGATATAAACCCCATCTTGTTATCCTCGATGGCAACAATACAATACGTGCCTTGCTGCCCTTACTGTCACCGGGAAAGGACACCGCAAGATTGAACCCAAAGCTAATCACTTCTCCCATTGCAAGAAAGATCAATCTAGTAGGCCAAACCAAACTGATAATTCGAAGAGACTTGCAAAGATAACCAATCATACATAAAAGAATTCAGAGAAGATTCAAATATTGTTCATAGATAAACTTGATCATAAACCCACAATTCATCGGTCTCAATAAACACACCGCAAAAGAAGATTACATCGAATAGATCTCCACAAGAGAGGGGGGAGAACTTTGTATTGAGATCCAAAAAGAGAGAAGAAGCCATCTAGCTAATAACTATGGACCCGTAGGTCTGAAGTAAACTACTCACACTTCATTGGAGGGGCTATGGTGTTGATGTAGAAGCCCTCCGTGATCGATACCCCCTCCGGCGGAGCCCCGGAAAAGGCCCCAAGATGGGATCTCGTGGATACAGAAAGTTACAACAGTGGAATTAGGGTTTTGGCTCCGTATCTGATAGTTTGGGGGTACGTAGGAGTACATCGGTGGAGCAACATGGGCCCCACAAGGGTGGAGGGCGCGCCTGGGGGGGTAGGCGTGCCCCCTACCTCGTGCCTTCCTGGTTGATTGCTTGACGTAGGGTCCAAGTCCTCTGGATCATGTTCGTTCCAAAAATCATGTTCCCGAAGATTTCATTCCGTTTGGACTCTGTTTGATATTCTTTTTCTGCGAAACCCTAAAAAAGGCAAAAAAAATAGCAATTAGGTTAGTCCGAAAAATAATATAAAAGTGTATAATAAAGCCCAATAATGTCCAAAACAAGATATAATATAGCATGGAACAATCAAAAAATATAGATACGTTGGAGACGTATCAAGCATCCCCAAGTTTAATTCCTGCTCGTCCTCGAATAGGTAAATGATAAAAACAGAATTTTTGATGTGGAATGCTACTTGGCATAATTTTAATGTAGTTCTCTTAATTGTGGTATGAATATTCAAATCCAAAAGATTCAAGACAAAAGTTTAATATTGACATAGAAATAATAATACTTCAAGCATACTAACTAAGCAATTATGTCTCTTCAAAATAACATGGCCAAATAAAGTTATCCTTACAAAATCATATAGTCTGGCTATGCTCCATCTTCACCACACAAAGTATTTAAATCATGCACAACCCCGATGACAAGCCAAGCAATTGTTTCATACTTTTGGTGTTCACAAACTTTCTCAATCTTCACGCAATACATGAGCGTGAGCCATGGACATAGCACTATATGTGGAATAGAATGGTGGTTGTGGAGAAGACAAAAAGGGAGAAGATAGCCTCACATCAACTAGGCGTATCAACGGGCTATGGAGATGCCCATTAATAGATATCAATGTGAGTGAGTAGGGATTGCCATGCAACAGATGCACTAGAGCTATAAGTATATGAAAGCTCAACAAAAAGAACTAAGTGGGTGTGCATCCAACTTGCTTGCTCACGAAGACCTAGGGAATTTTGAGGAAGCCCATCTTTGGAATATACAAGCCAAGTTCTATAATGAAAAATTCCCACTAGTATATGAAAGTGATACGATAGGAGACTCTCTATCATGAAGATCATGGTGCTACTTTGAAGCACAAGTGTGGAAAAAAGGATAGTAGTATTTCCCCTTTTTATTTATTTATTCTTTTTTTGGGGCCTTCTTTTTTTTTATTTGGCATTTCTTTTTTTGGGACAATACTCTATGAATGATGATCATCACACTTCTATTTATTTACAACTCAATGATTACAACTCGATACTAGAACAAAGTATGACTCTATATGAATGCCTCCGGCGGTATACCGGGATAGCAATGATGCATGGGTGACTTATATGAAAGAATTATGAATGGTGGCTTTGCCACAACTAAAATGTCAACTACATGATCATGTGAAGCAATATGACAATGATGGAGCATGTCATAGTAAACGAAACGGTGGAAAGTTGCATGGAAATATATCTCGGAATGGCTATGGAAATGCCATGATAGGTAGGTATGGTGGCTGTTTTGAGGAAGGTATATGGTGGGTGTATGATACCGGCGAAAGGTGCGTGGTATTAGAGAGGCTAGCAATGGTGGAAGGGTGAGAGTGCGTATAATCCATGGACTCAACATTAGTCATAAAGAACTCACATACTTATTGCAAAAATCTATTAGTTATCGAAGCAAAGTACTACGTGCATGCTCCTAGGGGGATAGATTGGTAGGAAAAGACCATCGCTCATCCCCGGCCGCCAATCATAAGGAGGACAATCAATAAATACATCATGCTCCGACTTCTTAACATAATGGTTCACCATACGTGCATGCTACGGGAATCATAAACTTCAACACAAGCATTTCTCAAATTCACAACTACTCAACTAGCACGACTCTAATATCACCATCTCCATATCTCAAAACAATTACCAAGTTTCAAACATCTCATAGTATTCAACACAACAACAACAACAACAACAAAGCCTTTAGTCCCAAACAAGTTGGGGTAGGCTAGATGTGAAACCCATAAGATCTCGCAACCAACTCATAACTCTAGCACATGGATAGCAAGCTTCCACGCACCCCTGTCCATAGCTAGCTCTTTGGTGATACTCCAATCCTTCAGGTCTCTCTTAACGGACTCCTCCCATGTCAAATTCGGTCTACCCCGCCCTCTCTTGACATTCTCCGCATGCTTTAGCCGTCCGCTATGCACTGGAGCTTCTGTAGGCCTGCGCTGAATATGCCCAAACCATCTCAGACGATGTTGGACAAGCTTCTCCTCAATTGGTGCTACCCCAACTCTATCCCGTATATCATCATTCCGGACTCGATCCTTCCTCGTGTGGCCACACATCCATCTCAACATACGCATCTCCGCCACACCTAACTGTTGAACATGTTTCCTTTTAGTCGGCCAACACTCCGCGCCATACAACATTGCGGGTTGAACCGCCGTCCTGTAGAACTTGCCTTTTAGCTTTTGTGGCACTCTCTTGTCACAGAGAATGCTAGAAGCTTGGCGCCACTTCATCCATCCGGCTTTGATTCGATGGTTCACATCTTCATCAATACCCCCATCCTCCTGCAACATTGACCCCAAATACCGAAAGGTGTCCTTCCGAGGTACCACCTGGCCTCATAGTATTCAACACACTCATAAGAATTTTTTTATTAATCTTGAATGCCTAAAATGATTAAAGCAAATTGCCATTATGTTTTGTAGGACTCTCAAAATAATCTAAGTGAAGCATGAGAGAACAATGGTTTCTATAAAACAAATCTACCAACGTGCTCTAAAAGATATAAGTGAAGCATTGGAGCAAAAACTATATAACTCAAAAGATATAAGTGAAGCACATAGCACATTCTAACAATTTCCGAATCATGTGTGTCTCTCTCAAAAGGGTGTGTGCAGAAATGATGATTGTGGAAAACTAACAAATAAAGACTCAAATAATACAAGACTCTCCAAGCAAAACACATATCATGTGGTAAATAAAAATATAGCTCCAAGTAAAGTTGCCGATAGAAGTAGACGAAAGAGGGGATGCCTTCCGGGGCATCCCCAAGCTTTGGCTTTTAGGTGTCCTTAGATTATCTTGGGGGTGCCATGGGCATCCCCAAGCTTAGGCTCTTGCCACTCCTTGTTCCATAATCCATCAAATCTTTACCCAAAACTTGAAAACTTCACAACACAAAACTTAAAGTAGAAAATCTCGTGAGCTCCGTTAGCGAAAGAAAACAAAACACCACTTCAAGGTACTGTAATGAACTAATTCTTTATTTATATTGGTGTTAAACCTAATGTATTCCAACTTCTCTATGGTTTATAAACTATTTTACTAGCCATAGATTCATCAAAATAAGCAAACAACCCACGGAAAACAGAATCTGTCAAAAACAGAACAGTCTCTAGTAATCTGTAGCTAACGCAAGATCTGGAACCCCAAAATTCTAAAATAAATTTCTGGACGTGAGGAATTTATCTATTAATCATCTGAAAAAAGAATTAACTAAATATCACTTCCCAAATAAAAATGGCAGGAGTTCTCGTGAGTGCTAAAGTTTCTGTTTTTTACAGCAAGATTAAAAAGACTTTCCCCAAGTCTTCCCAACGGTTCTACTTAGCACAAACACTAATTAAACACAAAAAACACAACCAAAACAGAGACTAGATAAATTATTTATTACTAAACATGAGCAAAAAGCAAGGAATAAAAATAAAATTGGGTTGCCTCCCAACAAGCGCTATCGTTTAACGCCCCTAGCTAGGCATGAAAGCAAGGATAGATCTAGGTATTGTCATCTTTGGAAGGCAATCCATAAGTGGCTATCATAATAGATTCCTAAGGTAATTTAATTTTCTTTCTAGGGAAGTGTTCCATGCCTTTCCTTAACAGAAATTGGAATCTAATATTCCCTTCCTTCATATCAATAATTGCACCAATCGTTCTAAGGAAAGGTCTACCCAGAATAATAGGACATGAAGGATTGCAATCTATGTCAAGAACAATAAAATCCACGGGCACATAATTCCTATTTGCAACAATAATAACATCATTAATTCTTCCCATAGGTTTCTTAATAGTGGAATCCGCAAGGTGCAAGTTTAAAGAGCAGTCATCAAAATCACGGAAAACCTAGCAAATCACACAAAGTCTTTGGAATCATGGAAACACTAGCACCCAAATCACACAAAGAATAGCATTCATGATCTTTAATCTTAATTTTAATAGTAGGTTCCCACTCATCATAAAGTTTTCTAGTGATATAAACTTCCAACTCAAGTTTTTCTTCATAAGATTGCATCAAAGCATCAACGATATGTTTGGTAAAGGCTTTATTTTGACTATAAGCATGAGGAGAATTTAGCACGAATTGCAACAAGGAAATACAATCTATCAAAGAGAAATTATCATAATTAAATTCCTTTAAATCCAAAATAGTGGGTTCATTAATATTTAAAGTTTTGACTTCTTCAATCCCACTTTTAACAATTTTAGCATCAAGATCTAAAGACTCTGGATTTTTGGAACGCCTTCTAGGTAAAGGTGGATAATATTCAGTCCCATCATTATCAAGATTCATATTACAAAACAAAGATTTAATAGGGGACACATCAATAACTTTTAGATCTTCATCTTTATTATCATGAAAACTAGAAGAACACACTTTTATAAAGCAATCTTTCTTAGCACACATCCTAGTGGTTCTTTCTTTGCACTCATCAATGGAAATTCTCATGGATTTGAGAGACTTATTGATATAATGCTTAGGAGGAATAGATCTAAGTTTCAAAGAATCAACATCAAGAGAAATTTTATCAACGTTCCTAGCCAACTCATCAATCTTAAGCAATTTTTCTTCAATCAAAGCATTGAAATTCTTTTTCGAGGTAATAAATTCTTTAATATTAGATTCAAAATCAGAGGGTATTTTATTAAAATTTTCATAAGAATTTGTTGTAGGAATTACCATAATTATTAGAGGAATTACTAGGATACGGCCTAGGATTAAAGTTTCCTCTATACACATTGTTACCAAAATTATTCCTACCAACAAAATTCACATCCAAAGATTCATTATTATTCTCAATCAAAGTAGACAAAGGCATATCATTAGGATCAGAAGAAACACTTCTATTAGCAAATAATTTCATAATTTCATCCATCTTACCACTCAAAACATTAATTTCTTCTATCGCATGCACTCTCTTATTAGTAGATCTTTCAGTGTGCCATTGAGAATACTTAACCATAATATTATCTAGCAGTTTAGTAGCTTCTCCTAAAGTGATTTCCATAAAAGTGCCTCCCGCGGCCGAATCTAAAAGATTTCTAGAAGCAAAATTCACCCTGGCATAAAATTTTTGTATAATCATCCACAAATTCAAACCATGTGTAGGGCAATTACGTATCATTAATTTCATCCTCTCCCAAGCTTGTGCAACATGTTCATGATCAAGTTGCTTAAAATTCATAATATCGTTTCTAAGAGAGATGATCTTAGCGGGAGGAAAATACATAGAGATAAAAGCATCTTTGCACTTATTCCACGAATCAATACTATTTTTAGGCAAAGACGAAAACCAAGCTTTAGCACGATCTCTAAGAGAAAAAGGAAATAGCTTCAATTTAACAATATCATTGTCCACATCTTTCTTCTTTTCCATATCAGACAAATCAACGAAGTTGTTTAGATGGGTAGCGGCATCTTCACTAGGAAGGCCGGAAAACGGATCTTTCATGACAAGATTCAACAAAGCAGCATTAGTTTCACAAAGATTCAACATCGGTAAGAGGAGCAATCGGAGTGCTAATAAAATCATTGTTGTTGGTATTGGTAAAGTCACACAATTTGGTATTATCTTGAGCCATCGTGATAAGCAAGCAATCCGGCACACAAGCAAACAAGAAATGGACAAAAAGAGACGAATAGAGAAAGAGAGGGAGGATGGAGAGAGAGAGGGCGAATAAAACGGCAAGGGTGAAGTGGGGGAGAGGAAAACGAGAGGCAAATGGAAAATAATGTAATGCGGGAGATAAGGGTTTGTGATGGGTACTTGGTATGTTGACTGTTGCATAGACTCCCTGGCAACAACGCCAGAAATCCTTCTTGCTACCTCTTGAGCACTGCGTTGGTTTTCCCTTGAAGAGGAAAGGGTGATGCAGTAGAGCAGCGTAAGTATTTCCCTCAGTTTTTGAGAACCAAGGTATCAATCCAGTAGGAGGCCACGCACGAGTCCCTCGCACCTACACAAACAAATAAACTCCTCGCAACCAACGCGATAAAGGGGTTGTCAATCCCTTCATGGTCACCTACGAGAGTGAGATCTGATAGATATGATAAGATAATATTTTTAGTATTTTTATTATAAAGAGAAATAAAGATGCAAGTAAAATAAATGGCAAAGGAAATAACTAAGTATTGGAAGATTAATATGATGGAAAATAGACCCGGGGGCCATAGGTTTCACTAGAGGCTTCTCTCGAGAGCATAAGTATTACGGTGGGTCAACAAATTACTGTTGAGCAATTGACAGAATTGAGCATAGTTATGAGAATATCTAGGTATGATCATGTATATAGGCATCACGTCCGAGACAAGTAGACCGACTCCTGCCTGCATCTACTACTATTACTCCACACATCGACCGCTATCCAGCATGCATCTAGAGTATTAAGTTCAAGAGAACAGAGTAACGCTTTAAGCAAGACGACATGATGTAGAGGGATAAACTCATGCAATATTATATAAACCCCATCTTGTTATCCTCGATGGCAACAATACAATACGTGCCTTGCTTCCCTTACTGTCACTGGGAAAGGACACCGCAAGATTGAACCCAAAGCTAAGCACTTCTCCCATTGCAAGAAAGATCAATCTAGTAGGCCAAACCCAACTGATAATTCAAAGAGACTTGCAAAGATAACCAATCATACATAAAATAATACAAAGAAGATTCAAATATTGTTCATAGATAAACTTGATCATAAACCCACAATTCATCGGTCTCAACAAACACACCGCAAAAGAATATTACATCGAATAGATCTCCACAAGAGAGGGGAAGAACTTTGTATTGAGATCCAAAAAGAGAGAAGAAGCCATCTAGCTAATAACTATGGACCCGTAGGTCTGAAGTAAACTACTAACACTTCATCAGAGGGGTTATGGTGTTGATGTAGAAGCCCTCCGTGATCGATACCCCCTCCGGTGGATCTCCGAAAAAGGCCCCAAGATGGGATCTCGTGTATACAGAAAGTTACGGCGGTGGAATTAGGGTTTTGGCTCCGTATCTGGTAGTTTGGGGGTACGTAGGTATATATAGGAGGAAGGAGTATGTCGGTGGAGAAACGTGGGACCCACGAAGGTGGAGGGCGCGCCTGGG
>NC_041390.1:400077021-400185295 GCF_002162155.2 Triticum dicoccoides | reverse complement strand
GGTAGGCGCGCCCCCTTACCTCGTGCCTTCCTGGTTGATTGCTTGACGTAGGGTCCAAGTCCTCTGGATCATGTTCGTTCCAAAAATCACGTTCCCGAAGGTTTCATTCCGTTTGGACTCCATTTGATATTCTTTTTCTGCGAAACCGTAAAATAGGCAAAAAAAACAGCAATTCTGGGTTGGGCCTCCGGTTAATAGGTTAGTCCCAAAAATAATATAAAAGTGTATAATAAAGCCCAATAATGTCCAAAACAGGATATAATATAGCATGGAACAATCAAAAAATTTAGATACGTTGGAGACGTATCAGCATAGGAAGTGGGTTAGATTTAAATGTGCTAGTCATACTCTTCATGATGCTCACTTTATGTTTCAATTCTTATCTTTTATTTGAGCATCATTGAAATCATCATGCCTAGCTAAAAGGCATTAAAGAAAAGCGCTTGTTGGGAGACAACCCAATATTTACCCTTACTGTTTTTGTGTGTTTACATGATTAAGCTACTGTATTAATCATGTTTTATAGCTTTTGTTTCAATAAAGTGCCAAGTAAGTCCTTTGGGAAGACTTGGGTGAAAGTTAATGTGATCTTGCTGTAAAAAAACAGTAACTTTGCGTTCATGAGTTTAGCTGCTATTTTTTACAGAATAGTGCTTTGGTGCTGATTCTTTTTGCAGAAGATTAATAGAAAAGTTCCTCACGTCCACCAATCTATTTCAGAATTTTTGGAGTAGCAGAAGTATGGTTGGTGTTCAGATCATTACAGACTGTTCTGTTTCTGACAGATTCTGTTTTCATTGCATAGTTTGCTTGTTTTCTAGTTTCTATGGCTTATATTTCTCAATATAAATTGTAAAATGATATGGTACAGTAGGCATTGTGTGAGAACAATTATGAGCCTTGTATTTGACAGTACCAAAGTGAATGGTTTACTCTTTATCGTACTAACCTATCTCACGAAGTTCTGTTAAGTTTTGTGTGATTGAAGTTTTCAAGCTTTGGGTGAGATATCGATATGAGGAGAATAAGGAGTGGAAATACCCTAATCTTGGGGATGCCCAAGGCACTCCAAGATAATATTCAAGGAGGACTGAAGCTCCTAAGCTTGGGGATGCCCCGGAAGGCATCCCCTCTTTCGTCTTCAAAATTATCGGTATACCTTACTCGGAGCTATATTTTTAGTCGTCACATGATATGTGTTTTGCTTGGAGCGTATTTTCAGTTTACTTGTTGTTTGAATAAAATCATTGGATCCGAAATCTTGAATGAAAAGGAACCCTCCCATGGCTAGTTAATTATTTGACTACTAAGTGTCCTTCACTTATATCTTTTTGGAGTAGTTTGTCATTTACTCACGTGCTTCACATATATCCTATGAGTAAATGGTTGAATGAATTGAATATCATAAATATGATTTTATATATGTTTCATATGCTTATACCATGGGGAGTAATGACTTCACATAGAATAAGTATAGGTAGTAAACTTATTGAAAGTTAGCAAACGTAGAATTCGTCACTTGAACAATTCATGAAAGAATATTGAAGGAAGAGAGATTTCACATATAAATATACTATCTTGGACATATTTTGTAACTGTGAGCGCTCATTAAAATATGACATGCTAAAAGGTTGATGTCGGACAAGGAAGACAACGTAATGGGTTATGTTTTCTTATATCCGAAATAAAGTATATTGTCTTGGATCATCCAACATGCTGATCTTGCTTTTTCCCCTCATGCTAGCCAAATTCTTCGCACCAAGTAGAGATACTACTTGTGCTTCCAAGAATTCCTTAAACCAGTTTGCCATGAGAGTCCACCATACCTACCTATGGATTGAGTAAGATCTTTCAAGTAAGTTGTCATCAGTGCATGCAATAAAAATTGCCAATATGTATGATCTATTAATGTGGAGAAAATAAGCTTTATACGATCTTGTGATGTGGAAGAAATAAAAGTGATGGACTACATAATAAAGGTCCATATCACAAGTGGCAATATAAAGTGACGTTCTTTTGCATTAAGATTTTGTGCATCCAACCATAAAAGCGCATGACAACCTCTACTTTCCTCTGCGAAGGGCCTATCTTTTACTTTTGTGTTCTACCCTTATGCAAGAGTCATGGTGATCTTCACCTTTCCTTTTTACATTTTATCCTTTGGCAAGCACATTGTGTTGGAGAGATCCTGATATATATATCCAATTGGATGTAAGTTATCATGAACTATTATTGTTGACATTACCCTTGAGGTAAAAGGTTGGGAGGCGAATCTATAAGCCCCTATCTTTCTCTGTGTCCGATTAAATCTTTGAACCCATAAATATCACGTGAGTGTTAGCAATTGTGAAAGATTAAATGATAGTTGAGTATGTGGAGTTTGCTAAATCAAAGCTCTGACATAGACCCTTCCTGAAAATAAGATGAATTTCAATTGTTTGATGACTGAGAATATAGTTTGTTAGTTTCAAGAAAGTTTATGATCTATACTTTAACACGTGAATAGCTTGTTACTTGATCATGAAAAGTTTTATGAAAATGAGCTACTGTTATGATATATAATGATGCTAGAAAAAGTGATTGGAACTATCATTGATGAAACTTATGCACTTGCTAGCATTCACACTTCATAAATTATTTCTTTTATCATTTACCTACTCGAGGACGAGCAGGAATTAAGCTTGGGGATGCTGATACGTCTCCAACGTATCTATAATTTATGAAGTATTCATGCTATTATATTATCAACCGTGGATGTTTTATATGCATTTATATGCTATTTTATATGGTTTTTGGGACTAACCTATTAAATAGAGCCAGTGCCAGTTTTTTCCTTGTTGTAGAGTATCGCGGAAAAGGAAAACCAAACGGAGTCCAATTGACCTCAAACTTGATGGAGCTTATTTTTGGACCATAAGAAGGCCATGGAGTAAAAGAATTGGGCCAGACGAGTCCCAGGCTGCCCACGAGGGTGGGAGGCGCGCCCACCCCCTGGGCGCGGCCCCTACCTCGTGGACAGCCCGGAGACCCCCTGACTTGTTCTCGACGCCAAAACCTCTAATATATACAGAAACCTCCAGAAATTAACCTAGATCGAAAGTTCCGCAGCCGCAAGCCTTTGTAGCCATGAGAAATCAATCTAGGCCCTCTCTGGCACCCTGCCGGAGGGGGCCATCATCACCGGAGGCTATGGAGGAGGATCCCGGAGGGTCCATCATCACCATGAAGGCCAAGGACCGGAGGGAGAACCTCTCCCCATCCGGGGGAGGCCATGGAGGAGGAAGCACAAGGGGGAGAACCTCTCCTCCTCTCTCTCGGTGGCACCGGAGTGCCATCGGGAGGGGAATCATCACCGCGGTGATTGTGTTCATCAACATCACCATCATCATCACCATCCTCATCTCTTTTACGCGGTCTAGTCTCCTGCACCCCGCTGTAATCCCTACTTGAACATGGTGCTTTATGCCACATATGATGATCCAATGATGTGTTGCCATCCTATGATGTTTTGAGTAGATATCCTTTGTCTTTGGGTTGATTGATGATCTAGATTGGTATGAGTTGTAAGTTTTACTTTGGTGTTGTCCTATGGTGCCCTCCGTGTCGCGCAAGCATGAGGGATTCCTGTTGTAGGGTGTTGCAATATGTCCATGGTTTGCTTATTGTCTGTGTTGCGTGAGTGACTTAAACACAAACACGGATAAGCGGGACATGGCGTATGGGAATAAAGAGGACTTGATACTTTAATGCTATGGTTGGGTTTTACCTTAATGATCTTTAGTAGTTGCGGATGCTTGCTAGAGCTCCAATCATAAGTGCATATGATCCAAGAAGAGAAATTATGTTAGCTTATGCCTCTCCCTCATATGAAACTGCAATGACGACTACCGGTCTTGTTAACAATTGCCTAAGACAATTCCGCACACCGGCCCATCATTATTCCACACTCGCTATTTATAATATTTAGTAATATATTCTAACTTTATAATAACAGCACCTACTTTCATATTTTAGCCCTCCGATATCATGCGAAGTTATCCACTTCATACCCACAACATAGTTTTATTTATCGTTTCTAGTTGGAAGCAAACATTCGGTGTACATAGAGTCGTATCAGTGGCAGATAGGACTTGAGAGAATATTGATCTTACCTTTAGCTCCTTGTGGGTTCTACACTCCATACTTATCACTTCCACCTTTGGGAATTGTTACGATGATTCCCTGCACTTGGGGATTATCAGCACCCTTCTCATTTACTTCACGACTATCAGTTATCAATATCTCCCACACTAAACAAGCTAGTGGCGGTTCCCAAGCGATAAAAAGTAAAGGTTTTGACTCCATTGGGAGTTTTTGTTTGATTATTTGAGAGATTAACTCTTTTTGTGTTTGCAGTTTGGGACTGGGCATCCCTATTACCGCCCTTTTCTCGTGCGATGGTGAGTGAATAAACACTCGAACTGAGAATAACCCGCTTAGCATGGAAGATACTTACCACCTCTTGTCATTCCACGAACGATCCAGGCGCACAAAAAGGATATTTTTTTAGAAGTCTTTAGAGGTGGCACTCAAATTGACTTAGGACGGCAGGGTAATACCGCATATAGGTAGGTATGGTGGACTCATCTGGAATAACTTTGAGTTCAAGGTTTTTGATCTACAAGCAGAATTCCCACTTAGTACAGGCGAATGCTAGCAATTAGATTGAGAAGCGGCCAGCTAGAGAGCAACAACGATCATGAACATGCATTATGCATAAGTAACATTGGACACTAGAATGAGTAGGATATGAACACCATGAACATAAATATCATAGCGGCTATGTTGGTTTTGATTCAACTGCATGCATGAACATGTGCCAAGTCAAGCCACTCGAACATTCAGAGGAGGATACCATATCATCATACTACATCATAATCATTTTAACACAATGTTGATATCCAAGATAAATCATTATTTACTCCTAGCTACTTATGCATGGCATGAGAAACTATAATCTCTAATTGTCAGTGCAAACATGTTTAATCATAATGGGTTGAATCATGGATACTAGGTTAAACATATTTACATAAACAGAACAAGTCGAGTTCATACCAGTTTCTTTCTGCCACAGCCAGTTCATCGAATATCGTCATTATTTCCTTTCACTTGCACGACCGAACGATGTGAAAATAATAATAGTGCAAGAGTGCCATGGACTAAGCTGGAATATGCAAACATTTTATTCAACAGGAGAAGACAAGGTAAAATGGGCTCTTTAGTAGATCAACAGTTATTCATATGAGAGCCGCTCAACATTTTCATCGTGGTCTTCTCCTCGGTACAACTCAAATAAAAAGAAAAGAAATTCAGAGGAACACACTGAAATATTTTTGGAGCTTTTGGTTTTCTTAAACAAGCAAATAAAATGGAAAAGCAAAAACGAGAAAAACTATTTACACGGGAAAGCTCCCAACAAGCAAAAAGAAGAACAAGGAAATCTTTTTGGGTTTTCTTTTTAATGTTACAACTAAGCATGCATAGAAAGTAAACTAGCTACAAATAATTTTTTTTGGGTTTTCAAAAGTTTTTCAAACACACAATAAGAAAGCAAGAAAAATAAATCTAAACATGGATGATACAATGAAAAAGTGTGAACACCGACAACTGGAATAAGTGGACATGAATGTAATGTCGGTGAGAAACACGTACTCCCCCAAGCTTAGGCTTTTGGCCTAACTTGGTAATCGATCAGAAGCCTGGGTAGTAGTTGGGGTACTGAGGAGTGGGCATCTACTGATCTCCCTACTGAGGCTCCTCCTCTGCCTTTGCAGCAGCCTGAGCGTTCCCGTTGGTGATGATGTCCGCAGGCATAATCCTATATCCACCCCTAGCAACAGAATCAAACAAAGCAGGAGTAGAAATGGAATAATATCACGAGTTTCAATGCTAAAAACCAGGTTATAAGGAATAGGAATGTCATGAGATTTATCATCAGTAAAATGGTGGTGATCCATGGCAGCACGGTCTAGGTAAACCTTGGTCACGGGGTAATCATGAAGGCATATCTCAACCTCGAAGTGATCCGCCAAACGAGTAGCATAAATCCCACCATGAATTTTACCCTTGGATTTATTAAGGTGGAGGCGACGAGCCACAATAGCTCCCAAGCTATAAGTGTTGTCTCCCTCTAATGCATGACGTAAGACAACAAGGTCTGGTGAACTAAGTGCACCCACCTTCTCCCTAGCAAGCAAGCATTTTGCAATGAAAAGAGCAAAGTAATGAGCCGCCGGAAATTACAAGCCAACGACAGTGATAGGTGACACCCCTCTCTCATCTCCCACTATCAAAGTGCGATAAAAAGTCTCAAATTTCGCTGGCCTAGGCTCGGCTAATTTCCCATCAGAAGGGATGATGCATATGTCACAAAATTCAGTAAGTGGTATCTGATGGTTTTCAGCATATAAATCAAAGCTCACCTCAGGAGGATTATTCCTAGGAAGGAAAGTAAAACTTTGAACAAAGTTATTCATGAGGATTTGGTGCTATTCACACTCTTTGTGATGAATTCGGTGAGGCCGGCATTAGCAGCATATTTGTGTGAACTCCTGAAGGATTCCAGCCTCTTCGAGGAACAGGGTGTGCGGCGATTCACATGGTCGTACTTCCGCCAACCTCCGAGGATGGAGATCACTATCAGATGACCCCCCCAATAACACCCTTGGAGTTCTTCTTAGATCCAAACTTCCTAAACATATTCATGGTTTTCCTATGAACAAAATTCTGAAATTTATTAGCCCACAAAATTTTCTCAACAAAACTTCACAAAAATGGTACCAACTACTCATAAGGATACATAGAGGCCATAGCGAGCATTCAAACGACTTAGAACACTAAGAATTCAACATGCAAGCTTATCTACAACAGCACCAAGAGTAGCTAATTATTCAAAATATAAACCACTAAAACAAAAACTAATTGGACAAATGGTGGAGTCAAATACCAAGCAACAATCCCTTGAAACAGTTTCGGAAACAGAGCTTCGAGCTAAGAGATCGAAATCCGCGGGTTTGAGGGCAAGAACACGGGAGAGAGAGCAACGGAGATTTTTTCTGGAGGTAAGTGATGATGTGGTATGAAGAGATAAGTGAGGGGGCCCACGTGGGGACCACAACCCACCAGGGCGCGCCTGGGGGTCCTGGCGCACCCAGGTGGGTTGTGCCCACCTAGTGCACCTACCTCTGATATTATTTGCTCCAGAAATTTAGAAATATTCAGAAAAAATCGTATTAAATTTTCAGGGCATTCTGAGAACTTTAATTTTTGGGTCATTTTTTATTTCACGGGAAAATCAGAAAACAGACAAAACATGGCATTTTATTTTAGTTAACTAATAAAAACATAGAATAAAAAGTAGGGACAGAAGGTAGTGCTTACTAAATTCATCAACTTCATACCGCTCAAAAATTATCCATTAATAAGGTTGATCATGTCTTATTAACAACCACTTTCGATTAGCATGAAACCGAAGAACTTTCGTAAATCACTAAGTTGCCTCAATGGGGATATGAATGTCCCCAACAATAAGAATTTCATATTTCTTTTTAACAGTAGGTAGAGGTATTTGAAAACTTCCAATAGTGATTGTCGGAGATTTTTCAATAACATTAATACCATTCAGTTGGAATTGTTTTTTTGGAAAGCGCATTGTATGCTCATTACCATTGATATGAAAAGTGACCTTGCTTTTATTGCAATCAATAACAGCTCCTGCAATATTCAAGAATGGTCTACCAAGGATAATCGACATGTTGTCGTCCTCGGGCATCTCAAGTATAACAAAGTCAGTCAAAATAGTAACATTAGCAACAACAACGGGCACATCCTCACAGATACCGATAGGTATGGTAGTTGATTTATCATCCATTTGCAAAGATATTTCAGTATGTGTGAGTTTATTCAAATCAAGTCTTTTATATAAAGAGAAAGGCATGACACTAACACCAGCTCCTAAATCACACAAAGCAGTTTTCACATAATTCTTTTTGATGGAGCAAGGTATAGTTGGTATTCCCAGATCTCCAAGTTTTTTAGGTACTCCATCTTTAAAAGTACAATTGGCAAGCATAGTGGAGATTCCAGCTTCCGGTATTTTTCTCTTATTAGTGATGATGTCTTTCATATACTTTGCATAAGGAGGCATTTTCAGGATATCAGTCAAGCAAGTACACAAAAAGACTGGCCTCAACATTTCAGCAAAGCGTTCAAATTCTTCATCATCATTCTTTTTAGTTGACTTAGGTGGAAAGGCATAGGTTTTTGAACCCACGGTTCTTTTTCTTTACCATGTTTTCTAGCAATGAAGTCTCTTTTGTCATACCTTTCATTCTTAGGTTGTGGATTATCAAGATCAACAGGTGGTTCTATCTCAACATCATTGTCTGGTTCTTTATTATTTAGTTGAGAGTCTTCATGAACATCAGCATTATCTTTTTCATTATCACTAGGTGGATGTTCATTACCGACTGAGTTTCAGCATCAGAGATAGAAGTTTCATTATCATTATCATGAGGTTATTCTATTTCAGGTTCACTAGAAGCATGCAAAGTCCTATAATTTTTATTTCTAGAAGGACTAGGTGCACTAGTGTTAGCTCTTTGTGAATCTTATTCAATTATTTTTGGGTGTCCCTCAGGATAAAGTGGTTCCTGAGTAATTTTACCTCCTCTTGTTGCAACTATAATAGCAAAGTCATGCATATTATTATTCATTTCATCAAGCAATTCCCTTTGTGATTTAGCAACTTGTTCTAACTGAGTTTGAACCATAGAGGCATGATTTCCAACACCTCTAACATCATTTGATATTCTAAATAACAAGTCACTCAAGCGAGCAATCATATCAGAATTGTATTTCAATTGTTTCATAACATTTGCATTGAAGTGATCTTGTTTTCTAATATAGTTTTCAAACTCATAAAGGCATTGACTAGGATGCATATTGTGAGGATTGTCATTATCATTGAACTTCATAAGAGAATTTACCTCTACCACCTTAGGCATTGGTGGTGTATTAAGCCCATGTATTCCTTCAATAGGGGGTAAATTTTTAACATCCTCAGCTTTAATACCTTTTTCCTTCATAGATTTCTTTGCCTCTTGCATATCTTCAGGACTGAGATATAATATACCCCTCTTCTTCGGAGTGGGTTTAGGCGATGGTTTAGGAAGAGTCCAATAATCATACTTTTTCAATATATTATTCAATAATTCTTCAGCTTTCCCAACAGTTCATTCCCTAAAAACACAACCAGCACAACTATCTAGGAAGTCCCTAGAATCATCGGTTAGTCCATTATAGAAGATATCAAGTATTTCATTTTTCTTAAGAGGATGATCAGGCAAAGCATTAAGTAATTGGCAAAGCCTCCCCCAAGCTTGTGGGAGACTTGCTTCTTTAATTTGAACAAAGTTAAATATTTCCTGCAAGACAGCTTGTTTCTAATGTGGAAAATATTTTTCAGAGAAGTAAGAAATCATATCCTGGGGACTACACACACAACCAAGAGCAAGAGTATGGTACCAATCTTTAGCATAACCCTTTAATGAGAAAGGAAATAATTTGAGAATAAAGTAATAGCGAGTTTTCTCATCATGAGTAAAAAGGGTGGCTATGTCATTCAACTTAGTAAGATGTGCCACAACAGTTTCAGTTTCATAACCATGGAAAGGATCAAATTCAACCAAAGTAATTAACTCTAGGTCGACAGAGAATTCATAATCCTTATCATCAATAAAGATAGGTGAAGTAGCAAACTTAGTATCTCATTTCATTCTAGCACTCAGAGATTTTTCTTTATCCTTGCATAATAATTTCTCTAGATCATATCTATCTCTACAAGCAAGAATATCTCTAGTTGTCTCCTCACTCATAACATAACCTTCCGGTACCTTAGGCAATTCATATCTAGGAGGGCTAGTTCTAGCAAGTGCTTCAGGAGTTTCAGTTTCAAGCTCATCATCAAATTCAACATCATGTAGTAGTAATTTGTTTATCAAGAAAGTCACCAAGTGGCACATCATCATTATCAAGCAAGGTACTAGCATCATCATAAGCATTATCCATAGCAGAAGTAGCATCATCAATAACTTGCGACATATCAAAATTAATAGCATGTGGTGGTGTTGCAAGTTTACTTATAACAGGAGGTGAATCTAAAGCAGAACTGGATGGCAGTTCCTTACCTCTCCTTGTCTTTGAGGGAAAAATCTTAGTCTTAGCATCCTTTAGATTCTTCATAGTGATAATATGATAATAATCCCAAGTGCCTCAACAAATATAGCTATGGTCCCCGACAACGGCGCCAGAAAAAGTTCTTGATAACCCACAAGTACAGGGGATCGCAACAGTTTTCGAGGGTAGAGTATTCAACCCAAATTTATAGATTCGACACAAGGGGGGCCAAAGAATATTTCAAGGTATTAGCAGCTGAGTTGTCAATTCAACCACACCTGGAGATTAATTATCTGCAGCAAGTAATCAGTAGCAAAGTAATATGATAGTTTTGATAGTGGTGACATCAGCAATAGTAACGGTAACAGTGATAGCAGTAATTTTGTAGCAAGTGTAATAGTGATGATAGCAGTAGTACTTAGCAAGAACAATATAAGATAAATTCATGGCATTGGATCGGTGACTTGTTGGATGATATTCACCATTAGACAGTTATAACCTAGGACGATACGGCTGTAACATCCCAAATTTTCAATTTGGAATGTTATACACTAGATCATCATTGCATATCATATTTTATTTTGCTTTTGGTTCGATCCTAGAAATTCTACGCAACTCAAGGACCCAAGGAGAGAGTTGGGGATTTTGTTATTTTCATATTTGAGTTTTCTCAAATTTTGAGAATAGGATCATTTGATTTTAGTTATTTTATCATCAATTATTTCTATTACACAAATATGAGAGAGGGAATAAAATGACTTTCCCAAAATAAAGAAATAATGAGGATTTAATAATAAAATCAAATAAGATTTTATTTTAGAGTTTTTCGGTATTTTATTTGAATTTAGGAAAAATGTGCGTTTTTCAAAATTGCATTTAGGCCCCAAATAAATGTTCACCTTGTGCAGCTTGATTTTAGAAGCCCGGGAAATTTTATTTCGAGATTTTTGGAGTCCGTTTAGTATTTCTTTTATTTGTTTTTCTGTGCAGAATAATTTAAAAAAAACGAAACCGACCTACGGGCCGTGTTAGGCCCGGACTCCTCCGGGGCCGGCCTTTATAAGCCGGGGCACCCGACCCCCACAACCCACCGAGCTGCCGCCGCCGCCAAAACCCTAGCCCCGCCACCGTCGCCGCCACCCGCGCCGCCGCCGTCGTCGACCGCCGCTGCCGCCGCCGACCGCCCCGCGCCGCTGCCGCCGACTGCCGGAGCCCCGCCGCCGCTGCCGGAATCTCGCCGGAGTTGCCGGTAGATTTTTTTTAGACGCCATTTTTTTAGAAAAACCATTCGGTTTTTCCGACGGTTTTGTCGTTTTTTAGTTTGGTTTTTTTAATAGATCGGTTTTTCCGGTTTATTTAATTAGCGAGCGTTCATCCGTTCGTTCGTTCCAGCGAACGTTCGTCGTTTTTCTTTTTCTCGGATTTAATCCGTGATTTTCTGATCACGATTCCCGATCCGATTTTTGTTTTAGTATAACTTTTCACTCGTTTATCGAAATCATGCGATTCAAGCGCCTGGAGTTTCGTCTCGAAACCCTACATTTGTTTAACCAACTTAAACAAGTTTTTGTCACTGTAAAAATTGCCCTATATCCAGAATAGTAAACGAAGCCTGTTTCTTTTGCCGTTTGACTTTCATTGCTTCGTTTGATTTGATTCTTTTTGCAAACCGGAGTTCTTAAGTTGAACCTTCTGGTTAGATCTCTTATTTGAGTTTTACCCGTGCATTAGATGAATACTTATTGTATGCTTGTTTGTTTGTCTGCGATAGAATACCCAGAGTACGCTGCATGTTACTTCGAATCTCTAGGTTTCACGGATCATCAGCAAGGCAAGTAACACTTTGATCATACCTCCTACTACCCAGTTTTATTGCATTAGATCAATCCTCAAACATTGCATGATTAGGATCTAATTAAATTATGGGATGGGAAGTAGTTGAGGTAGTACCTAGTTTTACACGTGGATTGGGTGAGTGATATCCATGATAGATGTGAGTTTGTTAATTAATGGTTTATCTAAGGTGGCAACTTAAACACACATCTGGGTGGATTGAGGTACGTGGGTATTCCAGGATTGCCTGTTTTTCTTTATGGACTGCCACCCAGGCCCAAAGGGATCATGAGATTTTTCATACTAGAAACTTCCGTGTGCAGCCACAAGCTATTATGGGCTCTAGCATAGTTGATTAAGTCGTGCAAACTCTTACAGGGTAGACTAGCAGATGTAGGGGAAAGTAGGTGTAACGGTCTATCCATCGTAAGGTGCTAGCGCTTCTGAAAGACTATGTCTCGGTCATCCGTCTTCTCAAACACCATGTAGTGCGAGAAAACAAACGGAGGCGATCAAGTCTTGTGGGGAAAAGTGCGCAAACCTCTGCAGAGTGTATAAACTAATCATGGTTAGCCGTGTCCCCGGTTATGGACATCTTGAGTATCTAGTACTTGGATTATCATGTGAATCTCAACATGTACTCTAAAATTTAATTTTGTTGGGTTTTGTTTAATGATGATGCTTAATTGGGATTGAGGATGTTGTCAACCATTCTCAATGTTTAACAACCACCATGATAGTTAAATAAAATTTATTCCTTTGCAGTAGGGAAAAATTGGCTTTACGCAAAACTATAACCATAGAGCTTTCCACCAGCCAAATATGCATATAGAATAGTTGTTTCATTCCATTACTCTCTATGTGTTACCTTGCCAGCATATTCCATGTGCTGACCCGTTTCGGGCTGCAACGTTAATGTTGCAGACTTTTCAGACGACGATTAAGGAGTTTTAGGTCGTGGTTCTATACTCAGTGATGTCGTTGGAGTTGATGGACTCACTTATCTTCCAAGCCTTCCGCTGTTATCGTTATTAGATGGCCGTAAGCCATATTTTTTGTAATAAGTTATCTATTGAGACACTTGTTGTAATAAGTGTGTGATTGCTACTATGTTATAAATCCTCCAAGTTCTGTGTGGTGTCAGCATTACTGATCCAGGGATGACACCTGAGCACAGAGATCAGACCGTTTGAGGTCTGGTCGCTACAGAGATGGTATCAGAGCACACGCTGACTGTAGGACACGCCCACTAAGCTAAGGACCTAGATCACTATTCACTCTCTTCTCTTCTGACCTCTCATCGTTTCTACTCTTTAGGATGGCGGATGCAAGGAACAAGTTCACGCAACCAGATGAAGATACACCTTTTGGACGCCACTTGAAGGAAGTCACTAGATACCTGAACATAGGAGTACCAAGCTTCACCGGAACCTACAACGCCACTTTACCTGAAGAAGAGCGCTGGATGATTCAAGTTCAAGTTCCAGGAAGGACGTTCATGCCAGTCACTGAGCCCATAGAGTTTTCTTTTGATGCACCAACTTGGAGTCTAGGAAATAGCATGGCAGCTCACATCACCATGGGACGCATTAGAGAAGTCTACCGCAATGATCTCAAGGATACTATCTACCAGATTTGTGGGCGCCGAGATGAGCACTGGGAGATGCTCAACACCAGAAAGGATAGATCAATTGCAGCTTTTATCTAGGAATTAAACCAGCACATTCGACGACAGGAGAACCAGATGTGCGCTGACATGATAGACCTGAAGAAGGCTAGGACAAGAATCAAGGAACTGGAGAAAGAACTCAAGGCTACACGTGAAGATTATGAAGAAGAAATTGAAGTATTGGTGGAGAAGAATGACGATCTGATCAAGAAGATCGGGATATTTATGGGAGGCCCTACACCAGTAGATGAAGACAAAGAACCCAAGGAGATTCGCCCGGAAGACTACATCATCATCGACGACACCGACTCGGATCCAGATGATAGCGATGATGACTATGTTGATGAAGCCGGAGCAGATATCATGAAGTCTGCAACCGAGGAATATTTCTAGTAGACCACCTCATTAGTAGTAGTAGTCCACCATGTAAATACAGTAGTCCGAGCACTTTTGCGATAGTTAGATCGATTGTATGTCCTTGTTTGATTGAATGAAGTGAATTGTTTTCTTTTGCCTCACGTGCATATGGGTAGTGTTTTCTCTTTAGACCCCCTCTATTCTTAAATCTCATCTTTTCTAAACCCTCAGATGCCTCCAAGACGTGACCCCGGATTTACCTTTCCACCGGAGCTCACCCAGTTGATCCAGTGGCAGAACACATTGATGCAGTTGCTAGTCCAGAATCAGAATTAGGGGAACAACAACAACAACCCACCACCACCACCTGTTGATCACTTGGCCCGTTTTCTTAGGCTGAATCCACCAGTGTTTTACAGTAGCACCGAGCCGATAGTAGCAGATGATTGGCTCCGCAAGACAGCTAGAGAGTTGACCACAGCAGGATGCACAGATGCGGAGAAGGTGAAGTTTGCCGCACATCAACTAGAAGGACCCGCACCATCATGGTGGGACAATTTCACAGCCACTTTCCCTGTCGACACTGTCACGTGGGACCAGTTTCAGTAGGCTTTTCGTACTGCCCATGTTTCAGCAGGAGCTATGGCCATGAAGAAGCGTGAGTTTCGCAACTTACGCCAAGGAGGACGGACAGTTGGCCAGTATGTGGAAGACTTTAGTAAATTAGCATGTTATGCCCCAGATGATGTTGCTACGGATGCAGCAAAGCAGGAGAAGTTTTTGGAAGGACTAAATGATGAGTTGAGCATGCAGTTGATGATAGCAACCTTCAACAACTACCAGGAGTTGGTAGATCGTGCTCTTATGATTGAAGGCAAGCAGCAGCAAATTGAGAACCGCAAGAGGAAGTATGGACAAGGGAAGTACAATTCTGGAGCTCAGCAGAAGCCACGTTTTACCCCTAGATCGGGAGGACATTTTCAGCATACCCATGGAGGAGGTAGCTCGCACAATCACAACGGCACCAAGAATGGTAATGGTAATGGAGGAAGCAACGGCCAGAACCATACCAACCCATCAACCCCAGCCAAGAAAGACCTGAGCCAAGTCACTTGCTTTAAGTGCCAGAAGACCGGACATTATGCCAATGAATGTCCTGAAGGTCAGAATGGCAATGGAAGCTCTGGGAAGAAGCCAAACACTTTCAATAGGGGATAGGTGAACCACATTAACATGGAGGAGGTTGAAGAGCAGCCGGATGCCGTAATCGATAAGTTTTTGGTTAAGTCATTTACTGCACTCGTTCTTTTTGATACTGGTGCATCGCATTCATACATATCAAGGGGATTTGTGGATAAGTATAACTTGCCCACTAAGGTTCCTAGAACACCTATGCTAGTAACCTCACCAGGAGCGGAGTATATGGCCAGTCAAGGATGTTTTCAAGTGCCATTGAGTATAGGTAGGCATGTGTTTCCCTCAGATTTAATCATTTTGGAATCACAAGGATTGGATGTAATTCTGGGTATGGATTGGCTGTCGATGTATGGAGGAAACATCGATTGCGCTAGTAAGACAATTTTGCTTACCATCCCAGAAGGGAGAAGGATCAAGTATGTATCCCGACATGTGCCAAAAGGGACACAAGTAAATTGTTTAACAGGAGTTGTGCAGGAGGAAGTACTAGTGGTAAGGGATTTCCCCGAAGTATTTTCAAAAGAGTTGCCAGGCATGCCACCGGATAGAGATATTGAGTTTTTGATTGAGCTATTGCCAGGCACAGGGCCAATATCGAAGAGACCGTACAGGATGCCTGCAAAGGATTTGGTGGAAATTAAGAAGCAGATTAAGGAGTTACTGGATAAAGGTTACATTCGCCCAAGTTCGTCGCCTTGGGGATCACCAGTACTTCTAGTGGAGAAAAAGGATGGATCGTTAAGGATGGTTGCTGACTATCGTGGGTTGAATGAAGTAACGATCAAAAACAAGTACCCACTACCAATGATAAATGATCTGTTTGATCGATTGCAAGGAGCTAAGGTATTTTCCAAGATCGATCTGCGATCAGGATACCACCAGTTGAAGATTCGAGAATAGGATATACCTAAGACAGCTTTTACCACCAGGTATGGGATGTACGAGTATACTGTTATGTCATTTGGTCTGACTAACACACCTGCCTTTTTATGAACATGATGAACAAAGTGTTTATGGAGTTCTTGGATAAGTTCTTCGTGGTGTTCATTGATGATATCCTGGTTTACTCGAAGAATGAAGAGGAGCATAAGGAACATTTGCGATTGGTACTTGAGAAGCTCAGAGCACATTAGTTGTATGCCAAGTTCAGCAAATGTGAGTTTTGGTTGAAGGAAGTTGGCTTTCTCGGACACGTTATATCCGGAGAAGGTATATCAGTAGATCCCACTAAAGTTGGTACCGTGACCAAGTGGGAGGCACCAACAACAATTGGAGAGATCCGGAGTTTCCTTGGACTCGCAGGATACTACCGGAGATTTATTGAGAATTTCTCAGAGATTGCGAAGCCTATGACTGAGTTGTTGAAGGAGGATACCAAGTTCATATGGGCCGAGGAGTGTGAGGCTAGTTTCCAGGAGTTGAAGAAACATTTGGTTACTTCACCAGTGTTGATTTTGCCAGACCAGACCAAGGATTATGAGGTGTATTGCGACGCTTTACATCGAGGACTTGGAGCAGTGCTTATGCAGGAAGGGAGAGTTGTTTCATATGCCTCAAGATAGCTTAAACCGCACGAATTGAATTATGCTACGCATGATTTGGGGTTAGCAGCCGTAGTGCATGCATTGAAAACATGGAGACATTTCCTCATTGGAAATCATTGTGAGGTGTACACGGATCACAAGAGTTTGAAATACATTTTCACGCAGAAGGAGTTAAACCTCAAGCAAAGGAGATGGTTGGAGCTCATCAAGGATTATGATATGAGATTGCATTACCATCCCGGAAAGGCTAATGTAGTAGCTGACGCATTAAGCAGTAAGAGCCACGTCAACAACCTAATGACGGGAGAGTTACCAAGGGAGTTAGCCGAAAATCTTCGTGAGCTATGTTTGGAAATAGTTCCGAGAGGCTATGTAGCAGCATTGGAGATTCAGTCAACTTTGATGGATAGAATCAGAGAAGCCCATAAGACTGACAAGGAGATGTTGGGGAACGTTGCAGAAAATTAAAATTTTTCCTACGGTTTCACCAAGATCCATCTATGAGTTCATCTAAGCAACGAGTCAAGGGAGAGAGTTTGCATCTACATACCACTTGTAGATCGCGTGCGGAAGCTTGCAAGGTGATGATGGAGTCGTACTCGACGTGATTCGAATCACCGATGACCAAGTGCTGAACGGACAGCACCTCCGCGTTCAACACACGTACGGGACGGGAGACGTCTCCTCCTTCTTGATCCAGCAAGGGGAAAGGAGAGGTTGAGGAAGATAGCTCCACCGGCAGCACGACGGCGTGGTGATGGTGGAGAGGCAGTACTCCGACAGGGCTTCGCCAAGCACACAACGGAGGAGGAGAGGTGTTGGGGAGGGGAGGGCTGCGCCTTGGAGGGTGGTCTAGCTGCCCTCCCCTCACCCCTCTATTTATAGGGGGAAGGGAGAAGGGGGCCGGCCCCCTAGAACCCATCTAGGGGGGGTGCGGCGGCCAAGGGGAGAGGGGGAGAGGGTGGCTTGCCCCCCAAGCCAAGGGGGGCGCCCCCTCTAGGGTTCCCCCCTCAACCCTAGGCGCAAGGGCCCAAGGGAGGGGGTGCGCCCAGCCCACCAGGGGATGGCTCCCTGCCCCACGCAGCCCATGTGGCCCCCCGGGAGGGGTGGCCCCTCCCGGTGGACCCCCGGAACCCTTCCGGTGGCCCCGGTACAATACCGGTATGACCCCGAAACTTCCCGGTGTCCGTTTGACAACTTCCCATATATAAATCTTTACCTCCGGACCCTTCCGGAGCTCCTCGTGACGTCCAGGATCCCATCCGGGACTCCGAACAACATTCGTTAGTCACATACTAGTCTTCCTAATAACCCTAGCGTCACCGAACCTTAAGTGTGTAGACCCTACGGGTTCGGGAGACATGCAGACATGACCGAGACGCTCTTAGGTCAATAACCAACAGCGGGATCTGGATACCCATGATGGCTCCCACATGCTCCTCGATGTTGTCATCGGATGAACCACGATGTCGAGGATTCGATCAAACCCTGTAAGCAATTCCCTTTGTCAATCGGTACGTTACTTGCCCGAGACTCGATCGTCGGTATCCCAATACCTTGTTCAGTCTCGTTACCGGCAAGTCACTTTACTCGTACCGTAATGCATGATCCTGTGTCCAACACCTTGGTCACATTGAGCTCATTATGATGATGCATTACCGAGTGGGCCCAGAGATACCTCTCCGTCATACGGAGTGACAAATCCCAATCTCGATCCGTGTCAACCCAACAGATACTTTCGGAGATACCTGTAATGCACCTTTATAGTCACCCAGTTACGTTGTGACGTTTGATACACCCAAGGCACTCTTACGATATCCGGGAGTTACACGATCTCATGGTCGAAGGAAGAGATACTTGACATTGGCAAAGCTCTAGCAAAACGAACTACACGATCTTTTATGCTATGCTTAGGATTGGGTCTTGTCCATCACATCATTCTCCTAATTATGTGATCCCATTATCAACGACATCCAATGTCCATAGTCAGGAAACCATGACTATCTGTTGATCACAACGAGCTAGTCAACTAGAGGCTCACCAGGGACATATTATGGTCTAAGTATTCACACGTGTATTACGATTTCCGGATAATACAGTTATAGCATGAATAAAAGACATTTATCATGAACATTGAAATATAATAATACTTTTATTATTGCCTCTAGGGCATATTTCCAACAGTCTCCCACTTGCACTAGAGTCACCAATCTAGTTACATTGTGATGAATCGAACACCCATAGAGTTCTGGTGTTGATCATGTTTTGCACGCGAGAGAGGTTTAGTCAGCGGATCTGCGACATTCAGATCCGTGTGCACTTTTCAAATCTCTATGTCTCCATCTTGAACATTTTCACGGATGGAGTTGAAACGACGCTTGATGTGCCTGGTCTTCTTGTGAAACCTGGGCTCCTTCGCGAGGGCAATAGCTCCAGTGTTGTCACAGAAGAGTTTGATCGGCCCCGACGCATTGGGTATGACTCCTAGGTCGGTAATGAACTCCTTCACCCAAATCGCTTCATGCGCTGCCTCCGAGGCTGCCATGTACTCCGCTTCACACGTAGATCCCACCACGACGCTCTGCTTGCAGCTGCACCAGCTTACTGCTCCACCATTCAACATATACACGTATCCGGTTTGTGACTTAGAGTCATCCAGATCTGAGTCGAAGCTAGCGTCGACGTAACCCTTTACGACGAGCTCTTCGTCTCCTCCATAAACGAGAAACATGTCCTTCGTCCTTTTCAGGTACTTCAGGATATTCTTGACCGCTGTCCAGTGTTCCTTGCCGGGATTACTTTGGTATCTTGCTACCAAACTTACGGCAAGGTTTACATTGGGTCTGGTACACAGCATGGCATACATAATAGATCCTATGGCTGAAGCATAGGGGATGACACTCATCTCTTCTTTATCTTTTGCCGTGGTCGATGACTGAGCCGAGCTCAGTCTCACACCTTGTAACATAGGCAAGAACCCCTTCTTGGACTGATCCATTTTGAACCTCTTCAAAATCTTATCAAGGTATGTGCTTTGTGAAAGACCTATGAGGCGTCTCGATCTATCTCTATAGATCTTGATGCCTAATATATAAGCAGCTTCTCCAAGGTCCTTCATTGAAAAACACTTATTCAAGTAGGCCTTAATGCTGTCCAGGAATTCTATATTATTTCCCATCAACAGTATGTCATCTACATATAATATGAGAAATGCTACAGAGCCCCCACTCACTTTCTTGTAAACGCAGGCTTCTCCATAAGTCTGCATAAACCCAAACGCTTTGATCATCTCATCAAAGCGAATGTTCCAACTCCGAGATGCTTGCACCAGTCCATAAATGGATCGCTGGAGCTTGCATACTTTGTTAGCGTTCCGAGGATCGAGAAAACCTTCCGGCTGCATCATATACAGTTCTTCCTTAAGATGCCCGTTAAGGAATGCTGTTTTGACGTCCATCTGCCATATCTCATAATCATAGTATGCGGCAATTGCTAACATGATTCGGATGGACTTCAGCTTCGCTATGGGAGAGAAAGTCTCGTCGTAGTCAATCCCTTGAACTTGTCGATAACCCTTAGCGACAAGTCGAGCCTTATAAATGGTAACATTACCATCCGCGTCCGTCTTCTTCTTAAAAATCCATTTGTTTTCTATCGCTCGCCGATCATCGGGCAAGCCTGTCAAAGTCCATACTTTGTTTTCATACATGGATTCTATCTCGGATTTCATGGCTTCAAGCCATTTGTTGGAATCCGGGCCCGCCATCGCTTCTTCATAGTTTGAAGGTTCATTGTTGTCTAACAACATGATTTCCAGGACAGGGTTGTCGTACCACTCTGGTGCGGAACGTGTCCTTGTGGACCTACGAAGTTCAGCAGTAACTTGATCCGAAGTACCTTGATCATCATCAATGTTTTCCTCTTTAGTTGGTGTGGGCATCACAGGAACATTTTCCTGAGCTGCACCACTTTCCCGTTCGAGAGGTAGTACTTCATCGAGTTCTACTTTCCTTCCACTTACTTCTTTCGAGAGAAACTCTTTTTCCAGAAAGCATCCGTTCTTGGCAACAAAGATCTTGCCTTCGGATCTTAAGTAGAAGGTATACCCGACAGTTTCCTTAGGGTATCCTATGAATACGCATTTTTCTGACTTGGGTTCGAGCTTTTCAGGTTGAAGTTTCTTGACATAAGCATCGCATCCCCAAACTTTTAGAAACGACAGCTTAGGTTTCTTTCCAAACCATAATTCATACGGTGTCGTCTCAACGGATTTAGACGGTGCCCTATTTAAAGTGAATGTAGCTGTCTCTAGAGTGTATCCCCAAAATGATAGCGGTAAATCGGTAAGAGACATCATAGACCGCACCATATCCAATAGAGTGTGATTACGTCGTTCGGACACACCGTTTCGCTGAGGTGTTCCAGGCGGCGTGAGTTGTGAAACGATTCCACATTTCCTTAAGTGTGTACCAAATTCGTGACTTAAGTATTCTCCTCCACGATCTGATCGTAAGAATTTTATCTTTCGGTCACGTTGATTCTCTACCTCATTCTGAAATTCCTTGAACTTTTCAAAGGTCTCAGACTTGTGTTTCATTAAGTAGACATACCCATATCTACTCAAGTCATCAGTGAGAGTGAGAACATAACGATATCCTCCGCGAGCCTCAACGCTCATTGGACCGCACACATCGGTATGTATGATTTCCAACAAGTTGGTTGCTCGCTCCATTGTTCCGGAGAACGGAGTCTTGGTCATTTTGCCCAAGAGGCATGGTTCGCACGTGTCAAACGATTCATAATCAAGAGACTCTAAAAGTCCATCGACATGGAGCTTCTTCATGCGCTTGACACCAATGTGACCAAGGCGGCAGTGCCACAAGTATGTGGGACTATCGTTATCAACTTTAAATCTTTTGGCATCTACACTATGAACATGTGTAATATTACGCTCGAGATTCATTAAGAATAAACCATTGACCATCGGAGCATGACCATAAAACATATCTCTCATATAAATCGAACAACCATTATTCTCAGACTTAAATGAGTAGCCATCTCATATTAAACGAGATCCAGATACAATGTTCATGCTCAAACTTGGCACTAAATAACAATTATTAAGGTTCAAAACTAATCCCGTAGGTAAATGTAGAGGCAGCGTGCCGACGGCGATCACATCGACTCTGGAACCATTCCCGACGCGCATCGTCACCTCGTCCTTCGCCAGTCTCCGTTTATTTCGCAGCTCCTGCTGTGAGTTACAAATATGAGCAACGGCACCGGTATCAAATACCCAGGAGTTACTACGAGTACTGGTAAGGTACACATCAATCACATGTATATCAAATATACCTTTGGTGTTGCCGGCCTTCTTATCCGCTAAGTATTTGGGGCAGTTCCGCTTCCAGTGACCCTTCCCCTTGCAATAAAAGCACTCAGTCTCAGGCTTGGGTCCATTCTTTGACTTCTTCCCGGTAACTGGCTTACCAGGCGCGGCAACCTCCTTGCCGTCCTTCTTGAAGTTCTTCTTACCCTTGCCCTTCTTGAACTTAGTGGTCTTATTGACCATCAACACTTGATGTTCTTTCTTGATTTCAGCCTCTGCTGACTTCAGCATCGAGAACACTTCAGGAATGGTCTTTTCCATCCCCTGCATGTTGTAGTTCATCACAAAGCTCTTGTAGCTTGGTGGGAGCGACTGGAGGATTCTGTCAATGACCGCCTCATCTGGGAGGTTAATGTTCAGCTCGGTCATACGGTTGTGCAACCCAGACATCTTCAGGATGTGCTCACTGACAGAACTGTTTTCCTCCATCTTACAACTGTAGAACTTGTCGGAGACATCATATCTCTCGACCCGGGCATGAGCTTGAAAAACTAGTTTCAGCTCTTCGAACATCTCATATGCTCCGTGGTGCTCAAAACGCTTTTGGAGCCCCGGTTCTAAGCTGTAAAGCATGCCGCACTGAACGAGGGAGTAATCATCAACACAAGACTGCCAAGCATTCATAATGTCTTGGTTCTCTGGGACGGGAGCGTCACCTAGCGGTCCTTCTAGGACGTATTGTTTCCTGGCAGCTATGAGGATGATCCTCAGGTTCCGGACCCAGTCCATATAGTTGCTGCCATCATCTTTCAGCTTGGTTTTCTCTAGGAACGCGTTGAAGTTCATGTTGACATTAGCGTTGGCCATTGATCTACAAGACATATTTGCAAAGGTTTTAGACTAAGTTCATGATAATAAAGTTCTAATCAAATTATGAACTCCCACTTAGATTAGACATCCCTCTAGTCATCTAAGTGTTACACGATCCGAGTCGACTAGCCCGTGTCCGATCATCACGTGAGATGGACTAGTCATCGTCGGTGAACATTCTCATGTTGATCGTATCTTCCATACGACTCGTGTTCGACCTTTCGGTCTCCGTGTTCCGAGGCCATGTCTGCACATGCTAGGCTCGTCAAGTTAACCCTAAGTGTTTTCGCTGTGTAAAACTGTCTTACACCCGTTGTATGTGAACGTAAGAATCCATCACACCCGATCATCACGTGGTGCTTAGAAGCGACGAACTGTAGCAACGGTGCACAGTTAGGGGAGAACACTTCTTGAAATTTTTGTAAGGGATCATCTTATTTACTACCGTCGTCCTAAGTAAACAAGATGCATAAACATAATAAACATCACATGCAATTATATAGTTGTGACATGATATGGCCAATATCATATAGCTCCATTGATCTTCATCTTCGGGGCTCCATGATCATCTTGTCACCGGCTTGACACCATGATCTCCATCATCATGATCTCCATCATCGTGTCTTCATGAAGTTGTCACGCCAACGACTACTTCTACTTCTATGACTAACGTTTAGCAATAAAGTAAAGTAGTTTACATGGCGTTATTTAATGACACACAGGTCATACAAAAAATAAAGACAACTCCTATGGCTCCTGTCGGTTTTCATACTCATCGACATGCAAGTCGTGAATCCTATTACAAAGAACATGATCTCATACATCACAATTCATCATTCATCACAACTTCTGGCCATATCACATCACATGATCAATCGCTGCAAAAACAAGTTAGACGTCCTCTAATTGTTGTTGCATCTTTTACGTGGCTGCAATTGGGTTCTAGCAAGAACGTTTTCTTACCTACGAATCACCACAACGTGATTTTTTGTCAACTTCTATTTACCCTTCATAAGGGCCCTATTCATCGATTCCGCTCCAACTAAAGTGGGAGAGACAGACACCCGCCAGCCACCTTATGCAACTAGTGCATGTCAGTCGGTGGAACCGGTCTCACGTAAGCGTACGTGTAAGGTTGGTCCGGGCCGCTTCATCCCACAATACCGTTGAGCAAGAAAAGACTAGTAGAGGCAAGTAAGATGACAAAATCCACGCCCACAACAAAATTGTGTTCTACTCGTGCAAAGAGAACTACGCATAAACCTAGCTCTGATACCACTGTTGGGGAACGTTGCAGAAAATTAAAATTTTTCCTACGGTTTCACCAAGATCCATCTATGAGTTCATCTAAGCAACGAGTCAAGGGAGAGAGTTTGCATCTACATACCACTTGTAGATCGCGTGCGGAAGCTTGCAAGGTGATGATGGAGTCATACTCGACGTGATTCGAATCACCGATGACCAAGTGCTGAACGGACAGCACCTCCGCGTTCAACACACGTACGGGACGGGAGACGTCTCCTCCTTCTTGATCCAGCAAGGGGAAAGGAGAGGTTGAGGAAGACAGCTCCACCGGCAGCACGACGGCGTGGTGATGGTGGAGAGGCAGTACTCCGACAGGGCTTCGCCAAGCACACAACGGAGGAGGAGAGGTGTTGGGGAGGGGAGGGCTGTGCCTTGGAGGGTGGTCTGGCTGCCCTCCCCTCACCCCTCTATTTATAGGGGGAAGGGAGAAGGGGGCCGGCCCCCTAGAACCCATCTAGGGGGGGTGCGGCGGCCAAGGGGAGAGGGGGAGAGGGTGGCTTGCCCCCCAAGCCAAGGGGGGCGCCCCCTCTAGGGTTCCCCCCTCAACCCTAGGCGCAAGGGCCCAAGGGAGGGGGTGCTCCCAGTCCACCAGGGGCTGGCTCCCTGCCCCACGCAGCCCATGTGGCCCCCGGGGAGGGGTGGCCCCTCCCGGTGGACCCCCGGAACCCTTCCGGTGGCCCCGGTACAATACCGGTATGACCCCGAAACTTCCCGGTGTCCGTTTGACAACTTCCCATATATAAATCTTTACCTCCGGACCCTTCCGGAGCTCCTCGTGACGTCTAGGATCCCATCCGGGACTCCGAACAACATTCGGTAGTCACATACTAGTCTTCCTAATAACCCTAGCGTCACCGAACCTTAAGTGTGTAGACCCTACGGGTTCGGGAGACATGCAGACATGACCGAGACGCTCTTAGGTCAATAACCAACAGCGGGATCTGGATACCCATGATGGCTCCCACATGCTCCTCGATGTTGTCATCGGATGAACCACGATGTCGAGGATTCGATCAAACCCTGTACGCAATTCCCTTTGTCAATCGGTACGTTACTTGCCCAAGACTCGATCGTCGGTATCCCAATACCTTGTTCAGTCTCGTTACCGGCAAGTCACTTTACTCGTACCGTAATGCATGATCCCGTGTCCAACACCTTGGTCACATTGAGCTCATTATGATGATGCATTACCGAGTGGGCCCAGAGATACCTCTCCGTCATACGGAGTGACAAATCCCAATCTCGATCCGTGTCAACCCAACAGATACTTTCGGAGATACCTGTAATGCACCTTTATAGTCACCCAGTTGCGTTGTGATGTTTGATACACCCAAGGCACTCTTACGATATCCGGGAGTTACACGATCTCATGGTCGAAGGAAGAGATACTTGACATTGGCAAAGCTCTAGCAAAACGAACTACACGATCTTTTATGCTATGCTTAGGATTGGGTCTTGTCCATCACATCATTCTCCTAATGATGTGATCCCGTTATCAACGACATCCAATGTCCATAGTCAGGAAACCATGACTATCTGTTGATCACAACGAGCTAGTCAACTAGAGGCTCACCAGGGACATATTGTGGTCTAAGTATTCACACGTGTATTACGATTTCCGGATAATACAGTTATAGCATGAATAAAAGACATTTATCATGAACATTGAAATATAATAATACTTTTATTATTGCCTCTAGGGCATATTTCCAACAGTCTCCCACTTGCACTAGAGTCACCAATCTAGTTACATTGTGATGAATCGAACACCCATAGAGTTCTGGTGTTGATCATGTTTTGCACGCGAGAGAGGTTTAGTCAGCGGATCTGCGACATTCAGATCCGTGTGCACTTTGCAAATCTCTATGTCTCCATCTTGAACATTTTCACGGATGGAGTTGAAACGACACTTGATGTGCCTGGTCTTCTTGTGAAACCTGGGCTGCTTCGCGAGGGCAATAGCTCCAGTGTTGTCACAGAAGAGTTTGATCGGCCCCGACGCATTGGGTATGACTCCTAGGTCGGTAATGAACTCCTTCACCCAAATCGCTTCATGCGCTGCCTCCGAGGCTGCCATGTACTCCGCTTCACACGTAGATCCCACCACGACGCTCTGCTTGCAGCTGCACCAGCTTACTGCTCCACCATTCAACATATACATGTATCCGGTTTGTGACTTAGAGTCATCCAGATCTGAGTCGAAGCTAGCGTCGACGTAACCCTTTACGACGAGCTCTTCGTCTCCTCCATAAACGAGAAACATGTCCTTCGTCCTTTTCAGGTACTTCAGGATATTCTTGACCGTTGTCCAGTGTTCCTTGCCGGGATTACTTTGGTATCTTGCTACCAAACTTACGGCAAGGTTTACATCAGGTCTGGTACACAGCATGGCATACATAATAGATCCTATGGCTGAAGCATAGGGGATGACACTCATCTCTTCTTTATCTTTTGCCGTGGTCGGTGACTGAGCCGAGCTCAGTCTCACACCTTGTAACATAGGCAAGAACCCCTTCTTGGACTGATCCATTTTGAACCTCTTCAAAATCTTATCAAGGTATGTGCTTTGTGAAAGACCTATGAGGCGTCTCGATCTATCTCTATAGATCTTGATGCCTAATATATAAGCAGCTTCTCCAAGGTCCTTCATTGAAAAACACTTATTCAAGTAGGCCTTAATGCTGTCCAGGAATTCTATATTATTTCCCATCAAGAGTATGTCATCTACATATAATATGAGAAATGCTACAGAGCTCCCACTCACTTTCTTGTAAACGCATGCTTCTCCATAAGTCTGCATAAACCCAAACGCTTTGATCATCTCATCAAAGCGAATGTTCCAACTCCGAGATGCTTGCACCAGTCCATAAATGGATCGCTGGAGCTTGCATACTTTGTTAGCGTTCCGAGGATCGACAAAACCTTCCGGCTGCATCATATACAGTTCTTCCTTAAGATGCCCGTTAAGGAATGCTGTTTTGACGTCCATCTGCCATATCTCATAATCATAGTATGCGGCAATTGCTAACATGATTCGGACGGACTTCAGCTTCGCTACGGGAGAGAAAGTCTCGTCGTAGTCAATCCCTTGAACTTGTCGATAACCCTTAGCGACAAGTCGAGCCTTATAAATGGTAACATTACCATCCGCGTCCGTCTTCTTCTTAAAAATCCATTTGTTTTCTATCGCTCGCCGATCATCGGGCAAGTCTGTCAAAGTCCATACTTTGTTTTCATACATGGATTCTATCTCGGATTTCATGGCTTCAAGCCATTTGTTGGAATCCGGGCCCGACATCGCTTCTTCATAGTTTGAAGGTTCATTGTTGTCTAACAACATGATTTCCAGGACAGGGTTGCCGTACCACTCTGGTGCGGAACGTGTCCTTGTGGACCTACGAAGTTCAGCAGTAACTTGATCCGAAGTACCTTGATCATCATCAATGTTTTCCTCTTCAGTTGGTGTGGGCATCACAGGAACATTTTCCTGAGCTGCACCACTTTCCCGTTCGAGAGGTAGTACTTCATCGAGTTCTACTTTCCTTCCACTTACTTTTTCGAGAGAAACTCTTTTTCCAGAAAGCATCCGTTCTTGGCAACAAAGATCTTGCCTTCGGATCTTAAGTAGAAGGTATACCCGACAGTTTCCTTAGGGTATCCTATGAATACGCATTTTTCCGACTTGGGTTCGAGCTTTTCAGGTTGAAGTTTCTTGACATAAGCATCGCATCCCCAAACTTTTAGAAACGACAGCTTAGGTTTCTTTCCAAACCATAATTCATACGGTGTCGTCTCAACGGATTTAGACGGTGCCCTATTTAAAGTGAATGTAGCTGTCTCTAGAGCGTATCCCCAAAATGATAGCGGTAAATCGGTAAGAGACATCATAGACCGCACCATATCCAATAGAGTGCGATTACGTCGTTCGGACACACCGTTTCGCTGAGGTGTTCCAGGCGGCGTGAGTTGTGAAACGATTCCACATTTCCTTAAGTGTGTACCAAATTCGTGACTTAAGTATTCTCCTCCACGATCTGATCGTAAGAATTTTATCTTTCGGTCACGTTGATTCTCTACCTCATTCTGAAATTCCTTGAACTTTTCAAAGGTCTCAGACTTGTGTTTCATTAAGTAGACATACCCATATCTACTCAAGTCATCAGTGAGAGTGAGAACATAACGATATCCTCCGCGAGCCTCAACGCTCATTGGACCGCACACATCGGTATGTATGATTTCCAACAAGTTGGTTGCTCGCTCCATTGTTCCGGAGAACGGAGTCTTGGTCATTTTGCCCAAGAGGCATGGTTCGCACGTGTCAAACGATTCATAATCAAGAGACTCTAAAAGTCCATCGGCATGGAGCTTCTTCATGCGCTTGACACCAATGTGACCAAGGCGGCAGTGCCACAAGTATGTGGGACTATCGTTATCAGCTTTAAATCTTTTGGCATCTACACTATGAACATGTGTAATATTACGCTCGAGATTCATTAAGAATAAACCATTGACCATCGGAGCATGACCATAAAACATATCTCTCATATAAATCGAACAACCATTATTCTCAGACTTAAATGAGTAGCCATCTCGTATTAAACGAGATCCAGATACAATGTTCATGCTCAAACTTGGCACTAAATAACAATTATTAAGGTTCAAAACTAATCCCGTAGGTAAATGTAGAGGCAGCGTGCCGACGGCGATCACATCGACTCTGGAACCATTCCCGACGCGCATAGTCACCTCGTCCTTCGCCAGTCTCCGTTTATTCCGTAGCTCCTGCTGTGAGTTACAAATATGAGCAACGGCACCGGTATCAAATACCCAGGAGTTACTACGAGTACTGGTAAGGTACACATCAATCACATGTATATCAAATATACCTTTGGTGTTGCCGGCCTTCTTATCCGCTAAGTATTTGGGGCAGTTCCGCTTCCAGTGACCCTTCCCCTTGCAATAAAAGCACTCAGTCTCAGGCTTGGGTCCATTCTTTGACTTCTTCCCGGTAACTGGCTTACCAGGCGCGGCAACCTCCTTGCCGTCCTTCTTAAAGTTCTTCTTACCCTTGCCCTTCTTGAACTTAGTGGTCTTATTGACCATCAACACTTGATGTTCTTTCTTGATTTCAGCCTCTGCTGACTTCAGCATCGAGAACACTTCAGGAATGGTCTTTTCCATCCCCTGCATGTTGTAGTTCATCACAAAGCTCTTGTAGCTTGGTGGGAGCGACTGGAGGATTCTGTCAATGACCGCCTCATCTGGGAGGTTAATGTTCAGCTGGGTCATACGGTTGTGCAACCCAGACATCTTCAGGATGTGCTCACTGACAGAACTGTTTTCCTCCATCTTACAACTGTAGAACTTGTCGGAGACATCATATCTCTCGACCCGGGCATGAGCTTGAAAAAGTAGTTTCAGCTCTTCGAACATCTCATATGCTCCGTGGTGCTCAAAACGCTTTTGGAGCCCCGGTTCTAAGCTGTAAAGCATGCCGCACTGAACGAGGGAGTAATCATCAACACGAGACTGCCAAGCATTCATAATGTCTTGGTTCTCTGGGACGGGAGCGTCACCTAGCGGTCCTTCTAGGACGTATTGTTTCCTGGCAGCTATGAGGATGATCCTCAGGTTCCGGACCCAGTCCGTATAGTTGCTGCCATCATCTTTCAGCTTGGTTTTCTCTAGGAACGCGTTGAAGTTCATGTTGACATTAGCGTTGGCCATTGATCTACAAGACATATTTGCAAAGGTTTTAGACTAAGTTCATGATAATAAAGTTCTAATCAAATTATGAACTCCCACTTAGATTAGACATCCCTCTAGTCATCTAAGTGTTACACGATCCGAGTCGACTAGCCCGTGTCCGATCATCACGTGAGACGGACTAGTCATCGTCGGTGAACATTCTCATGTTGATCGTATCTTCCATACGACTCGTGTTCGACCTTTCGGTCTCCGTGTTCCGAGGCCATGTCTGCACATGCTAGGCTCGTCAAGTTAACCCTAAGTGTTTTCGCTGTGTAAAACTGTCTTACACCCGTTGTATGTGAACGTAAGAATCCATCACACCCGATCATCACGTGGTGCTTAGAAGCAACGAACTGTAGCAACGGTGCACAGTTAGGGGAGAACACTTCTTGAAATTTTTGTAAGGGATCATCTTATTTACTACCGTCGTCCTAAGTAAACAAGATGCATAAACATAATAAACATCACATGCAGTTATATAGTTGTGACATGATATGGCCAATATCATATAGCTCCATTGATCTTCATCTTCGGGGCTCCATGATCATCTTGTCACCGGCTTGACACCATGATCTCCATCATCATGATCTCCATCATCGTGTCTTCATGAAGTTGTCACGCCAACGACTACTTCTACTTCTATGACTAACGTTTAGCAATAAAGTAAAGTAGTTTACATGGCGTTATTCAATGACACGCAGGTCATACAAAAAATAAAGACAACTCCTATGGCTCCTGCCGATTTTCATACTCATCGACATGCAAGTCGTGAATCCTATTACAAAGAACATGATCTCATACATCACAATTCATCATTCATCACAACTTCTGGCCATATCACATCACATGATCAATCGCTGCAAAAACAAGTTAGACGTCCTCTAATTGTTGTTGCATCTTTTACGTGGCTGCAATTGGGTTCTAGCAAGAACGTTTTCTTACCTACGAATCACCACAACGTGATTTTTTGTCAACTTCTATTTACCCTTCATAAGGGCCCTGTTCATCGATTCCGCTCCAACTAAAGTGGGAGAGACAGACACCCGCCAGCCACCTTATGCAACTAGTGCATGTCATTCGGTGGAACCGGTCTCACGTAAGCGTACGTGTAAGGTTGATCCGGGCCGCTTCATCCCACAATACCGTTGAGCAAGAAAAGACTAGTAGAGGCAAGTAAGATGACAAAATCCATGCCCACAACAAAATTGTGTTCTACTCGTGCAAAGAGAACTACGCATAAACCTAGCTCTGATACCACTGTTGGGGAACGTTGCAGAAAATTAAAATTTTTCCTACGGTTTCACCAAGATCCATCTATGAGTTCATCTAAGCAACGAGTCAAGGGAGAGAGTTTGCATCTACATACCACTTGTAGATCGCGTGCGGAAGCTTGCAAGGTGATGATGGAGTCGTACTCGACGTGATTGGAATCACCGATGACCAAGTGCTGAACGGACAGCACCTCCGCGTTCAACACACGTACGGGACGGGAGACGTCTCCTCCTTCTTGATCCAGCAAGGGGAAAGGAGAGGTTGAGGAAGACAGCTCCACCGGCAGCACGACAGCGTGGTGATGGTGGAGAGGCAGTACTCCGACAGGGCTTCGCCAAGCACACAACGGAGGAGGAGAGGTGTTGGGGAGGGGAGGGCTGCGCCTTGGAGGGTGGTCTGGCTGCCCTCCCCTCACCCCTCTATTTATAGGGGGAAGGGAGAAGGGGGCCGGCCCCCTAGAACCCATCTAGGGGGGGTGCGGCGGCCAAGGGGAGAGGGGGAGAGGGTGGCTTGCCCCCCAAGCCAAGGGGGGCGCCCCCTCTAGGGTTCCCCCCTCAACCCTAGGCGCAAGGGCCCAAGGGAGGGGGTGCGCCCAGCCCACCAGGGGCTGGCTCCCTGCCCCACGCAGCCCATGTGGCCCCCCGGGAGGGGTGGCCCCTCCCGGTGGACCCCCGGAACCCTTCCGGTGGCCCCGGTACAATACCGGTATGACCCCGAAACTTCCCGGTGTCCGTTTGACAACTTCCCATATATAAATCTTTACCTCCGGACCCTTCCGGAGCTCCTCGTGACGTCCAGGATCCCATCCGGGACTCCGAACAACATTCGGTAGTCACATACTAGTCTTCCTAATAACCCTAGCGTCACCGAACCTTAAGTGTGTAGACCCTACGGGTTCGGGAGACACGCAGACATGACCGAAACGCTCTTAGGTCAATAACCAACAGCGGGATCTGGATACCCATGATGGCTCCCACATGCTCCTCGATGTTGTCATCGGATGAACCACGATGTCGAGGATTCGATCAAACCCTGTACGCAATTCCCTTTGTCAATCGGTACATTACTTGCCCGAGACTCGATCGTCGGTATCCCAATACCTTATTCAGTCTTGTTACCGGCAAGTCACTTTACTCGTACCGTAATGCATGATCCCGTGTCCAACACCTTGGTCACATTGAGCTCATTATGATGATGCATTACCGAGTGGGCCCAGAGATACCTCTCCGTCATACGGAGTGACAAATCCCAATCTCGATCCGTGTCAACCCAACAGATACTTTCGGAGATACCTGTAATGCACCTTTATAGTCACCCAGTTACGTTGTGACGTTTGATACACCCAAGGCACTCTTACGATATCCGGGAGTTGCACGATCTCATGGTCGAAGGAAGAGATACTTGACATTGGCAAAGCTCTAGCAAAACGAACTACACGATCTTTTATGCTATGCTTAGGATTGGGTCTTGTCCATCACATCATTCTCCTAATGATGTGATCCCGTTATCAACGACATCCAATGTCCATAGTCAGGAAACCATGACTATCTGTTGATCACAACGAGCTAGTCAACTAGAGGCTCACCAGGGACATATTGTGGTCTAAGTATTCACACGTGTATTACGATTTCCGGATAATACAGTTATAGCATGAATAAAAGACATTTATCATGAACATTGAAATATAATAATACTTTTATTATTGCCTCTAGGGCATATTTCCAACAGGAGATTGCCTCTATAAAGGAGAAAATGAGCGAAGGGAAGGCTAAAGGATTTTGTGAGGATGAGCACGACACCCTATGGTTTGAAGATCGTGTTTATGTGCCCAATGACCCGGAGATCAGGAGGTTGATTTTGCAAGAGGCACACGATTCACTGTATTCGATTCACCCAGGAAATACCAAGATGTATTTGGATTTGAAGGATATTTTCTGGTGGACCGGAATGAAGAAAGACATTGCGGAGTATGTAGCAGTTTGTGATGTATGTCAGAGAGTAAAGGCAGAGCATCAGAAGCCAGCAGGATTGCTACAACCATTGCCGATACCCGAATGGAAGTGGAATAAGTTAGGCATGGATTTTATCACGGGATTACCCAGGACTCGTTCAGGCTATGACTCGATTTGGGTTGTAGTTGATCGGTTGACGAAAGTAGCTCATTTCATCCCGGTAAAAACCACTTACACTAGTGCTAAGTTGGCAAAGATATACATGACCAGGATTGTATGCTTACATGGAGTTCCGAGGAGTATAGTATCATATAGAGGAACCCAGTTTACCTCAAAGTTCTGTAATCAGTTGCACAAAATTTTGCGTACCAGGCTAGAGTTCAGCACAACTTTTCATCCACAGACAGATGGACAGACCGAGAGAGTCAATCAGATTTTGGAGGACATGCTGAGAGCTTGTGCGCTAGATTATGGATCTAGTTGGGACGAGAATTTGCCGTATGCAGAGTTCTCTTACAACAACAGCTATCAATCCAGTTTAAAGATGGCCCCTTTCGAAGCCTTGTACGGAAGAAGGTGCAGGACACCGTTGTCGTGGGATGAAGTTGGAGACCGCTAGTTGTTTGGACCTGATTTGATTAAGGAGTCTGAACAGAAGGTGAAATTGATCCGCGATAGGCTCAAGGTAGCTAAATCCAGGCAGAAGAGTTATACAGATTCTAAACGCAAGAGACAGTTTACGAAGTTGGAGACAGAGTTTATCTTCGAGTATCCCCACTTCGAGGAACAAAGCGCTTAAGTGTTAAGGGAAAGTTAGAACCACGTTTTGTAGGACCATACCGAGTATTGGAACGTATGGGAGAAGTAGCCTACAAGTTGGAATTGCCCGAAGGATTGTCAGGAGTTCATGATGTGTTCCACGTTTCTCAGTTGAAGAAGTGCCACGCGGAGATGGCTGACATACCCTTGAGAGACACAATGCCATTGGAAGCAATTCAGTTGGATAATGATTTGACCTATGAGCAGAAACCAGTTAAGATCCTAGAGTATGCCAGTCGAGTCACCCGCAGCAAGGTTATCAAGTTTTGCAAGGTTCAGTGGAGCCACCACACGAAGGATGAAGCCACCTGGGAGCGAGAGGAAGATTTACTCAAGGACCACCCTCACCTATTTTCTAGCCAACCCGAATCTCGAGGGCGAGATTCATCTTAAGGGGGGTAGGTTTGTAACATCCCAAATTTTCAATTTGGAATGTTATACACTAGATCATCATTGCATATCATATTTTATTTTGCTTTTGGTTCGATCCTAGAAATTCTACGCAACTCAAGGACCCACGGAGAGAGTTGCGGATTTCGTTATTTTTATATTTGAGTTTTCTCAAATTTTGAGAATAGGATCATTTGATTTTAATTATTTTATCATCAATTATTTCTATTACACAAATATGAGAGAGGGAATAAAATGACTTTCCCAAAATAAAGAAATAATGAGGATTTAATAATAAAATCAAATAAGATTTTATTTCGAAGTTTTTCGGTATTTTATTTGAATTTAGGAAAAACGTGTGTTTTTCAAAATTGCATTTAGGCCCTAAATAAATGTTCACCTTGTGCGGCTTGATTTTAGAAGCCCGGGAAATTTTATTTCGGGATTTTTGGAGTCCGTTTAGTATTTCATTTATTTGTTTTTCTGCGCGGAATAATTTAAAAAAAAACGAAACCGACCTACGGGCCGTGTTAGGCCCGGACTCCTCCGGGGCCGGCCTTTGTAAGCCGGGGCACCCGACCCCCACAGCCCACCGAGCCGCCGCCGCCCAAACCCTAGCCCCGCCGCCGTTGCCGCCGAAATCTCGCCGGAGTTGCCGGTAGATTTTTTTTAGATGCCGTTTTTTTTAGAAAAACCGTTCGGTTTTTCTGACGGTTTTGTCGTTTTTTTAGTTCGGTTTTTTTAATAGATCGGTTTTTCCGGTTTATTTAATTAGCGAGCGTTCGTCCGTTCGTTCGCTCTAGCGAACGTTCGTCGTTTTTTCTTTTTCTCGGATTTAATCCGCGATTTTCTGATCGCGATTCCCGATCCGATTTTCGTTTTAGTATAACTTTTCGCTCGTTTATTGGAATCAGGCGATTCAAGCGCTTGGAGTTTCATCTCGAAACCCTCCATCCGTTTAACCAACTTAAACAAGTTTTTACCACTGTAAAAATTGCCCTAGATCCAGAATAGTAAACGAAGCCTGTTTCTTTTACCGTTTGACTTTCGTTGCTTCGTTTGATTTGATTCTTTTTGCAAACCGCAGTTCTTAAGTCAAACCTTCTGGTTAGATCTCTTATTTGAGTTTTACCCATGCATTAGATGAATACTTATTGTATGCTTGTTTGTTTGTCTGCGATAGAATACCCGGAGTGCGCCGCCTGTTACTTCAAATCTCTAGGTTTCGCGGATCATCAGCAAGGCAAGTAACACTTTGATCATACCTCCTACTACCCAGTTTTATTGCATTAGATCAATCCTCAAACATTGCATGATTAGGATCTAATTAAATTGTGGGATGGGAAGTAGTTGAGGTAGTACCTAGTACCTGTTTATTATTAAACCTTTGGGAGTTACTTCTACGTTTGCCTATTGTGCCATGTTATGCTAGTAGACGTGGATTGGGTGAGTGATATCCATGATAGATGTGAGTTTGTTAATTAATGGTTTATCTAAGGTGGCAACTTAAACACACATCTGGGTGGATTGAGGTACCTGGGTATTCCAGGATTGCCTGTTTTTCTTTATGTACCTGGGTATACTAGAAACTTCCGTGTGCAGTCACAAGCTATTATGGGCTCTAGCATAGTTGATTAAGTCGTGCGAACTCTTACAGGGTGGACTAGCAGATGTAGGGGAAAGTAGGTGTAACGGTCTATCCATCGTAAGGTGCTAGCGCTTCTGAAAGACTATGTCTCGGTCATCCGTCTTCTCAAACACCATGTAGTGCGAGAAAACAAATGGAGGCGATCGAATCTTGGGGGGAAAAGTGCGCAAACCTCTGCAGAGTGTATAAACTAATCATGGTTTGCCGTGTCCCCGGTTATGGACATCTTGAGTATCTAGTACTTGGATTATCATGTGAATCTCAACATGTTACTCTAAAATTTAATTTTGTTGGGTTTTGTTTAATGATGATGCTTAATTGGGATTGAGGATATTGTCAACCATTCTCAATGTTTAACAACCACCATGATAGTTCAATAAAATTTATTCCTTTGCAGTAGGGAAAAATTGGCTTTATGCAAAACTGTAACCATAGAGCTTTCCACCAGCCAAATATGCATATAGAATAGCTGTTTCATTCCATTACTCTCTATGTGTTACCTTGCCAGCATATTCCATGTGCTGACCCGTTCTCGGGTTGCAACGTTAATGTTGCAGACTTTTCAGACGACGAATAAGGAGTTTTTAGGTCGTGGTTCTATACTCAGTGATGCCGTTGGAGTTGATGGACTCACTTATCTTCCAAGTCTTCCGCTGTTATCATTCCCAATTAAGCATCATCATTTAACAAACCCAACAAAATTAACTATAGAGTAACATGTTGAGATTCACATGATAATCCAGGTACTAGATACTCAAGATGTCCATAACCGGGGACACGGCTAACCATGATTAGTTTATTACACTCTGCAGAGGTTTGCGCACGTTTCCCCACAAGACTCGATCGCCTCCGTTGGATTTCTCGCACTACATGGTGTTTGAGAAACGGATGACCGAGACACAGTCTTTCAGAAATGCTAGCACCTTACGATGGATAGACCGTTACACCTACTTTCCCCTACATCTGCTAGTCTACCCTGTAAGAGTTCGCAAGACTTAATCAACTATGCCAGAGCCCATAATGGCTTGTGGCTGCACACGGAAGTTTCTAGTATGAATAATCTCATGATCCCTTTGAGCCTGGGTGGCGGTCCTAAAGAAAAACAGGCAAGTCCTGGAATACCCAAGTGCCTCAATCCACCGAGATGTGTGTTTAGGTTGCCACCTTAGATAAACCATTAATTAACAATCTCACATCTGTCATGGATATCACTCGCCCAATCCACGTCTACTAGCATAGCATGGCATAATAAGCAAACGTAGAAATAACTCCCAAAGGTTTGATAATAAACAGGTAATAGGTACTACCTCATCTACTTCCATCCCACAATTTAATTAGATCCTAATCATGCCATGTGTGAGGATTGATCTAATGCAATAAAACTGGGTTGTAGAAAAATGTATGATCAAAGTGTTACTTGCCTTGCTGATGATCCGTGAAACCTAGAGATTCAAAGTAACAGGCGGCGCACTCCGGGTATTCTATCGCAGACAAACAAACAAGCATACAATAAGTACTCATCTAATACACAGCTAAAACTCAAATAGAAGATCTAACCAGAAAGTTCAACTTAAGAACCCTGGTTTGCAAAAAGAATCAAATCGAACGTAGCAAAAGAAATCAAACGGCGAATGAAATCAACTTCGTTCTAGTAATCTGGATCTAAGTCAAATTTTACAGTAGCAAAAACTTGTTTAAGTTGATTATTCGGAAAGAGGGTTTCGAAACGAAACTCCAGGCGCTTGAATCGCCTGATTCCGATAAACGAGCGAAAAGTTATACTAAAACGAAAATCGGATCAGAAATCGCGATCAGAAAATAACCGCGGAAAATCCGACGAAAAAAAACAACGAACAGATTAATCGTTAATTAACCTAATCCGAAAATAAATAAAATAATTAAAATAATATTAAAATAAAAAAATCGAAAATAAAACCGACGAAAAAGAAAATAAATAAATATATATTTTTTTTCAAAAAACGGCAAAGAAGTCGAGGCGGCGGCAAACCTCGGGTGGCGTGCAACTCCGACGAGTCGGCGGCGGGTCCGGCGGCGGCGGTGGCGGCAGCGGGCTAGGTTTCGGGCACGGGCGCGGTTATGGGCTGGGGCGCCGGGTGCCTCGCTATTTAAAGGCGCCCCCGGGCGGAGTCCCGCTCGGGTACGGTCCATAGTCGGTTTCGTTTTTTTAAATAATTACGCTCGGAAGAAAAACAAAAAGAAATACTAAACGGACTCCAAAACACATGAAATAAATTTCCGGGGTTTCTAAAATCAAGCCCGATAAAGTGAACATTTATTTGGGCCCAAAATACAACTTTGAAAAACGCGTATTTTTCCTAAATTCAATTAAAACTACCGAAAAACTCCGAAATAAATCTTATTTGATTTTTTTATTAAATCCTCAATATTTATATATTTTGGGAAAGTCATTTTATTCCCTGTCTCATATTTTTTAATAGAAATAATTGATGATAAAATAAATAAAATCAAATGATCCTGTTTACAACATTTGAGAAAACTCAAATATGTAAATAACGAAATCCCCAACTCTCTCCGTGGGTCCTTGAGTTGCTTAGGATTTTCTAGGATCAAAACCAAAAGCAGAATAAAATATGATATGCATGATGATCTAATGTATAACATTCCAAATTAAAAATTTGGGATGTTACATACCTTGCCAGCATATTCCATGTGCTGACCCATTTCGGGCTGCAACGTTAATGTTGTAGACTTTTCAGACGACGATTAAGGAGTTTTAGGTCGTGGTTCTATACTCAGTGATGCCTTTGGAGTTGATGGACTCACTTATCTTCCAAGCCTTCCGCTGTTATCGTTATTAGATGGTCTTAAGCCATATTTTTTATAATAAGTTCTCTATTGAGACACTCGTTGTAATAAGTGTGTGATTGCTACTCTATTATAAATCCTCCAAGTACTGTGTGGTGTCAGCATTACTGATCCAGGGATGACACCTGAGCACAGAGATCAGACCGTTTGAGGTCTGGTTGCTACAACGGCACTAGCTCCAGTTCGTCAATATAATGTAGGCATGTATTCCATAAATAGTCATACGTGCTTATGGAAAGAACTTGCATGACATCTTTTGTCCTACCCTCCCGTGGCACCGGGGTCCATATTGGAAACTAAGGGATATTAAGTCCTCCTTTTAATAGAGAACCGGAACAAAGCATTAACACATAGTGAATACATGAACTCCTCAAACTACGGTCATCACCGGGAGTGGTCCCGACTATTGTCACTCTGGGGTTGCCGGATCATAACACGTAGTAGGTGACTATAACTTGCAAGATCAGATCTAAAACATGGATATAATGGTGATAACATAAACGGTTCAGATCTGAAATCATGGCACCCGGGCCCAAAGTGACAAGCATTAATCATGGCAAAGTCATAGAACCATCAATCTAAGAACATAGTGGATACTAGGGATCAAGCCCTAATAAAACTAACTCGATTACATGATGAATCTCATCCAACTCCTCACCGACCAGCGAGCCTACGAAGGAATTACTCACTCCTGGTGGGGAGCATCATGGAATTGGTGATGGAGAATGTAGGATCTAGAAGTAGATGTGTCTAGAGGGGGGTGATTAGACACTTAATGCTAAAGTTGCAATTTTTAAGCTTTTTCGGTTTAAGTGGAGTTTAGGAACAATTTCAACACACACAATACATATCAAGCAAGCATGCAAAGAGTATATGAGCAGCGGAATGTAAAGCATGCAACTTACAAGAATGTAAAGAGAAGGGTTTGGAGAATTCAAACGCAATTGGAGACACGGATGTTTTTCCCGTGGTTTGGATAGGTGGCGCTATCCTACATCCACGTTGATGGAGACTTCAACCCACAAAGGGTAACGGTTGCGAGAGTCCACACAGGGCTCCACCCAAGGGTAAAGGTTGCGCCAGTCCACACAGGACTCCACCCACGAAGGGTCCACGAAGAAGCAACCACCCACAAAGGGTCCACGAAGAAGCAACCTTGTCTATCCCACCATGGCCATCGCCCACGAAGGACTTGCCTCACTAGCGGTAGATCTTCACGAAGTAGGCGATCTCCTTGCCCTTACAAACTTCTTGGTTCAACTCCACAATCTTGTCGGAGGCTCCCAAGTGACACCTAGCCAATCTAGGAGACACCACTCTCCAAGAAGTAACAAATGGTGTGTTGATGATGAACTCCTTGCTCTTGTGCTTCAAATGATAGTCTCCCCAACACTCAACTCTCTCTCACAGGATTTGGATTTGGTGGAAAGAAGATTTGAGTGGAAAGCAACTTGGGAAAAGCTAGAGATCAAGATTCATATGGTAGGAATGGAATATCTTGGCCTCAACACATGAGTAGGTAGTTCTCTCTCAGAAATAAGATGCTGGAAGTGTAGGCTTAGTCTGATGGCTCTCTCTTCAAATGAAGAGGAGGTGGAGGGGTATATATAGACTCCACAAAAAATCCAACCGTTACACACAGTTTTCCAATCTCGGTGGGACCGAATCACAAACTCGGTCGGACCGAAAATGTAAACCTAGTGACCGTCAGAGATTTCGGTGGGACCGACTGGATCAACTCGATGGTACCGATGTGCTAGGGTTAGGGTAGATCCAAAATTCGGTTTGACCGATTACTCAAACTCGGTGGGACCGATTTGGGTAATAAGTGAAACTGAGATTTGGCCAAGCAAACTCGGTGGAACCGATTGCATATTTCGATGTGACCGAGAATATTGCAATGAGTAACAGAGAGTTTGCAAGCCCATCTCGGTGAGACCGAGACCCCATCGGTGAGACCGAACTGATTAGGGTTTGGCAGTGGCTTATGACAAGTGAAACTCGGTGGCGCCGGATAGGAAGAATCGGTATGACCGAGTTTGGCTTTGGGTTTAGGTCATATGTGGAAGTGGGAAAGTAGCTGAGAGTTTTGGAGCATATCACTAAGCACATGAAGCAAGAGGCTCATTAAGCAACACCTCATCCCTCCTTGATAGTATTGGCTTTTCCTAAAGACTCAATGTGATCTTGGATCACTAAAATGTAAAATGAGGAGTCTTGAGCTTGAAGCTTTAGCCAATCCTTTGTCCTTAGCATCTTGAAGGAGTTCCCACAACCTTTAGTCCATGCCACTCCATTGTTGAACTTATCTGAAACATGCTAGATCGAAATGTTAGTCCAACAAGAGATATGTTGTCATCAATTATCAAAACCACCTAGGGAGCACTTGTGCTTTCAATCTCCCCCTTTTTGGTAATTGATGGCAACATACATCAAAGCTTTAGATAAAGATATAAAGAGCAGCAAGTAAAGCTTTGGAAGGACATGTAACAAGCATAGGCTCCCCCTACATGTATGCACTCATGTAAATATGAAATATAGAGACATGTGAGAGCATAACCATGATAGAGTAGGCAATGTGTTACATGCATCTTGGCCATATGCATCAGAGCAAAAGATTATCAAGGAAAATACCTTCATGCTCATGAGTCCTTCTTGCAAACAGTATGTACATAAGCAAGAACTCCTCATACTCATGATTTTGATGCATATCCTTACCTTGTGGTCTTGAGTTGGCTTGGATGGAATGAACCTGCACAAACAAAGTTAGATAACACAGATACATCCACTAGCCAGAGCAAACAAAAGAAACCACAAAAATACCAAGACTGGGATGACATGTAGAGAGTGAGTACAAGGTACCACATTGAATTCAACATGTCCCCAAGAATAAAGATATGCAATGAATTTGACTGATTTCTTTCCCTTAGGTGTCTTGCTCCCCCTGAATCTGACATGAGATATTGGGAGAAGATAGGAAACAGAAAATCAGAGCTGAAAGATATGAATAGAACTTAATTCAAATGAGTTCATGTGAACATGTCTTTCCCCCAAAAAGACATGTGGCATTTCTCCTCTTGAACATCAAGCATATGGGATCCTTGAGTATTCTCTCCCCCTTAGGACTTTCTTTCTCCCCCTTAATATATGGGATCCTTGAGTGTTCTCTCCCCCTTAGTACTTTCTCCTTTGTAGGTGATAAGCTTTTGATATGATCTCTCTCTTCCTGATGATAAGCTTTGATGTGATCTCTCTCTCCCCCTTTGACATCAATTTCCAAGAAGGTTTCTCCTGGAATCCGTAGAATAGGTTTGGTCCTTGAGATTCAGTACAAAGCAGTGAATAAAGCTGTGATGTTTGTAGAGGACAAGATTCATTGAGTGGAGCTGGATCAGAAGAAATATAGAATATGTGGCAAACTGTTTTTCCTGTTGCGAAATCGGTGGCACCGAGTGGCAAGTTTCGGTAGTACCGAAGGGATTCGGTTGGACCGAAAATGACAAATCGGTGAAACCGAGTTCATCACAGAGAGAAACACTTGTCACCTCAGCTCACTAGTCAAGTAAGATCTCACAAAGATTTGCAATGAATTAGCTGAAAGATTTGCAAGGAATTTGATGCAGAAATATGCGGAGCAAAGATCAAAAAGAAAAGAGAAGAAACTGAAAGATCTAGATGAAGTTTTTTTTTGAAAAAAGGAAGAAAAAAATATGCAAGGGACAAATGCAATAACTCAGAAAAGAACACAAGAGAACTTCATCTAGAATTGGGCGGTGACATAGTCACCTATGTTAGAGTATATTGACTTAGGAGTCAAGTGAGAACACTTGATCATAGGTCATACTCATCGTTTAAGCTCAAAATGGGGTTACCATTTTTCGTTTAAGCATCTTGATGTATTCACATCTTGTTGAGTTGCTTTGACTCATGTCTTGGAGTAAAGCTTCTCTAAGATGGAATAACATACCTTGGGTGGTGATGTGGTTCTTGCTCATGTAGTTGAACTTGTGTGGGTGCTCAAGGTTGATGTAACTCATCGAGAGTTGGGAGCACCATTTGGAGTTTGAGTTCATCTACCTACATGGGTTAGTTCTTGCAAGGAAAAGCACTTGTGTATCCAAAGATGACAATCATGAAGCTTAATATAGAATTTGTCAAAGGATATGTTTGAATGGTTTTGTGCTTCCTTGTCTTCAACCACCATTGTGTACAGTCTTGGTGATGTAGAGATTGCTCAAGGTGTGAGTGAGTCGCAATCTCATGGAATTAGACTCAACCAAGCACCTACATGGGTTAGACAACATGCAAGGTACAAATATATCCAAGACATAAGACAGTCATCATAAGAGATATATCATGGATTAGTCATAAGGTCATGTCTTGCATGTATCCAATGGAGTTTCTACTCCAAGTTCGAAGCATCGATGATGTTCAATTCTCCTCTCAACCTGCAAAACACTTTCTCATCAAGAGGTTTAGTAAATATATCCGCTAATTGCTTATCGGTGCGAACGTGCTTAAGATTAATGTCACCCTTAGCAACATGATCTCGAATGAAATGATGACGAACTTCAATATGCTTAGTTCGAGAATGTTGTACAGGATTATGACCAATTTTTATAGCACTTTCATTGTCACAAAGCAGTGGAACATGTTTCACATAAATCCCATAATCTTTAAGAGTTTGGGTCATCCAAAGTAATTGAGCACAACATGAACCAGCGGCAATGTATTCCGCTTCGGCGGTGGATAAGGATACCGAGTTTTGTTTCTTGGAAGACCAAGACACAAGAGATCTACCAAGAAATTGACAAGTACCCGAAGTGGACTTTCTATCAACCTTGTCTCCGGCATAATCCGAGTCGGAATAGCCAACAAGATCAAAAGAAGACCTCTTAGGATACCAAATGCCAAAATTTGGTGTATGGATTAAGTATCTCACTATCCTTTTCACAGCCTTAAGATGACAATCTTTAGGAGCAGCTTGATATCGTGCACACATGCACACACTTAGCATAATATCGGGACATGAAGCACACAGGTATAACAATGAACCAATCATAGAGCGATAAACCTTTTGATCAACCGGTTCACCATCTTTGGTTAAATCATTATGTCCACTAGTAGGCATGGGTGTAGACATACCTTTGCATTCTTGTATATTGAACTTCTTGAACAAGTCCTTGGTGTACTTAGTTTGAGAGACAAATGTACCTTCCTTAGTTTGCTTGATTTGCAACCCGAGAAAGAATTTGAGTTCACTCATCATAGACATCTCAAACTTCTCTGACATTAGCTTTCCAAACTTTTCACTAAAGAGAGGGTTAGTTGAACCAAATATGATATCATCAACATAAATTTGGCATACAAATAGTTCTCCATTAACCCTTTTAGTAAAAAGAGTAGAATCAATTTTGCCAATTTCAAAACCACTTGTAGTAAGGAACTTGGTCAAGCATTTATACCATGCTCTAGGAGCTTGTTTAAGACCATAAAGAGCTTTGTGAAGTTTGTAAACATGATTTGGTTTCTTAGGATTGATAAAGCCGGGAGGTTGTTTAACATAAACTTCCTCCTCTATTTCACCATTTAGAAAAGCACTTTTAATGTCCATTTGGTACAAGGTGATATTATGGTGATTAGCATAGGCAAGTAAGATGCGAATGGACTCAAGTCTAGCAACGAGGGCATATGTCTCACCATAGTCCATACCTTCGACTCGTGTGTACCCTTGAGCGACGAGACGTGCCTTGTTGCGAACCACTTGTCCATCTTCATCTTGCTTGTTGTGAAACACCCATTTGGTACCAATGATGTTGTGGTTGTTGTCGGGCTTCTCGACCAATGTCCAAACTTGGTTTCTCTCAAAATTATGTAGCTCTTCATGCATAGCGTTTATCCAATCCGGATCTTCCAATGCTTCTTCAACCTTCATAGGTTCAATACTAGAGATGAATGAATAGTTTTCACAAAAGTTAGCTAAATGAGTTTTTGAGCGAGTGATTCTCCCGGTTTGTATATCATTGAGGATTTGCTCGACAGGATGATCTTTGGCAATTCTTGCTCGAACTCGTGAGAGCTTTTGCTTGGGTCTTCGTTGAGCAGCTTCTTCATCTTGTTCTTCTTCTTGGCCTTCTTCATTGTTGACGTCGTCGTTCTCTTGTCGTGGTGGAGAAGGAGGTTGTTGATGTTCATCTTGACGTACTTCCTCGTTTTCTTCATCTTGGTGTGTCCCACTTGTGGATGCTTCCGTGTCGATTCTTGGTTCACCTTGTCGTGAAGTAGAAGCTTCCACTTGGACGGATGAAGTACTCTCCTTCACCTCCGTTGGACGAATTTTGCCAATGGACAAGTCTTGAATTGCTTCCGAAGGGTCTTTGTCTCCTACATTAATTGGCAATTGCTCTACTTGCGAGCCATTAGATTCATCAAACTTCACATCTACCGTCTCTTCAACCTTTCGGGTGAAATTGTTGTAGACACGGTAAGTGTGAGAGTTTGAGCCATAACCAAGTAGAAAACCTTCATGAGATTTAGGAGCAAACTTTGAACGACGATGCTTATCAAGAATGTAGCACTTTGAGCCGAATACTCGAAAGTATCCAACTTGGATTTTGTTATCGGTGAGAAGCTCGTATGCCGTCTTGCCGAGTAGCTTGTGAAGATATAAGCGATTTGTTGCGTGACAAGCTGTCTCAACCGCTTCTGCCCAAAAGTGCTTTGGCGTCTTGTATTCATCAAGCATCGTTCTTGCCATTTCGATGAGCGTCCGGTTCTTCCTCTCAACAACCCCATTTTGTTGAGGTGTGTACGTAGCCGAGAACTCGTGTGAAATCCCTTCTTCGTCAAGAAAGGTGTCCGCATTTGCGTTCTTGAACTCCGTTCCGTTGTCACTCCAAACCTTCTTGATCTTCACATCAAACTGATTTTGGGCCTTCCTAGCGAAGTTTCTGAAGATCTTCTGGACCTGTGACTTGTCATTAAGAAAGAACACCCACGTAAATCTTGAAAAATCATCAACTATAACTAAACCAAAAGAATTTCCACCGAGACTCTTGTAGGCGTTGGGACCAAAAAGATCCATGTGAAGTAGCTCGAGTGGCCTCCTTGTGGTCATGATGTTTTTTACGGGATGTCTTCCTCCAACCTGTTTGCCTGCTTGACAAGCACTGCAAAGTCTATCCTTATCAAATATGACATCGTTGACTCCAAGGATATGATTTCCTTTAATAAGCTTGTCAAGGTTTGTCATGCCAACGTGACCTAGTCGTCTATGCCACAACCAACCTTTTGAGGATTTAGCAACAAAGCAAGTTTTAGGTTGTGCCTTTTTAGAGAAATCGACAATGTAAAGATCACCTCTACGCATACCCGTAAAGACCATTTTATGATTGTCTCGACAAAATACTTGGCAATCTACCTCAGTAAATAGGACATTCAAACCGAAATCAGCAAGTCTAGATACTGAAAGTAAGTTGTAGCCAAGAGATTCAACGAGCATGACATTTTGAATGGAACTATCATGTGAGATGGCCACCTTACCAAGGCCAACCACTTTACCCTTTGAATTATCACCAAAGGTGACATATTTTCGAGGGTCGTCATTTTCAGCAAGCTCACGAAACATCTCTTCATCTCCGGTCATGTGATCAGTGCATCCACTATCAAGAACCCATTCCTTTCCTCCTGATTCATATCCCCGAAGATTTGCCATAAGACCAAAATGTCTCATTGCATCATCAAGATCAAAGTCACTGTCATCATCATCATAATATTCATGTTCATCATGATCTTGTGACTCATCATTTCCTAGAGAGGGTAATTCATTAGATAAATGATCATCAAAGTGGTCACTTTTATGAATTCTTATAGCTTTGAATATGATATCATTGATGACTTCAACATCTCCTTTAGCATGCTTAAGATTGGCAAGTTCAAATAGACATTTACCAAAACTAGGATCACTAGAGTTCATCTTACTCAAGGCAATAGATTTATGGAGAATTTCATCCAAAGTTTTCAAAGAATGATCGGAAAATCGTTCCTCAAGAAATTTCCATATAGTATAGGCACAGTTTTGAGTGGGCAAACTAGCAATCAAATTTTTGGGCAATCCTCTAATGATGAGCTCAATAGTTCTAAGATTGCGAATCATGTCAATATCTTCATCTAGGGTAGGATGCAAAGGATCAATATGAGGTGCACAAGGGCTAGCAATATACTTGTTCAAATGATATTGATTGAAGATTACAAGCATCTCATTTTTCCACCCATGAAAATACTTTCCATCAAGAATAGGCACTCTATGTCTAAGACTCCCTAGTGTAGACACATCCATCTTCCTCCAATGATGATTAAACTAAGGCAATAGAGACCAAAGCTCTGATACCACTTGTAGGATCTAGAAGTAGATGTGTCTAGAGGGGGGGTGATTAGACACTTAATGCTAAAGTTGCAATTTTTAAGCTTTTTCGGTTTAAGTGGAGTTTAGTCACAATTTCAACACACACAATACATATCAAGCAAGCATGCAAAGAGTATATGAGCAGCGGAATGTAAAGCATGCAACTTGCAAGAATGTAAAGAGAAGGGTTTGGAGAATTCAAACGCAATTGGAGACATGGATGTTTTTCCCGTGGTTCGGATAGGTGGTGCTATCCTACATCCACGTTGATGGAGACTTCAACCCACAAAGGGTAACGGTTGCGAGAGTCCACATAGGGCTCCACCCAAGGGTAAAGGTTGCGCGAGTCCACACAGGACTCCACCCACAAAGGGTCCACGAAGAAGCAACCACCCACAAAGGGTCCACGAAGAAGCAACCTTGTCTATCCCACCATGGCCATCGCCCACGAAGGACTTGCCTCACTAGCGATAGATCTTCACGAAGTAGGTGATCTCCTTGCCCTTACAAACTTCTTGGTTCAACTCCATAATCTTGTCGGAGGCTCCCAAGTGACACCTAGCCAATCTAGGAGACACCACTCTCCAAGAAGTAACAAATGGTGTGTTGATGATGAACTCCTTGCTCTTGTGCTTCAAATGATAGTCTCCCCAACACTCAACTCTCTCTCACAGGATTTGGATTTGGTGGAAAGAAGATTTGAGTGGAAAGCAACTTGGGAAAAGCTAGAGATCAAGATTCATATGGTAGAAATGGAATATCTTGGCCTCAACATATGAGTAGGTAGTTCTCTCTCAGAAATAGGATACTGGAAGTGTAGGCTTAGTCTGATGGCTCTCTCTTCAAATGAAGAGGAGGTGGAGGGGTATATATAGCCTCCACACAAAATCCAACCGTTACACACAGTTTTCCAATCTCGGTGGGACCGAATCACAAACTCGGTCGGACCGAAAATGTAAACCTAGTGACCGTCAGAGATTTCGGTGGGACCGATTGGATCAACTCGGTGGGACCGATGTGCTAGGGTTAGGATAGATCCAAAACTCGGTTTGACCGATTACTCAAACTCAATGGGACCGATTTGGGTAATAAGTGAAACTGAGATTTGGCCAAGCAAACTCGGTGGAACTGATTGCATATTTCGGTGTGACCGAGAATATTGCAATGGGTAACAGAGAGTTTGCAAGCCCATCTCGGTGAGACCGAGACCCCATCGGTGAGACCGAACTGATTAGGGTTTGGCAGTGGCTTATGACAAGTGAAACTCGGTGGCGCCGGATAGGAAGAATCGGTATGACCGAGTTTGGCTTTGGGTTTAGGTCATATGTGGAAGTGGAAAAATAGCTGAGAGTTTTGGAGCATATCACTAAGCACATGAAGCAAGAGGCTCATTAAGCAACACCTCATCCCTCCTTGATAGTATGGGCTTTTCCTAAAGACTCAATGTGATCTTGGATCACTAAAATGTAAAATGAGGAGTCTTGAGCTTGAAGCTTTAGCCAATCCTTTGTCCTTAGCATCTTGAAGGAGTTCCCACAACCTTTAGTCCATGCCACTCCATTGTTGAACTTATCTGAAACATGCTAGATCGAAATGTTAGTCCAACAAGAGATATGTTGTCATCAATTATCAAAACCACCTAGGGAGCACTTGTGCTTTCAGAGAAGGGTTGGTGATGATGAAGAACGAAGACCCCCCCCCCCCCTCTCCGGAGCCCCAAACGGACTCCAAATCTGGCCTCCTGATGAAGAACGGGAGGTGACGGTGGCTCTGTCTCGTGAATCGTGATAATTCTTTCTCCCTGATTTTTTCTAGAAAAATAGGTATTTATGGATTTGGAATCAGGGTCTGCGGGGCCACAAGGTGGGGACAATCCACCTGGGCGCGCCAGGAGAGAGGGTGCGCCCTGGTGGGCTTTTCCCACCTAGGTGCCCCTCTCTGGTAGGTCTTGGCTCCAGAAATTCTTATTTATTATATAAAAATTCCTCGAAAAGTTTTGTTCCATTCCAAGAACTTTTATTTCTACACAAAAACAACACCTTGGTTGTTCTGCTGAAAACAGCGTCGGTCTGGGATTAGTTTCATTCAAATCTTGAAAATTAGAGTCCAAAACAAGAGGAAAAGCGTTAGGAAAAGTAGATACGTTGGAGACGTATCACCTACCACAAGAATCTTGATCTGTAGCCTTCCCCAAGTTACTTTCCAATCAAATCATATTTCCACCATAGCCAAATCTATGAGAGAGAGTTGAGTGTTGGGGAGACTATCGTTTGAAGCACAAGAGCAAGGAGTTCATCATGAACACACCATCTATTACCATTTGGAGAGTGGTGTCTTCTAAATTGGTTAGGTGTCGCTTGGGAGCCTCCGACAAGATTGTGGAGTTGAACCAAGAAGTTTGTAAGGGCAAGGAGATCGCCTACTTAGTGAAGATCTACCTGAGTAAGGAAAGTCCTTCGTGGGCGATGGCCATGGTGGGATAGACAAGGTTGCTTCTTTATGGACCCTTCATGGGTGGATTCCTCCGTGGACTCACGCAACCGTTACCCTTTGTGGGTTAAAGTCTCCATCAACGTGGATGTACGATAGCATCACGTATTGGAACCACGCTGTAATGACCCGGATTTGGTAAAATCCAAGTCTCTGTACTTACTGTGCTATCCCTAGATCATAGCTAGCACACACAGTAACAAAAATGAATATCAGTAAGACATACATCATTCTACCACAATGGTAGATCCAGATATAAATATAAATCATACCTTAGGCACAGCTCAAGCTGGCAGATAATACAACGGAATTATATGTAGTCGCTAAGTTAGGCTCCATCAACGCCACTGGGCTCGTTGAGTGTATACCATAACCCTATAGTCTCTTAATCTGTCGAGATCTGCACATGACAGGTGCAGATGAGTACGTGGAATGTATTCGCAAGTTGCAAAGGAAAGTTTAACAAAATATATATGCAGGGTAACTACTATCGAGGTTTCATTTGCGTAAAGCCAATTTTCTCCTATACTAAATTTTATAAACTACTTTTGAAATAGAAATAGTTTTTAGTATAAAAAGTAGGAGTGAGACACTTGGATATACGCACCAGTGCTCTGTCTCCAAAATAGTTTTAAAACATACATAAGGATGAAGTGAAACACATTCACTGTGCTCATTCCTCAACTTTAACCCTTAAAATATATTTTTAGGAAAGAGAGGGGAGATTCTTTTTCAGTCCAAGTCTTCAGTTGCTCAAAATTGCCCGTAACCGGGGGCATGGCTAATCGATTAGGTTTAACCCTCTACAGAGGTCGTACACATTCCCCACATGACACAACCAACCCTGTTTATCGTTACACACTTGGGTGTACGACTAGGAGGAGATTGTGACGAAGCCTTTCCGTAACAGCCCCCTATACCGCCAAGCCACCCGCAACTTCGGCACGAAGGCCTCTCTCCGATGGCGGTCCTGGGGTAGGGTTTCCCGTTAGTACTAAGCTAAGCCAGATCACATAGTAGCATGTGGCTGTACTGGAAGCTACATCAAACTGTTCTTGGAAGATCTCAGTCCCCTGGACGGCGGTCCCCACAAAAACTTGTGTGCAAGACCCCAGTCGGGCGCATTCACTACAAGACCCCGATTGGGCGCAATCACTTGTAGACGCTCCCGTCAATACCATTCCGCCCAGGGAGTAGAAGTAAAATAGTATATAATTTTGGTTTTCAAAAGTTTTCACAAAACATTGCCCCAAAAGAGGGCAAGTTTATTTGTTTAAAACTTGTTTGGTTTTCAACCCACCCAATTGTGCAAGCGCGGCCAGGCATGGTAGTTAGTCCTTATGGCTCTAGCTAAAAATAATACTTTGCAAAACTTTTATAAAATATGCATAGTATTAAAATTTAAAGAGATATGCATAATATGAAAATATAGGTCAAAGCATGATCAATTTGCAACTTGCCTTAGTCTTGAAGTTGATTCCCTACTTATTATCGTCACTCCTTTACTTTACGATATATCTAACGACGAAAGAAAATACTTCAACACACAACAATTCAAATAAAGATTCAAATTAACAATACAAACACATTCTTAGGATAATTATCATGCTGTGGCTATGGCTAAGATAAGAAGTTTCTTTGAATGGGAATGTGTCATAGATTTTATTCTAGGGTGGGTCAAGTTGGTTCAAGGGAAGATCATGGTGTCAAAATATAGAGTGATTGAGAGACAAGTTTTGATAACCAAATTTCCATAAAGAAACTATTTAGAATATTAGACTTGTGGTCGACTATGGGAATTGAAAATTATGAGTTTGGGGAATTGAAACTAATAATTTACTAACTCCAAATTTTTGTGGTAGTAACATATGACCACAGAGATTTCTAGGGATCAATCTAAGAGATTTATCTAAGCATTAAATGTAATTGGCTGAAGATGTTAAATTATAAGTAATGAGTGATTTTATGGTGTAGAGGCTAAAACATGAACTAAGCATGGTTGAAAAATTAAGGTATGGGTCCTAACATAAAGGTATGGTTCTAGGGACCAACTTTGGTAATTGGAACATTTCCATGTGATTTGCAGATTAAAAGATATAGCAAATTATCCGGTTCCTATTTAAATCAGAACTAAATTTTAATTTGCTCAAAAGTGAAATTTTAGATCTTTACAATAAACTAGATGTTCGAAAGAATCCAGGGATATCTTATTTGTCGAAATCGGACATATGGTTTGGGAGATACGAATTTCTGAAGTTTGGATATTTTTCTGAAAATGTATTACGGGAATTACAGAGACCTCACCGGAGTTGGTCGTCGACGATGAGGAAGGCTCGAGCGTGCTCCGGTGAATTAGGAGTGTCGGACGGTGGAGAGGGGTCTCTCTGAAGACGATGGAGTAGGATACGACAATGAACTTGTTCTGTACATGTGCCACGGGCTCGCTGGAATCCTTCCGGGCGGCGGTGGAACTCGACCCCGTCGGGCGAGTGCTCCCGCTGTGGAATTGAGAGGTCTGAAGAATCAGAGAGGCTAGTGTATGATAGATAACAAGAAAAGCACGAAAATTAGGGTCTGAGTTCCACGTACGGCGATGCTACCTTCCTCCATTCGTGGCTGCAGTGATGAACATCGGCGAGAGATTACTCGATGTACAAGGGAATAGGCAGAGGGATTTCTAGATGTGAAGAAGGAGGGTGAGAAGGCGTCTGCCGGGGTACCTTTTATAGGGCAGGGGAGAGCCGGAGTTGAGCGGGGCATCGCCGGGATTAATGTGTTTAATGGCTGCAGTTTCAAGCGTTTGTGGTGGCCATTATGGCTGTCTACGAGGCGCACTAGGGGTGGGGACGGTCGAGGGAGGTGAGGGGAACCGATTCTGGGGTTAATGGGTGCCGGGGGGAGGGGAGGAGTCGAGACGCAGAGGCAACTCTGCTGCTAGTCAGTTTCTGTAGGTTCTGTAGGTTGTCGTGAGGAAGAAGATGACAGTGAGGAGTTGGGCTGCTCACGTGATGGGCCTAGCCCATGTTAGACTTTAGATTAAAATTTATTTAATTAACTAATAACTGGACAAAAAGTTAAGTTATATCAGAAATTAAAATTGTGTGCATTAATCTAAATATTATTTAGAGTCCAGGGAAATTAGTTTTGGCACTTAACATTATACATTTTGTGTACAAACTACTATTAATGCTTTATGGACATAATTGAATTTACTCAAACAAATCGATGTTGAGTTTTGCAAATTCATAAAAGGGTAATTGTACCATAGTAAATATTTCCAATTTTTTTGGAGAAGTCACATTATCTCCTCTCATTAATTTTAATTTGAATACTTTGGAAATATTTAAATGGCATTAAATTTCCATATAAGATCCAATTTCAATGAAACTCATAAATTCAAAGAACTCTAAATGAAATATTCATCCACTACATTTGAGAAAGTCATTTTATTCTCACTCGTATATTTGAATGTGGATTCAAAATATTCCGTTAGAATTGAATGCCCTTTGAATTCTTGAATAAACTTCACCAACCATAGTTTATTGGACAAAATGTTATTCAACCCTTTTTACATGGTTTGAAAAAGTTTAAACAAGGACTCAAAATTTTTTAATTTCCCTTAAAAATCATAGCAATTCACTCAATGATATCTTATTATTAACATTCCCAAATTTGGAAAATTTTGGAATGTTACAAACTACCAGCCTTAAAAGAAATCTCGTCCTCGAGATTTGCAAAGGCTAGCAAGAAGTAGGTTAGTGTTTGTGTCTGTTGGGTTACTTCCCCAGGGTTTTGTCATATCATCCACCTGCTTGTGTCTTATGCTTCACCTCCAATTTGTAGGAATGTGTTCCGTTGGTACACTTCACTAGGGTTTCAGGTCTCTCCACTAGGGTTTCAGGTCTCTCCGATTTACAAATCAAACATATAGAAGTATATAATAAGAGTCTCCGGTATGGGGGCCAATCCATACCATACTCAAATCATTACTTCATATATAGACAGGTGAATCGCATATTCTAACACTCGTCTTTCTCACTCCTCGTTAAGAGGCCTTCACCTGCAAAGCTAATAAAATGTTTTGGGTAGCGATTACCCTACACCGGTGGCGTTAAAACTTGCACCCGTAAAATAATAGAATTTTTCGTGTATCTTCAGTTGTTATCTTCGGATGTTGTCTGACAAGATGAGATTGGCATAAATACTTCTTGAACTGTTCCCATATAATTGCCTTTGGGATTCATCGATGGCTATAAGCATCTTACACCATGTGTGAGTCTCTCAGATGGAATACTGAGAAGCATAATCCACCTTCTCCTTTGGTTTTATCTTGGCATCTTCCATTACTTCATATATACTCTAAATCCACTCTTCTACTTCTGAAGAGGTCACTGACCCCATCACAATTCCTTCCGTCTATGGGTTTTGACGTTTGGTCAGAGATGAGGTAGAGTTTAGAGAAAGAAAGATTGATACACACACAACAATCAATAAACAACTCATATCTTAGCATTTATAATGGGCTCGTTTTCTACGGTTTCGTCATAGGGTCTTCATTTCTTCGGTTATTGAAATTCTTCAGTGTGCGACGCTTCACCCGTAGAAAGGTCCTCTATTACATCTTCCGTAATTAGCACCTCTCAAGGTTGAATAAATAATACAACCTACAAAGTTCGTATCCTAATAACATAAGATTTGAAATCACGCAACTGAAATGACAACAAAATCAAATCGATGGCAAAGAACTCCAACAAAACTCCAAATTCCATTCATAGATTTCAAACAAACAATTCCTATGGTACCCTCATTCACATGAGTTGGCATGGTTGGGTACACTACTCGCACTCTTTCGTTTATTTCACAACTCTCATGGCGGGCTTAGATACTATTCGAATTATGTGAGATACTCCTTTGTGGTGGTAATCTTCACAACCATCTTGGTCTTGAGTGTCTTCAGTCCTTCTTTAACTTCTTGGTTGTAAACTTCAGTATTGGAGACGTCTTTGTTTTAGCATCAATTCAATGAAGTAACCTTTCCATGATGTAAACTTCAGTTTCAAGGTCATTGGAGTCTGAGGTTGCCATCTAAGTTTTTGAAAGAAGACGAGAACTTAGTAAAGAAAACAAGAGGATACGAGAATGCTATTATTACTGCTGACATTATAAGTTGTTCCAACCAAGGTCTTCCTATTTCTAAGCCATTTCTAGGGTCATGTCCTATAGTCAACGTATGCTCTGATACCATTTTGTAATGACCCGGATTTGGTAAAATTCAAGTCTCTGTGCTTACGGTGCTATCTCTGGATCATAGCTAGCACACACTGTAACAAATGAATATCAGTAAGACATACATCATTCTACCACAATGGTAGATCCAGATATAAATATAAATCATACCTTAGGCACAGCTCAAGCTGACAGATAATACAATGGAATTATATGTAGTCGCTAAGTTAGGCTCCATCAATGCCACTGGGCTCGTTGAGTGTATACCATAACCCTATAGTCTCTTAATCTGTCGAGATCTGCACATGACAGGTGCAGATGAGTACGTGGAATGTACTCGCAAGTTGCAAAGGAAAGTTTAACAGAATATATATGCAGGGTAAGTATTGTGGAGGTTTCATTTGCGTAAAGCCAATTTTCTCCTATACTAAAATTTATAAACTACTTTTGGAATAGAAATAGTTTTTAGTATAAAAAGTAGGAGTGAGACACTTGGATATACGCACCAGTGCTCAGTCTCCAAAATAGTTTTAAAACATACATAAGGATGAAGTGAAACACATTCACTGTGCTCATTCCTCAACTTTAACCCTTAAAATATATTTTTAGAAAAGAGAGGGGAGATTCTTCTTTAGTCTTCAGTTGCTCAAAATTGCCTGTAACCAGGGGCACGGCTAATCGATTAGGTTTAACCCTCTGCAGAGGTCATACACATTCCCCACATGACACAACCAACCCCGTTTATCGTTACACACTTGGGTGTACGACTAGGAGGAGATTGTGATGAAGCCTTTCCGTAACAGCCCCCTATACCGCCAAGCCGCCCGCAACTTCAGCACGAAGGCCTCTCTCCGATGGCGGTCCTGGGGTAGGGTTTCCCGTTAGTACTAAGCTAAGCCAGATCCCATAGTAGCATGTGGTTGTACTGAAAGCTACATCAAACTGTACTTGCAAGATCTCAGTCCCCTGGACATCGGTCCCCACAAAAACTTGTGTGCAAGACCCCAGTCGGGCGCATTCACTACAAGACCCCGATTGGGCGCAATCACTTGTAGACGCTCCCATCAATACCATTCCGCCCAGGGAGTAGAAGTAAAATAGTATATAGTTTTGGTTTTCAAAAGTTTTTACAAAACATTGCCCCAAAAGAGGGCAAGTTTATTTGTTTAAAACTTGTTTGGTTTTCAACCCACCCAATTGTGCAAGCGCGGCCAGGCATGGTAGTTAGTCCTTATGGCTCTAGCTAAAAATAATACTTTGCAAAACTTTTATAAAATATGCATAGTATTAAAATTTAAAAAGATATGCATAATATAAAAATATAGGTCAAAGCATGATCAATTTGCAACTTGCCCGAGTCTTGAAGTTGATTCCCTACTTGTTATCGTCACTCCTTTACTTTACGATATATCTAACGACGAAAGAAAATACTTCAACACACAACAATTTAAATAAAGATTCAAATTAACAATACAAACACATTCTTAGGATAATTATCATGCCGTGGCTATGGCTGAGATAAGAAGTTTCTTTGGATGGGAATGTGTCATAGATTTTATTCTAGGGTGGGTCAAGTTGGTTCAAGGGAAGATCATGGTGTCAAAATATAGAGTGATTGAGAGACAAGTTTTGATAACCAAATTTCCATAAAGAAACTATTTAGAATATTAGACTTGTGGTCGCTATGGGAATTGAAAATTATGAGTTTGGGGAATTGAAACTAATAATTTACTAACTCCAAATTTTTGTGGTAGTAACATATGACCACAGAGATTTCTAGGGATCAATCTAAGAGATTTATCTAAGCATTAAATGTAATTGGCTGAAGATGTTAAATTATAAGTAATGAGAGTGATTTTATGGTGTAGAGGCTAAAACATGAACTAAGCATGGTTGAAAAATTAAGGTATGGGTCGTAACAGAAAGGTATGGTTCTAGGGACCAACTTTGGTAATTGGAACATTTCCATGTGATTTGCAGATTAAAAGATATAGCAAATTATCCAGTTCCTATTTAAATCAAAACTAAATTTTAATTTGCTCAAAAGTGAAATTTTAGATCTTTACAATAAACTAGATGTTCCAAAGAATCCAAGATATCTTATTTGTCAAAATCGGACATACGGTTTGGGAGATACGAATTTCTGAAGTTTGGATATTTTTCTGAAAATGTATTACGGGAATTACAGAGACCTCACCGGAGTTGGTCGTCGACGATAAGGAAGGCTCGGGCGTGCTCCGGTGAATTAGGAGTGTCAGACGGTGGAGAGGGGTCTCTCTAAAGACGATGGAGTAGGATACGGCGACGAACTTGTTCTGTACATGTGCCACGGGCTCGCTGGAATCCTTCCAGGCGGCGGTGGAACTCGACCCCGTCGGGCGAGTGCTTCCGCTGTGGAATTGAGAGGTCTGAAGGGTCAGAGAGGCTAGTGTATGATAGATAATAAGAAAAGCACGAAAATTAGGGTCTGAGTTCCACGTACGGCGATGCTACCTTCCTCCATTCGTGGCTGCAGTGATGAACTTCGGCAAGAGATTACTCGAAGTACAAGGGAATAGGCAGAGGGATTTCTAGACGTGGAGAAGGAGGGTGAGAAGGCGTCTGCCGGGGTACCTTTCATAGGGCAGGGGAGAGCCGGAGTTGAGCGGGGCGTTGCCGGGATTAATGTGTTTAATGGCTGCAATTTCAAGCGTTTGTGGTGGCCATTATGGCTGTCTACGAGGCGCACTAGGGGGTGGGAACGGTCGAGGGAGGTGAGGGGAACCGATTCTGGGGTTAATGGGTGCCGGGGGGAGGGGAGGAGTCGGGACGCAGAGGCAACTCTGCTGCTAGTCAGTTTCTGTAGGTTCTGTAGGTTGTCGTGAGGAAGAAGATGACAGTGAGGAGTTGGGCTGCTCACGTGATGGGCCTAGCCCATGTTAGACTTTAGATTAAAATTTATTTAATTAACTAATAACTGGACAAAAAGTTAAGTTATATCGGAAATTAAAATTGTGTGCATTAATCTAAATATTATTTAGAGTCCAGTGAAATTAGTTTCGGCATTTAACATTATACATTTTGTGTACAAACTACTATTAATGCTTTATGGACATAATTGAATTTACTCAAACAAATCGATGTTGAGTTTTGCAAATTCATAAAAGGATAATTGTACCCTATTAAATATTTCCAATTTTTTTGGAGAAGTCACATTATCTCCTATCATTAATTCTAATTTGAATACTTTGGAAATATTTAAATGGCATTAAAATTCCATATAAGATCCAATTTCAATGAAACTCATAAATTCAAAGAACTCTAAATGAAATATTCATCCACTACATTTGAGAAAGTCATTTTATTCTCACTCGTATATTTGAATGTGGATTCAAAATATTCCGTAGAATTGAATGCCCTTTGAATTCTTGAATAAACTTCACCAACCATAGTTTATTGGACAAAATGTTATTCAACCCTTTTTACATGGTTTGAAAAAGTTTAAACAAGGACTCAAAACGTTTTAATTTCCCTTAAAAATCATAGCAATTCACTCAATGATATCTTATTATTAAAATTCCCAAATTTGGAAAATTTTGAAATGTTACACATGCTAAAAATCTCTATGTCATCATTGCATTTGCACTCTCAAAACCCTTCCATTTACCTTCATATGCAATGTTTTACTTTCCACTGCTACACTCTTATAATTGCATGTGTAGGTTGATTGCTTGACTTGTGCTAAATTGCTAAAATCTGCCCACAACTAAAATTGGGAAAATGTTAGATTTTTATTTGGTCAAGTAGTCTAATCACCCCCTCTAGACCTACTTTTGGTTCTACAAGTGGTATCAGAGATTTGGTCTACATTTTCCTTGATTTCCATAGCTTTGGTGATCATAGCCTTGCTTTCACAACCTAGGAGAGTATGGCGTCTAGCGAGGGAAATTACCATTGTAGAGGTCCTTACTTTGATGGCACTAATTTGCTAGTTGGAAGCATAAGATGAAAATGCATATTCTTAGCTATAACCCAACCGTTTGGGCTATTGTATGCATTGGCTTGCAAGGTGATTTGTTTGAGGATGGAAGAGAACCGATCGTGAATCGTCCGTGGAAGAAATGAAGATGTTGCAATACAACGCTCAAGCTTGCGACATTCTCTTCAACGGATTGTGCCCCGAAGAATTCAATAAAATCAGCCGCCTTGAGGATGCAAAGGAAATTTGGGATACTTTGGTTGATATGCACAAAGGTACCGAGTCCGTCAAGGAATCCAAATTGGATGTACTTCAAAGTCAACTTGACAAGTTCAAAACGAAGGATGGTGAAGGAGTCGCTGAGATGTGCTCTAGGCTTGCTCTCATCACAAATGAGATTGCCGGCTTAGGAAGCGAAGAGATTACCGACAAATTCATCATCAAAAAGATCCTAAGAGCTGTGGATGGAAAATATGATACAGTGTGCACCTTGATCCAAATGATTCCCAATTACAAAGATCTCAAGCCAACGGAAGTCATTGGTAGAATTGTTTCTCATGAAATGTCACTCAAGGATAAGGAAGAGCTCCACAACAATTCAAGTGGTGCTTACAAAGCTTCATGTGATGCTCCCACAACATCAAGTGAGAAACAAGTCTTCAATGAATAATTGAGCTTAGTGGTGAAGAACTTCAACAAATTCTACAAGAATAGAAGCAAAGAAAGAAGTTCCAAGTCAAGATCCTATAATGACAAAAGATCTTCTAGTCGTAATCGTAATTGCTATAATTGTGGAAGACCCGGACACTAATCAAATGAGTGTACGGCTCCCTACAAGAAAAGAGAAGATTCATGAAAAAGGAGAAGTAAAAGAGATGAATCACCACCAAGAGAGAGAAGGAGCAGAGATGATCGTTATGAACGAAGACCCTCTCATAGAAGCAAGGATTCGGAAAGGAAGGACAAATCATCAAAGAGCTACACAAGACAAAGACATCAAGCTCACATTGGTGAATGGGTATCTGGTTCCAACTCCGATAACTAATCCGAGAGAAGTTATCACTACGACTCCGAATATACTCAAGATGAAGGTGCTGTCGGTCTTGAATTTTTGTCATCCAACTCCTAGGAAATATTTGACTCACCAAATGAAGGAATTGGAAGATGCTTCATGGCTAAAGGTCCTAAGGTATCACACCCCGAGTATGTTGATTTCAATAGGGATGAAGATGATTTGCTAGGTGATGATGATTTACTTATTAACAACACTAGTGATGAAAACTATGATGAAATTGCTATTAATCATGCTAATCAAGATGAAATGAATGACAATGATAAGAAGGAGATTGGGCGTTTAACTAAAGAACTAAACACTCTTAAGTTAGCTCATGAAACAACTCTAGAGGATCATAGAGAGCTCCTAAGAACTCATGAGAAGCTACGCTTCGAGAAGCTAAATTTAGAGCAAGAGCGTGGGTTCCTAAAAGCAATCAATGATGATCTTTGAAAGAAGAGTTCTTCTTACATTGCCAAGCATTTACTCTTGTCTACTTATATGCCACAAGCAAAATCTAGCAACAAGAGCAAGAAAGATTCTTCTTCTAGTAATAACGATAATAATGTTAAATCCAATATTGTTGCTTCTAGTAGTTCTCTTGGTTCCACTAATGATTCTCTTAGCCAAGTCACAATTGAGCAAGAAAATAGCTTATTGAAGGGAATTATAGAGAAAGGTATTTAAAAGAGCCTTGCTGGAAGTAAGCAATTTGAGAAAATTGTACGCAAGCAAGGAAGGCACCGGAAGAATCAAGGTGTTCGTTTGGAACGAAAGTTCAACGCCAATGGAGTTGAGTGGGAAGAAGATCAATATCCCAAGACGAAGTTTGTTCCTCAACAAGATAAGTATTACCCCACTTCTTTAAAAGGAACACAAGCTCAAGATGATCTTCCACCACAAGACCACAAGCTAAAAGGCAAGGACAAGCTTCAAGAAGATATTGATTCATTTGAAGAAGCTCCTAAGGCCATGGTCAAGTGGGTTCCCGAGACTACATCAAGTTCTACTTCATCAAGTATGACTACATCTCCAAGGATTCCCATCAAGTTGATGTGGATCCCAAAGAAGAAGAACTAGAGAGTTCTTGAGGGTGACTCTGCCAACATACTTCACTCACATTCCTTTTGGCAAGGACAAGTGCAATCAATCTACATATCTTGCACTAGTTCAAGGAGTCACAAACCCTCTTGTTGGTAAGAAAAGAGACAAGGTAACCTAATGCTTTCATGGACATCATCATATGTGTGTTTCACTCTATGTCTATGGATATTCTTGCATGTTCCTTGGGGGACTAACCTGTGTAGGTATTGAAAGTGCAACTCACTCCAATGGATTGCTCCAAATGATCTACATCAACTTTGAGCATCCACATCTTCAACACCTACATGAAGTCATCATCGACAAAACCCAAGGTTAGTTCATCCCTCTAAGGGGGATATCACATCTAGGGGGAGCTTTGCTCTAAGAAAATTGAGCTAAAGCAACTCAAATGATGTGAACACAACAATGCTTTATGTAAAAGTGGTAACCCCACTTGTGCTTAAACGATGAGTATGACCTACGATCAAATGTTCTCATTTGATTCCTCAGTCAATATACTCATATATAGATGACCTAGTCATTGCCAATTGCTTGATAGATACTAGAGTGTTTGTGCATGCTTTGCCACATGAGTTATTTTCTATATTATTGTGTGAGCATGTTGGTTGCATAATTTTCTTCATTCGAGGACATCCATTTGTTTCTTTGAGTGTTTTCCTTTTCTTTTTGCCAAATGGATGGACAAGGATGCCTAAATACTCCCTCTGGCTACCTATGCTTTTTCTTGTCTCAAAATCTATTCATGCTACATCCCAAAGTTTGAACAAGTCACTTTCGGACCCTCCGTGTGAGGAGCACTCGGAGCCACCGATCCATCAAGGGCTTAACTTCCAAAACCTCTTAATACCTTTTGGTGATACCAACTCATTCCTACTCGGTATCACCAAAATCATTAAGTTGATCTAGGTTTTATCTCGATGCAACCGATTAGAACTATTTGTTCACACCGAGTTGCACCAACTGCAAGCAGTTTTGCATCTCGGTGCCACCGAGTCGTTCCACTCAGTCACACCGACAGTGCCTGGGTATATATTCCCCGTGTACCCGTATGGTTGAAAATTACTTCAAACCGCATGAGTTCGCACCCCAGCACTGCCGCCCCTGGTCTTCGAATCATCGTCGTCGTTGCCAGTGACCTTCTGTCACTGGTCTCCTCCGTCGTCAATGGAATCCTCACCGCCGTTGCCACCATAGCAAGTCCGTCGCCCAAGTTAGGGTACGGATTTGACCCTTTGTGCTTTCCATTGCTCTGATTCTCGCACAAAGTACATTGCCATTTTTCTTCCCATGTATGAGATCAATCTATCCACCAAACGAATTATGTAGAATAGATTTGATGCAAAAACATAGGGTTAGGTTTCCGCCGAACCCATCTCAAACCGACCGATCTGAGGATCTCGGTCACACCGATTGGCCCTGGCCATTGCACAAATACAACTCAGTCTGACCGAAGTGTACTGATCGATGAGACCGAAATCACTTTCTCTGTGAAACCCTAGCATCTCGGAGTCATCGAACTGCATTTCGTTCTAACTGAAACTGCATGTTTAGACTCTGTTTGTGCTTCGGTGACACCAAGTTTGTCAAATCGGTAGCTCCGAAATGCTTTCTACAGAAAACAAAAGTTAAGCTTTTGTCTCGATATTTTTGCAAAACAAGCTGTACTTTGTGATGCTCATCCACTCTATCTACACCCAACTATTCACAGGGTCAGTTGCAGCAATGTCAGAGGGCAGTGATAGTCAAAATAGATCTGAAGAGCAGCTCAACCTCGGTGAGGGCACTAGTCCCTCTAACAGCTATGATGATGGAAGTAGAAGCACTCCCAGCAATTTGCCTAAGGTAGCTACTAGGCAAAGGAAGAAAAGAACATTTGAATCTGAGGATGAAGATTTTGTTGTCAAGGAGGAAATGACCTCCAAGAAGAAAGTACTCAAGGAGTATACTGTTGCTGCTGCCACAAAGCTAGGCCTTCCCAAGAAGGCTCCTACAAAGAGAAATCCTATGTCCAAACCCAAAAAAGTGACAACTCAAGAAACAGTGAAGTTCACTTTGGAACAGTCTGATGATGAGGCAGCTGATGGTAAGAAGAAGAGGGCAAGAACTACTACTGCTAAAGTTCTTGGAAGACCTTCCATGATGGAAGATGATGAAGAGGAGGAGGAGCAAGAGCCAATTGCACCTCCACCTAAGACTCAGAAGCTGATGGGGATGCCATCAGGACTAGGGCTGCTGCTTCTAAGCCCAAGTCTACCCCCAAGCCTTCAACTCAAGCTCAAGCCCCCAAGCCATCTGCACCAAAGAGATCAACCAGGAACATTTCTGCTTCTGAAAAGAATAAGGCCCCAGTGCCTGAAGCTCAAGAAGAAGAAGAGACACTAGTGCTCAGAAAGCTGAAGCCCAAGATTCCAGACCACAATGATGCTCATCCTATGGCAGAGAACATGAAGTTAAGAAAGGATGCATGTCTGAGACTATGGAGACAGACAGATCCCTATGCCACTAGGAGAAGGACTGTTGTGGACTATCACTTTCACACCAAAGAACAGCAAGACTTCTATGAGACTGTCTTATTGGATAAGAAACCCATTGTGTGTGACATGAAATGGGTGGACTAGAAGTACATTGACTCTAATGAAGACTACTTTCCAAGTGTGCATGAGAGCTTCAGAATGAATGTTGTTGAGAAGTTTGTTGGTCAGAAGCTGACAAAGTGGAACAATGAGACGATAATACAATTCTATTCCACTGCTCACTTCTACCCCAGTGGAAAGATTGTGTGGATGACAGAAGGAACAAGATATCAGTCAACAATCTCAGAATGGGCCAAGTTGATCAATGCCCTCGAGGAAGAGGAGAATGATATTGATGTGTATGCTAAGCCTAGAAAGGATCACAACTCCATGGCTAACATGTACAAGCCAATTCCTGATAAAGCCTTGGAGACTCACAAGCTTGGATCTATGTACTATTTGCTTGCTGGTTTGACCACCATCAACACTATATTGAGGCATACTCTTTTGCCCAAGTCGGGAGATCATAGAATGATCCATGGTCACTCCATCAACCTGCTTCACTTGTTTGATGTTCCTCAGAAGTTCAAGGTGATGAGCCTGATTGTGGAGACTGTGAAGAGAACAGCTGCAGACCAAAAAAGATCTTGTGGATATGCCCCTCACATTCAGACCTTGATCAACTCCAAGATGGGAACTGGGACATATCTACTAGACAGTGAGCATCTACCCCTGAGGCCAGACTTTGAGGACAATGAGGTTGTCATGGATGCTTCCCATCCTACTTGTGTTGAAGCCCAGGAGAAGATAGAGAGAGCAAAGGCTGCCAAAGCAGCAAAGGCATCAAGTGCACCAGATGCTTCCACAGTGCTACTCAAGACCAAGCAAGATCAACTTAGTTATCTGCTTGAGGCTACCGTGAGAATTGAGAAGGGCTTGGCTACCTTGACTCAAAATTAGAAAAGTCTTGAGAGGATCATTGAGACTAAATTCCATGACTTAGATGTGAAGGTCACTGAGATACAGACCAGTATGGAGAAGCTCCAAGAGGATGCTGAGGACAGGGATGATAGACCCACTACAGACACTTTACAGAGAGTGCCAACGGCACAAAGGTCATCAGTTGTGCCAGTTGTCAGAGACTCCAGGACTACCACTTCAGGACCTGCTGCAACTGCCACGGTTGTACCTCTAGTGGTAACCCCTCCAGCTCCACAGACTTCTTCCGAAGGTTTTGCAAATGCCCTCCTCTCCACACCATCTACTCACACCAGAGCGACAAGCCAGAAGACCCCTTCCGGAGATCCCGGAGATCGTTCCTAGAGTGTCATATAGCGCTTTTCATTTTCAAACTTTTTGGTAACTTGTTGCTAAAGGGGGAGAAAGTGTATAGATCATAGGCTTCGAGAGAGAGAGAGAGAGTGTGTCTTTCTTTTTGTTGGTTTCATTTGCTTCTCTTGCTACTTTGATCGTTTGGTTGTTTGATTCCTATCACTACAAAAAAGACACATCCTGACATTTTGGGCCGAACTAAATTTTTTCTGTCATGCTTATGACACTTCTATGACGATAATTGTGACCTAACCCGGTACCATCATAGATGTGGTGGGGTCCTACTTCTATGACAAAAAATCATGACAGAAAATGGGCTTTTCATCCTGGGCGGGCCGGAGACGCAGCTGCATGACATTCTTTGGACCGTCCATGACAGAGTAAACCGTGGTAGAAGCGAGGGCGAGGAAAATATCGGGGAGTTCCCGGTTACGGTGGGTGGTCGAGGGCCGAGCGATGCACGTTTCTCTCGTATGTACACGCGTGTGTGCGAGGTGTTGCGCTCTAACTGAACCAGAGAGAGGCATTGGGCTCTAACTGAACCCGAGCGATTGCACTACAGGCTACGTGTTACTGAACCTGAGCGATCGATCAATCCGTTGCTATTAACTGAATCCGAGTTATTCCTTTGCTACTGCTGCTAACTGAAGCCGATCGATGCTGCCTCTGGATGAATAGTGAGCGTTGTTGGGGGGTTTGGATGAATAGTCCCTAGTGGGGGTTGGATGAACAGGACCCCTTAGTGGTAGAGACCGTTGCCGCTGGATGAACAGGACCCCGATTGATCGAGCCGATGGATGAACAGGACCCCGTGGAGGGCTGGATGAATAGGACGACCCCGTGGAGGGCTGGTTGAATAGTAGCCAGTGGAGGGCTGGATGAACTGTAGCCCGTGGAGGGGTGGTTGAATAGGACCCCGTGGAGAGGGTTGGTTGAACAGTAGCCGGTGGAGGAGCGCGCGGTAGAGGCTGGATGAACAGGAGCCCGTGGATGAACAGTCGCAATTGAAGGCTAGAGGAGGTCGACGGTGGATGAACAGTAGCACATGGAGGTAGTCGACAGTGGAGATGAACAGTATCCCGTGGAGTCCCGTTTTGCGGTACGCCACACCCCTCTCGATGAACAGGACCCCCATTTTGACCGTAGCACTCCAACACAAGTTTGTTTCCTCCGTTTTGTTGTATGCCACACCCCTCCCGATCAATAGGACCCCGTTTCCACCATAGGAGGTCCGTTTCCTCCATTTTGCGGTACACCAGACCCCTCCCGATGAACAGGATCCTGTTTCGACCGTGGCCGGTCGAACACAAGGTCGTTTACTTCATTCTGCGGTACGCCAGGCCTCGTCTCCATCGGCTATTCCATCCAAGCCGGTTGGCTCCCGATGAAACACACACGTTTTGTTGCCTCTCGATGAACACGACGCATTCCGTTGCCTCCCCATGAACACGACGACGACGCAGTTTCTCTGTTCCGACCCAACCATGTACACGAGCCCTGGTCGTACGTAAGCGCGAGTAGGCGTTGGAGACCCCGCCCGTATGTACGTACGTGGTCGTATTTACTTTCTTGCACCGTGGCCGCTATACGTACGTGTACATGCTACGTGCGCGCCTCTACTATGACACGTGTCCTTCCTTACATGGCCACGGTTCATCGCTGCAGCCTGCAGACAGACCGATCATATGTACGCACACGTTCGCAACCAGAATGACAATGCTACGTACGCTTCGACCAGGTGGGTCTGGACTGTCATGCACTTCCTTGCGTGCGAAGATGTGGCTGGTAGGTCCCAGCAGTCAGGGGGCAAATCATTTTGTTTGCCCGTAATATGGACGCACTTCCTTGCATGTGAAGATGTAGCTGGTGGGTCCCAACTGTCAGGAGGGAAACATTTTTTTCACGAAATACGGTGGCCCGTACGGTGGGTCCCTGCTGTCAAGTGGAGGAATCATTATTTTGCCCATAATAAGGAGGCATTTCCTTGTGTGCGGTCGTGGACCCACCTGTCAGCCTCTCCACGTACAGTACTCTTCCGATGGAAGTCGGTCGTTGACCACATTGACCACGCCTCGTCGAGAGCACCAAGGTGGTGGACGACAGTGAAGCCTAGGAAGGGGATGATGCAGAGCCGGGGAAGACGCGGCAGTGGATGCCCATGCCGAGTGGAGTACGAGGGTTCATTGGTTCGGCTGGGGTGTGAGGTTGTCGTCGCCGCAGGGCCTGACCAGCGGTGGGAGTAGTAGGGGGCAGTGAGGCCTCCGCCGCAGCACAACCGGCCACGGGAGGCAGGAGCAGGCGACACGACCGGCGCTTCTTTGGGAGGCTGGAGCAAGAAGACCAGAGGTTGAAGAAGCACTACGGTTGTTGGATGGACATCGTACGTTCACTAGAGCTAGAATCGTTCATATTGACTAAGTTGACAAAGCCCTCCGTCCCCGTCAACTTACTAGGCCCACGTGTCAGCCTCCCACTATGTTGGGTCCCAACTAGCAGGGGGAGTATTCACTTTTTTGTGCGTAATAAGGAGGCACTTCCTTACGTGTGAAGATATAGTTGGTGGGTCCGACCTGTCAGCGGGGGGAATGTTTTTTCGTGAAATACAAAGGCCCTACTGGTGGGTCCCAGATGTCAGGTGGAGGAATCATTATTTTGCGAGTAATAAGGAGGCATTTCCTTGTGTGCGGCCATGGACCCAGCTGTCAGTCTGTCCACGTATAGTCCACGTCCGATGTATGTCGTTCGTTGACCATGTTGACCACGGCGTGCCGAGAGCACCAGGGCGGTGGACAACAGCGAGGCCTAGGAAGGGAACGACACGGAGATGGGAAGACGTGGGAGTGGAGTCACAGACGGAGAGATATACGAGGGTTAACTAGTTCTGGTGCAGTGTGGTTCGGTAGTTGGTGGAGAAGAACATGAGGTGTGGAGGGGTGGAGGGATGGCCTGGCCGGCGATGGGGTAGTGCTTCACAGTGAAGCCTGCTAAGCAGAGCTGCTAGCAGCAGGAGGCGGGAGCAGGTGGTCCCAGCGGCGCTGGAGGAAGAAGACGAGAGATTGAAGATGGATGCCGATCACTAGATGTAAATCCAACGGCTAACGATGTCAGAATTATTTGTTGACTAAGTTGACAATGACTTGCGTTGGCTTCGACGTATTGGCCCACATTTCAGCCTCCAAAAATGTGGCACGTATTCAACCCATTTTTTCAGAATTTATAGTCAATTTGATCTTTTTTTAGAATTACAGTCCATTTGCTGGGCTGGGTGAACAAATAATGTAGCATCCATGCGACCCATTTATTTTTTTCCTAAAAAATTACAGGCCATTTGCACTTTCTCAAAATATACGATTTTGCTGGGCTGATTCTAATTATAATGTTGGGTTGGGCGCAACAATGTTATCAAAAAAGAAATAGGGGCTGGGCATTTTGTTATAAATATATTTAAATAATAAGTGATTTATTATTACATTGGTCCTTAAATCTTACCAAGCTTTTGTACACAATTACCAGGATTTTCGTTGCCAGAAAAATTCAGGATTTTATTGTTAAGAAAGTATTTTATTAAGTTAATAAGATGTGGGATATTGTTTTCATACATATGTAAGTATCTGTTAAATATATGATGACAATAACAAAAATATATAATAACATATAAAATAATTTAAATATATACAATATAGTTAGAGGGAAACATAAGTTGGACCAGGCGTTCCTATTCTTATATAGAAAAATAGAACAGACCTGCGCGTTTTCTTCAAAAAAAATACATAAACCAGGCGTTCCTATTCTTATATAGAAAAATAGAACAGACTTGTGCGTTTTCTTCAAAAAAATACATAAATTGGGTTGCCGATGTTTCAGGAAAAAAAACCTCGGATGGAAGGTACATAGGCCGGTCGATACATGACAGCCCTCAAGAAAATACTAACCGGCATGTCGTGGGCTGCGCATGTTAAAAAAGAAAGCCTAGACAAGGCAGGCCACAACCCAGCTGATACTTGATGCCCTAGTGATAACAAATGATACCTGCCAGCTCCCCGACTTCGTTGTGAATTTATCTGCTTTAGTAACTACGTTGAAGCACCTAGAAAACTATAACTATGTTGACAAACTTGTGGGCCCCAATGTCAGTATAGAATTAGGAGGAAGTATTTTTTCAATGAGACACTTGCTTGCGTACGGCCATAGACCTGGTGGGTCCCGACTGTCCGCCTCTCCACGTACAGTCCTCTCCAGATTCCTCTCGTTTGTTCAGCATGTTCACAACGGCAGAAAGCGGCGCCGCAGCGAGCGCACAAAGGCGCAGGAGGAGATTAGACCACATGAGGCAGTGCCTTATTTGTAACGGAAGTACTGAACTATCCTAGTGGCCAAGTGACACTACCGACAGCTGTTCCGCCTGAGTTCGATTCCACCTGATGCAGGGAAAATATCTCCAAATTTTTTGCCTCTGCCATTATTGACATGTGGGTCCCCATTGTCATCTATGCACACCACATCCAACACTTATCAAAACTTTGTCCCTCATTTTCTCAATTTTTCGCACACTCGACATTATGTGGGCATTTTGAAAATAGCCTATCTTTTTGACTGTGCATCATATGAAGATGTGCTATGCATGAATGTTGATCAGCATGATGTTAACTGGCTGGTAGTTCCATTTTCTACCATGAATAAAACTTCCAACATGATGTTATCCCTGTTTGAAAAGGCCGTGTTAATATAAATGCTCTTCCTCTGAAAGTTCCAGTTTCTTATCTGAAACTGAACTTACAGTTTATTATCTAAAACTGAAACTTGCAGTTTCTTCTCTGAGAATCACATTGTCTGCACTTTTATACTCCTATGAAACTACATTTTTTTAAGTTCTTCGAGAGTATCGCCGCCTTTTCGCTCTGTTGCAGATATTTGGCCATGGATGTCGCCGTCGCCGCTAGTTGGTCCTTGTTGTCAAAACAAGACTATATCTCCAACATCCCTAGCTAGCTTCACAGGGTCGCTGTCTGCGATCCTCACATATCGGTTGTACTCCTCCATCTATCTACTTCTCCACAGCACCTTCACTCGCCGGCGGTGGTTTTTGAATGGAAGAGGAGAGGAGCAGCGCTGGTGTTGGATTAGAACGGGAGAGGAGCGACGCTGGTTTTGGATTGGAATAGGAGAGGAGGGCGGTGGTTTTGAAATTGAAGAGGAGAGGAGCGGTGCTGGATTTAGATTGGAATAGGAGAGGAGCGGCGGTGGTTTAAGAAGAGAGGAGCGGCACTGGTCTTGGAAGTATTTTTTTGCTTTGTGTATTTCGGGTCAAAGTTTGACCACGTACTGTATTTGACAAGCAAAATGTGAATGCATGTCAAAAATTGTATCATTTGGTTCGTATCTAAATGTAATTTCAAATTATATTATTTTTTAATGTATAACATATATTTTATTTGTGAAAATCATGGTCAATTATGACCCAAAATTAAAGGAAGACTAGTTAATGTGGGGTCGCTTTCTTAATTGAAGGGTAAATTGATTTTGATTTTGGTCCAGTCACAGCGTGCCGGCCCTCTTGTCTGATCCTAAATCGATGTCGCACGCTCCTGTCCCTCTTCTCTATTGCAAAACCACCTCCTCTCCTCTCCATCATCTCCATTCCAAAACCACCATCTCGCCTCTCTCTCTTCTCCATTGCAAAACCACCTCATCTCCTCTCCATCATCTCGATTCCAAAACCACCATCTCGCCTCTCCCTCCTCTCCATTGCAAAAGCACCCCCTCTCCTCTCCATCATCTCCATTCAAAAACCACCATCTATCCTCCCATCTTCCAAAGCTAGCACCAGACCACTCAGAAGGACATCTATGGATAGGATGCAGCAGCAAATCAGGCAGATCGCCGGCGGCGACCAGGCAAAGTTAGCCAAGTTGAATGAGATCCTTACTTGGTTTGAAAATGAGTGGGAGATTTCGAGGACGGTGAGGGCCATGTGGCAATGTATGCGAAAGAGCGTGACGGCGGCGATGAGGGCGGCGATGTACTCCTTGGCGGCAGTCACGCCGCAGTCCTTCGAGTTCATCGAGTATCTCCTCCGAGCGATGGAGCAGACAGATTTGCCCAAGGCGAAAGTCGGGTGGAGGTGGTGAGCGTACAGGTCGAAGGTCGAGCACCCAGAGGATAACAAATCGATCGAGTACGTTGTGCCGTTCATGAGGGTGCAGAGCCAGTCGGAACCACGGGAGTATTCGTTCTCCCACATCAAGAGGAGGCCGTATGGCGCGACGTCGCTTCCCCTACCGTTCTCCACAGTTCCCTCGACGCTCACCTTGTTTCAACGGCGGCGGTAGGGTTTAAGGTAAGCTTCGCACTAACCTAATCTTCCATCTGCTCATCCTTACAATCAGTGTGACAGCTAATGAAAATCATGCTTACAATCAGTCTCCGAGTACTACGCCAATCACCCTAAAATAGCACTGGACCTTTGGGTCAAAGTTGTGACACTGTACAAATAAAGAAAAATAGATTGGTGCTTCTTTTAGAAAAGAGTACTCCCTAGGAAACTGCCAATATAAGGTAATAGTATTTGGTTAGAGGATTTGCTGCCGAGAAAGATCCATCCACAGAGAGCGCCACACATACCACCGGTGGTGGTGGATGCCAATGCATGCATGGGGCATGGTTGGTGTCGGTAATTTTTACCTGGCACACCACGCACTCTGCATATATGCCGGTTCCATCCATACATTTGTGCAGTCCCACCAAATTGCGGTTGAATAACCCTGTTTGCACAGATAATGAAAAAGTGTGATTACATTATAGTGGCACTAGTTGATGAAACATACACTAATAAATAGAAGAAAATATTGTGATAGTATCATAGTATGCCATGCTGCGAGGGTGAGATGGGCCCTGCGACGCCTCATACTGGAAATCGACCCAAGTCTCCCCGATACACCTTCTGCCAGTGATGAACATCAGTGTACAGCGGTAGTACAAGGAGGGGCCTTGAGACATTCCAATCTCTATTTTTGTGCAGACCAACTAAAATTAAGCACCGCAGTTTGCAGAAACGCTTAAACATTAGCAATGGGACTAGTTGATGAAACATATACTAACAAAGAGAAGCACTTTCTTTATCTACATTGGAAATGAAATGATAGAGAGGACACTCGCTCTATTTTAACTGTATTATTACTTCACTTTATCAGTGGCACTAGGGTCGAGCAGGTGGCAAACGAGGTGTACCATACGTTGCAAGGATGGAGGCCGGGGGTGCTTAGACTGGGATGCTGAAGCTGGCTCTATCTTCCTCCCTGATGTTTCTGTGGTAGCATTTGGGTTGTAATCCAAACTTGGTCGAGCTGGTGCTGCGTCCCCCTACTTGCCTAGCTTATGTGGCGAAGTTGTCTCCAGCTAGTACTCAGTCAGGTCTAGTAGTAGTTGCATAACTGCCCGTTTACACTGAGATGTTGTCGGATAATGGTTCACTATGGTAGGGTTTCTTTAATAAAATCGAAGGAAACCCCATCTTTCGATATATATAAAAAATCAGTGGCACTAGCGGTGCCAAAACATTGCCTCAAATTAATAGTGCCACTAGATTAAGGTGCAAAATAATAACATTAATGCTTTATCATGGCAGTGCCAAAACAGTAGCACAAGAGCAGACACAACATGCAGGATCTTTGGCAAATGGTCAGACCAAAAAGTAACATACCTCGTGATGGGAACCATATCTGCAGTTAACACCATCGTAGAAGGGATGACACGAGTCACCAACATGGATGATTCAATTCATGGGACCTTTTGGTGCAGTTCACCTTTAATGAAGCAATATCCCATGAGCTAGCAGCTTCTTCTTCATTTTTTAAGAAAAGGGCTCCAGCCCCGGTTCCATTTCTATCAGAAAACGAAACCCACAGAGCTTCTTCTTCATTAGTTGTAATAAAATTGAGCAACATCAAGGTTGGTTGTGAAGCTCCTGGAATGTTCAACTATAATTTGGATATCATTTGTGCAGTTCAACTAAGATCAAGCGTGAAATGTATATATCTGTTTGCACAAAAAAGGTGGAAAGCAGGGTGACTAACAAGTGATGAAACATACATCAAATGAAAAGAAGCATGTTCCTTATCTGAATGGCAATCCTTCAAGGATACTAGCAATTTCTAAAGCAGCAGCATTGCTAGATTTTAGTTTGGGCATTAGGATTAACTATGACAATGTTAAATACGATATTACTTTAATGGTGCCATTGCTTCATTTTACCAGCAACATTACATTAACAGCTACTACAGAGTTGGTATTTGGGCACAGGAGACTAGGCGGACCAGGACAGTTGCATTTCTAACAAAAAGAAGAAACTTATCTTAATGGGAAATTTAGCAGGACATGAAAACAACATTGGTTTAACGTGTCCTTACTTCTAACAGTGCGACTACTACATTTTACTAGTGGCGTTACATAAGAGTGCTCGGGGCAACAAACATCAGAACATGATATCTGGGCTAGCCCCATTTTTTCGTATAGCCACCTTATATTGTGTGAGGCTAGCAAATCTAGTGCTGGACTTCCTCTGCTGACTTGTCCCCCAGTCCCCACTTTCTTTCCTTTTTCAACCAATACATCGGGTTTATATTGAGTTTGTACTGTGTTTCCCTTTATTCCCTATTAGACCAAGAGACTAGTTGGATAGCCAGTCTCTGCTACTTTTCGCCCCCATTATTTCCTCTTTCGACCAAGTCCTAGATTCAGGTAACAGATCTTCCCCCACCCCCACCCCCACCCCCTTTCTTCCTTGTTTGAACCAAGTAGTACTAGATTCGAGTGCATGAACTAGTTTTACCTCTTAACAGTCAAAATTTAGGTGGCTTTCGGACAGCCGATCGATCCTATCTACGAGGGGGCCTGGGAAATAGTAAAAGATACAAATGCAGCGACTTCAGGAGCTCGGGAAGTAGAGAAAGGCCATTTTTGAAGGAAGTTATACCTGAGGGTCGCCGGGATGTCGCTAGGTGGGCGGTAGGAGGCCGGATCTGCCCACACTACGGCAGCGAGGAAGAAGGTGTCGGAGGCCCTCCCTACCCAGCGATGCTTGGGAGAGAACGGCAAGGCACGCTGATCAGGATGCGTCGGCAGTGGGTAGACCAGCGGTGAGCAGAGAGAGAGTGTGGCCAACGCTGTCATGTTTAGATCTGGAGTGGACGAGACAGTGTGAAGAGAGCAACACTAGCAAGCAAGCGCGGAGGCTCCTGTCTATATTGTGCAGTACTAGTTTTGTTTTTTCTACCGGAGCCGGCTTGACCTCGTCAATGACTGTCGAGAAGTCTTCATGCACATGCCCCGGAGGCGCAGTTGTCGTCATTTTGATCTAAAGCACTGGATTATAACATATAACACGAAAAAAATGCCACATGATAAGAAACCATAACCTCACTGCCCAAAGGAGACAACATGAATCTCGACGGACAAACTAGACGAGGATCAAAGCTCAAATTAAAGATAAACTCGTAGAAAAGGGGTGTCGGTGTCAAAACCGGCGGATCTCGGGTAGGGGGTCCCGAACTATGCATCTAAGGCGGATGGTAACAGGAGGCAGGGGACATGATGTTTTACCCAGGTTCGGGCCCTCTTAATGGAGGTAAAACCCTACGTCCTTCTTGATTATTCTTGATAATATGAGTAGTACAAGAGTTGATCTACCATGAGATCGGAGATGCTAAACCCTAGAAGCTAGCCTATGGTATGATTGTATGTTGTCCTACGGACTAAAACCCTCCGGTTTATATAGACACCGGAGGGGGCTAGGGTTACACAAGGTCAGTTACAAAAGAGGAAATATGCATATCCGTATTGCCTAGCTTGCCTTCCATGCCAAGTAGAGTCCCATACGGACACGGGACGAAGTCTTCAATCTTGTATCTTCATAGTCCAACAGTCTGGCCAAAGGATATAATCTAGCTGTCCGGATACCTCCCTAATCGAGGACTCCCTCGGTAGCCCCCGAACCAGGCTTCAATGACGATGAGTCCGGCGCGCAGTATTGTCTTCGGCATTGCAAGGCGGGTTCTTCTCCAAATTTTGAATGTTTGTTAGGCAGTGTCCGGCCCCATAAATGTTGGACCTCTTGGCTTCTGCGCCCCATAAGGGCTATCTTCCACGCGTCGAATGAATACGAGGAGCCAAGGCGTTTTTACATTCGCCCCCCTAGCCAGATAAATAAATTGCCTATTAAAGGGATGGGGATTCTTAGATCCGATCCATATCATCCTCCCCCAGCGAGAATTCATCGGAGCGTGCTTCGGAAAAATCCACTCCAGCATGGCCGACCTCCGCAGCTCCTCCTCCCGCCCCCGTAGCCCTAAGCCCGGTGATTGGGAGAGGTGTTCTGTCCCACACAGTCGATTAGTCGAACTGCAGACTATGGGATTTCTCCCTCCAGCGTATATGGTTCCCGTCTAAGCTGGGCTCGCCACCTACAATGGCGGGGAGCAAGCGGAGAGCTTCCCCAGCCCCTCTGCGGGGGAGCGGGTATGCCTTGTTCCTTACTTATTATGGGGACTCGGATTTCCAATTCATCCATTCCTCCGCGGGCTCCTGGAGTTTTACGGCCTCCAACTGCATAATTTCACCCATGCTTCCATATTACACATCGCCGGCTATGTTGCCCTCTGTGAGTTATTCTTGGGCTGCGAGGCTCATTTCGAGCTGTGGAAAAGGTTATTTTGCCTTGTCCCCCGCACATAAGAGGGGTCACTTTATCAAGTGGGCGAAGCCGAAATATGGTGCATCACCGAAACCGGATACATGTCCGGTACCCCGAAGAAGATGTCCGAGGACTGGCCTTCGGAGTGGTTTTATATGGAGGACGTCCCCTTTCCGGACCATGTTCGGCAGGGTCTCCCCGAGTTTAACAACGCTCCTCTGAAGAAACGCCAAAGCTGGCGCCCACGGAGCCCCCGGGAAGAAGACAATGGAGAAGTCCTTTACCTGATGAACCAGATTAAAGCGCTGGCTCAATCAGGATTGACAATAATCGAGGTTATGTCAATATGCATAATGCGGGGAGTGCAACCACTTCAATATCGAGGGCACCCCCTATGGTGTTTTAACAGGGAAGACGATGCCACCCGTTGCGGGCGTAAGGGCCCGGAAAACGCTACTGCTTTAGCAAAAATCCTGTTCGAGCTGTTCAAGGGAGAGGAAGAGGAGTTCGTCCGCATCAAGCCACGGGATGGATTCTCCATGTATAACCCTCCAAGCTATGTGAGTTCTCCTTACTCCCATTCTTCCCACATTCTTTGTCGTGGGTACTCACCTTGTCATTTTACGGCAGGAACTGCGAAAAGCCATAAGGGAGGTCAACAGCCCGTCCCCACAACCAGAGGACCCCGACCGGGCCCTCGGTCCCGGACTCGAAGAAGATCCGGACATATTCGTGGAGCTGATAGACCGGCAGTTCTATCGATTGAGCTGTGATGGGGCCATGGTGGCCATTACGGCCGACTATCCCGGACTGCTCCCTGCGTCGCTCGTAAGAAAAACCAAAATCCCAACTCCAAAAACTAGGATCCCCTTTTAGATACTTCACCTACCATATACATATGGTGTTTTACAGGGAAGGCATTCGGGACGCCGTGTTGAACCCGCAGCAACTCGCCAACAAGAGGCACCGAGGCCGGGTAGGCCAAAAAGAAAGGCGGTCAGGATGGAGACGCCCGCGCAGAGGTATGAAAAAACCCCGCTCCATGGTTGTCATCTCTCTCAAAATGTAATGACGTCCATGTTTCTTTAACAGAAAAAACGCTCGCCGGAATATGTCCGGTGAGGCTGCCGATCATGCTTCCACCAGTCGGGCTCCAGGGCCGGACACAGAGGCGGAAGCCGACAAGGGGCGGACGCCGGACACTCCCCCTACAGAGAATGTGGATAGACTATCCGCTACAAATTCAGAAGTGGAGAGCGCCATGAATCATAGGCGTCGCCGGGCCGTACTCCGTGACGCTTGCTTCTCACCAGAGGCATTTGATGCCTTCAATTCTGGAGATGCGTACCTCCGTGCTGCTCAAAATGGTCTAGCCAGAGCCACGGACCAGTGTGTAAGGGATGTACGGGTAAGCAAATCTGATGATTATATGTATTAGTAGCCCCTGAGACTTGAAACAGTTAGCAGAACTGATTTAAGGATCATCTATTGTGCAGGTTCTTACAGAGAAGAATACTCTACTGTCATAGGAGATGGAGGAATGCAAGACCCAACTTCGGGCCGCCGTTGCCACATTGAAGGAACCTAAAAAGGCCCCAGCTGGTAACATTTGTTTCAAAGAATTATAGGTACCATATAGCGTGCGGCGTGGCTGCAGATCTAACAATAGATATTGCAGATGAATCCAGAGAGAATCTGGAGGACCAGCATGTCGTACGATAGCTAAAGGCTCGCGAATGCGTGTGGACTGAGGTCAGGCGGGAGAAAAACAATCTCCAAGATGCCAATACCAAGCCGGGCGTGGAACTGAAAGATGTTCGGGCCCAGCTTGCGGACTCTGAAAAAGAGAATAAACGGCTTCGACGCGGCATTTTCAGTAAGTGCTTGAATGAACCCTTAAAAAAGGGAACGATGGAGAAGCCGGCTAACAGAGTTATGTCTGTAGGTATGCTAACGGGTTGTCCCGCGGAGGAGATGCCCGGGTCTGCGAGTGATCTTCTATCCGAGCTTTCACAACTGCACGAACAAGATCGGCAGGTGATGCAAGGTATCGCTCACCTTGTGGCCATCCGTCTCCCTGCCAGAAGGCATTGGAGAGCTTGCAGAGAAGCTCAAGGGAGCACGGCGGCGCTTCCGATTATGGAAGGTATCGGCCTGCCGTCAAGGTGCCAGGGAAGCCTGGGCCATGGTGAAGACGCGGTATACCAAGACTGACCCAAACCACATGGCCGAGGTCGGACCTGTGGGGCCCGATGGGAAAGAGATCCCCGTTAGCTTAGTGTATGGGCAAGTTAGCCGCAAAGTATTCCCAACAGGATTGTAGGCTAGACAGCCTATTGGATGGTATAGAAGAGGAATTTAGTCAGTCTACATGACTATGTAATTAAAGTGACATGTATAATGCCTTCTAGCCGGATTGTAAATCATTTGTCATGGCGGACCTTTTCGCTTCAACCTCGGGACCCAATAGTCTGGAGTGTGTCCGAATACCTGCTCAGTTATATAAGAACCGGGGTACGCATGGAGACCAGGCGTAGGGGTCATCAGTGCTTGAACAGACAAGTACCCAACTAGTTATGTTATATTACATGGATAGTAAGAAACATCTTCCAGGGAGAATAGTTCCGTTAGGGGTTCCTTTCCCTGGGTACGCATGCCCTAAAGTGCATGTCCGGACTGTGATAGGAAACACAGGCAAAAACATCTGGGCGCACATATGGAAAATAAATAAGAATCATCTTTTGTTCACCGACCAAATATTCCCTTAAGAACGCTAGCTTTCGGCTTCACCCAGTCTGAGGTACACATACGGCTGACCCGGCAGTAACAATCACAGAGGTGCTCCCCTTATGCCCTAGTCGAATTAACGGGAACGTAGGGCATAAATACAAGAGCCAGGCAACCCAGCTTGGCCAAAACTTAAGTCATATCGATGCATATAATGGTGAAGAAAAGGTACATGCGGCAGAATAACACATGTGCGGGGCATAAAGCCCGGATAGATAATTAAGCTTCTGTGTAAGAAGCCCTCAGGTATAATGAGCGCGGTTAGCGCGTCTATGGTGTGCAAGCGAGACACAAGTTGGCCCTTGAAGGCCTTGAGAAAGAATAAAAAGAAAGAAAGAGAAAAAGATAGATAATGTATATGCAAAAAATGGACAGAGGAAGGAGACGAACATAGAGTCCGGCGCTAGGCGTAGAATCTTCGGAGTCTGGCTGCGTTCCATGGGTTCGGCTCAAGTCGATTATTCGATGCATCCCGCAGACGGTACGCTCCACCGGTTAGAACTTGGTCAATGATGAAGGGACCTTCCCATTTGGGCTCGAGCTTGGTCTTTTTCTTCTCTGGCGGGCATAGAACTAACTCGCCAACGTTATAAGTTTTGGCCCGTACTTCTCAGCTTTGGTATCTGCGAGCCTGTTGCTGATAGAATGCGGAACGGGCTTTTGCGATGTCACGCTCCTCCTCCAGTGTTTCCAGACTATCCTGCCGATCGAGCTCGGCTTCTCTTTCTTCATACATGCGCACTCGAGGTGAGTCATGAATTATGTCGCATGGCAGAACCGCCTTTGCGACATACACCATAAAGAAGGGCGTATATCCGATAGTACGATTCAGTGTGGTCCGCAGCCCCCAGAGTACGGAGTCAAGCTCCTCTACCCAGTGCGTGTTAGACTCCATTAAGGACCGCACTAGTCTGGGTTTAATGCCGCTCATGATAAGACCATTTGCTCGCTCAACTTGGCTATTGGTTTGTGGGTGATAGACTGAAGCATAATCAAGCTTGATGCCCATGTTGCTGCACCAGAGTTTTACCTCGTCGGCTGTGAAGTTCCTGCCATTGTCAGTGATGATGCTGTGGGGGACGCCATAACGGTGTACAACCCCGGATATGAAGTCTATCACCGGTCCAGATTTGGCCATTTTAACAGGTTTGGCTTCTATCCATTTGGTGAATTTATCCACCATGACCAGTAAGTATTTTTTCTTATGGGTTCCCCCTTTAAGGGGCCCAACCATGTCAAGCCCCTAGACCGCGAAAGGCCAGGTAATGGGGATTGTTTGGAGGGCGGTGGGTGGCATATGGCTTTGGTTTGCAAAAAGCTGGCAACCGGCGCAGCGTTGGACCAAGTCCTGTGCGTCTGCCCAGGCCGTTGGCCAATAAAAACCTGTACGGAAGGCCTTGCTTACAAGGGCTCGGGCTGCGCCATGGTGGCCGCCGAGTCCTACGTGAATTTCTGCCAAAAGCTTCCGCCCTTCCTCTTCGGAGATGCACCTTTGAAGGACTCCGGTAGTGCTTTTCTTATACAACTCTCCCTCGTGGACCCTGTGGGCTTTAGATCGCCGCACTATGCAGCGTGCCTCATTTTGGTCCTCGGGAAGTTCCTGCCTAGTTAGGTAGGCCAAGAATGGTTCTATCCATGGGGCGATGACAGCCATTATTACGTGGGCTGAAGGTGTTATTTTGGTGGCAGAGCCTCCAATTATGTTAGAGTGTTCGGTATCGGGCATTTTGGCCGGGTCCGGACTATTGTTACCGGTGTCCCCTTCCCATACCACGGATGGCTTAAACAACCTCTCCAAAAAGATGTTGGGGGGACCGCATCACGTTTTGCGCCGATGAGGGCGAGGATATCCGCCGGCTGATTGTTTTCCCGAACCACATGGTGAAATTCGAGCCCCTCGAACCGAGCTGACATCTTTAGGACGGAGTTTCGATAGGCCGCCATCTTCGGATCCTTGGCATCAAAGTCTCCATTTATTTGGGATATTGCAAGGTTTTAATCCCCATGCACCTCCAGGCATTGAATGCCCATGGAGACTGCCATCCGAAGATCATGCAACAGGGCTTCGTATTCGGCTGCGTTGTTGGAGTCTGTATACAGTATCTGCAGTATGTATTGAACGATATCTCCGGTTGGGGACGTCAGGACGACGCGAGCCCCCAGACCGGCCAGCATTTTGGAGCCGTCGAAGTGCATGATCCAATTGGAGTATGCTCCATACTCTCTAGGGAGTTCGGCTTCCGTCCATTCGGCGACAAAGTCGGCCAATACTTGCAATTTAATGGCTCGCCGAGGCTTGTATTTTATTTCGAACGGGAGGAGCTCAATGGCCCATTTGGCAATCAGGCCTATGGCGTCGCGGTTGTTTATAATATCATTAAGTGGCACTTCCGAGGCTACTGTAATCGAACACTCTTGAAAGTAGTGTCACAGCTTCCGGGGTGCCATGAATACCGCATAGGCTATCTTTTGATAATGTGGGTACCGTGATTTGCATGGAGTGAGGACAGTGGATACATAATATACCGGCTTTTGAAGAGGGAATTTATGTTCGTCCGCTTCTCGTTCGACGACGAGCACTGCGCTTACAACCTGATGAGTTGCCGCAATGTATAACAGCATTGGTTCGCCAATGTTTGGCGCGGCCAGGATTGGGTTGGTTGCCAGTATGGCTTTTATTTCTTCCAATCCGGCTGTGGCAGCGTCCATCCACTCGAAGTGTTCGGGGCGCCGAAGGAGGCGATAAAGGGGTAATGCCTTTTCTCCTAAGCGGGAGATAAAGTGGCTTAGAGCCGCCACACATCCAGTTAATTTCTGGATTTGTTTGAGGTCTGTTGGGGTAGCCAACTATGACAAAGCTCGGATTTTGGCCGGATTAGCTTCAATTCCTCTACTGGAGACAATGAAGCCCAGGAGCTTTCCGGCTGGTACGCCGAAAACGCATTTTTCCGGATTGAGCTTGATGTCATATGTTCGGAGGTTGTCGAATGTGAGCCTCAAGTCGTCTATTAGAGAGTCGACGTGTTTGGTTTTGACGACCACATCATCTATGTATGCCTCTACTGTTTTACTGATCTGTTTCTCCAGACATGTCTGAATCATGCGATGATATGTTGCGCCGGTGTTTTTGAGCCCAAAAGGCATTGTGTTGGAACAGAAGGGGCTGTATGGTGTGATAAATGCTGTTGCAGCTTGGTTGGACTCTGCCATCTTGATTTGGTGGTAGCCGGAGTATGCGTCGAGGAAACATAATGACTCGTGTCCTGTGGTAGCATCGATAATTTGATCAATTCGGGGGAGGGGGAAGGGATCCTTTGGGCAAGCCTTGTTGAGGTCCTTGAAATCGACACATAGGCGCCAGGATTTGTCCTTTTTTGGTACCATCACCAGGTTTGCTAGCCAGTCTGGGTGTTTTATTTCTCTAATGAATCCGGCCTCCAATAACTTGGCTAGTTCCTCTCCCATAGTTTGTCTCTTAGGTTCATAGAAACGCCGAAGAGCCTGCTTGACCGGCTTGAATCCCTTTAGGATATTGAGGCTATGCTCGGCTAGCCTGCGTGGGATTCCTGGCATGTCTGAGGGGTGCCAGGCGAATATATCCCAATTCTCACGCAGGAACTCTCGTAGTGCAGCATCCAAGGCGGGGTTTAACTGTGCCCCGATGGAGGCTGTTTTTGTAGGGTCCGTTGGGTGGACTTGGAATTTGACTATTTCATCCGCTGGTTTAAAAGAGGTGGACTTGGATCTCATGTCAAGTAGCATGTCGTTCCTGTCCACTATGGAGCGTAGCGTAGTTAATTCCTCGGCCGAAAGGGCTTCGGATAATGCCTCGAGGGCCAATGCGATTGTTTTGTTTTCGGCGCAGAGTGATGTGTCCGGATCACTAGCGAGAGTGATGATTCCATTGGGCCCGGGCATTTTGAGCTTCATGTACCCATAATGGGGTATGGCTTGGAAGATCATGAACGCCTCCCGTCCTAAAAGGGCGTGGTATCCACTACTGAACGGGGCCACTTGGAATGTAATTTCTTCGGACCTATAGTTATCTGGCGTGCCGAATACCACATCTAGTGTGACTTTCCCAGCACAGCGTGCTTCCCGACTGGGGATGATTCCTCTGAAGGTTGTGCTGCTTTGCTCAATGCGGTTCCAGTCTATTTCCATTTTTTGAAGATTTTCCTCATAGATGAGGTTTAATCCACTGCCGCCGTCCATGAGTACTTTAGTGAGTCGAAAGCCGTCCACAATTGGACTGAGGACCAGTGTAGTTGGTGCTCGGGCTGTTCGGAATTTAGGTTCATCACTGGCATTGAAGGTAATAGCCGTGTCACTCCATGGATTCGTTGCTGCCACGTGGCAGATTTCGGCGAGGCTGCGGAGTGTTCGCTTGCGCCTATTATTTGACGCGAAGGTTTCAAAGACTGTCAATACCGTATTGTTATCCACGGGATGGTGCTCTGTGGCATTTGGGGTGAGAAGATCCTCACCACTTTTGGCCACCTGCCGAAGTATCCAACATGCTCTAAGGCTGTGTGTTGGTATGGTATCCGTTGTACTATGAATTTTGCAGGGTCCGTTAAGCCATCCCTCCAATACGGTTCTATGCCCTGTAGAGAGTTTTTGTTTCTTTGTAACTAACTCGGGTGTCTTATGATAGTGCACCCCTTTAATTCGGACAGGGTGTATATTCCGAGCCGAATTATCCCAAAATTTCGTTTCGGTTTTCCAGGCGCTTTCCATCGCACAGTACTTTCGTACTATGGACGCCAAGTCAGCGAAGCGTGATATGTCACGGCGACTTAAGGCGTTAAGGATTCCCTTGTACGTGCAATTATTGCAGAAAAATGAGACTGTGTCTTCCTCGCGACAGTCCTTAACCTTGTTCATCACAAGGAGGAATCTGGCCCAATAATGATGTACTGTTTCATGGGGCTCTTGCCCGATGTGGGAAAGATCGTTTATGTCTGGGTGGGTGGGTGGATTTGAGTCCGAACCCCTACCCGATCTGAGACCCAGGGGCCGAGGAGTTTCCAATCTTGGAAGCTCGGATTCCGGAGTGTTGTTCGATAAGTTTGGCCCGCTGCCTGACTCTAGGTTCAGGGATTGAGTGATGTCCTCCCGTAAACGGGTATCCGGCTCGGAGAGCTCGGGAATCCGGACATAGTTAGTCCTCAAGATAGAGGAAGAATCGCCGCATTGTTCCTCCACCACCGCAATATGATGGGTGACTGGTGGAGAATTAATCTCCCTTTGATCGGGTTTAAGCCCAATCCGATCATAGTCTGTAGCGACTCCCAAGGCGGCGATACGATCCAAGAGCTCGTTTAGGGAAGAGAGCTCCATTGGATCCATCTGCTCGGCGAATTCCGAGCCGACGTGGAGGCTGTTTTTGATGACCCGAGAGGTCATCGTCAGTGCAGTGGCCGAATGGGCGGTCATGATGAAACTACCAAGCCGGAGAGTTTGGCCAATAGCCAGGGCTCCTCCGGCGGTAATGTTTTCTTTAACAACGAGACGAGGCATCCTTCCTTATGGCGGCGTCATAGTGGAACTCCCAATGAAAGCACCAATGTCGGTGTCAAAACCGGCGGATCTCGGGTAGGGGGTCCCGAACTGTGCGTCTAAGGCGGATGGTAACAGGAGGCAGGGGACACGATGTTTTACCCAGGTTCGGGCCCTCTTAATGGAGGTAAAACCCTACGTCCTGCTTGATTATTCTTGATAATATGAGTAGTACAAGAGTTGATCTACCACGAGATCGGAGAGTCTAAACCCTAGAAGCTAGCCTATGGTATGATTGTATGTTGTCCTACGGACTAAAACCCTCCAGTTTATATAGACACCGGAGGGGGCTAGGGTTACACAAGGTCAGTTACAAAGGAGGAGATATACATATCCGTATTGCCTAGCTTGCCTTCCATGCCAAGTAGAGTCCCATCCGGACACGGGACGAAGAATTCAATCTTGTATCTTCATAGTCCAACAGTCCGGCCAAAGGATATAATCCGACTGTCCAGATACCCCCTAATCCAGGACTCCCTCAAGGGGTCCGTCGAAGATGTCCTAATTAACATAGCTGGATTGACCTAGATGGCATCCGAGTAGTCTTCGTGCATGTGCCCCCAATGACCAGCGCCTTGGAGGAACTCAGTTGTTGCTATTTAACCCTCGCAGTGATCCGAAGCACATGACACCTAATATTGCGAGATGACAAGAAACCTTTTTTAAGATTTCTAATCAGAACTACAGCCCTGTACAACACAGCCTGCACGATATGTAGACGATAGCCAATCCAGGCGTGTCTGCTGGAGTCTGCTCACATGCATGGACGAACTGATCTTCCGTGTCATGTAGGGATCATCCATGCACCAACGTATGCACAACACTTCTCTAGTACTATCACTCGTCTCTCTCTTCTATTAACTCACCCGACTTGCGGGGCCGGCGAGTGTGCCTATGGTCGGTTCTCGATTGTGGTCCCACATGTGTGTGCAAACGCAATATGACGGGCGTTCCATTCGGAGAGCGGCATGCCAGACCGACCGACCGTCTGGGGTGCACACGAACACGATGAGCGTGTTGTATACTCCGTACATGTGTACCGCCGTTTTCTTGAGGCTTTGCTCCATGGCGCATTCCATGGATACAAAATTACTATAATGTACTATTTAAAAGTCATGGGCGGGGCTTTTCCCTGCGCGGTAGGCGGGGCAGTTCCGCCTAGTTGGTTCGACAAAGACGCAAGAAGATGAGGGAGTAGGCTGCTACAAACATAGGGTTGTGTGATTTGACAGCGAGTTACTGCTGGACAGGTGGGACCTCGTGATTCGACTTGCCATTTTATCATTTTAACTGCGGTGCTACGACTAGCGTGAGTCTCCCGATTCCTGACCACCTCCATGGTATATAGGTGCCTCTCCCAATTCTCCACCATGTAGAGGCTGGCTCTTGCATGAGAGCCCACTCCTCCACTTTTTCCTTGCCTCTTTCCTCCACATATGCAAAAATGCCATGTAAGCGGGCTTATAGCCCACTACTGTACTTGCTCGTATAGGTGCTAAGCCTGCCACATAGGCATAAAGTCTGATGTGGCAAGTTAATTACTCCCTCCGTCTAGGTATGCAAGTCATCTTACGAAAACCAAATAATCCCAAAACACTTAGGCGCGGTGCATTAACTTCTACATCGTTTCTTGTTTCTTGACATATCAACCAATAAGAGATGGGGGGTGTGCATGCTTTTAATGACTTGAGACTACCATTTCATTGGAAGAGGTCACTCCTTGGCAAATGCAATAAATACTACAAAGAAAGAGATAGAGAGAAGTAAAAAATACTCTTATAGCCAACCTTATAGCTAACCTTGTTGTATGAGTGACTAAGTGATGACTATGTATGACATGCCAACATCAGATAGCCTAACGCACCCTGTTAAATCTCCAAGGGCGCGACCGCGCGAGCGAGGCGACGGTCGTGCTAGGCGCGACCATGATACGGGTTGCTGGCAGCCCTTGGATCTGAGATCGAATGGTCGCACACTAAGTTGCTAAAAATTTGCAGAATAACCCTCCAGGATAGGATATTCACCCATAGGTCTAGAATCACGCCATGCTACCGTTCGATCTCAGATCCAAGGGCTCTCGGAAGCCCGTATCACGGGAGAATGGAAAGCTACGTATCACCTGTAATTTTCCCGATGCTTGACATGACATCGAAAGCCATTTAATTGGGCGTCGAGTAGACATGACATCTAATTGGGCCCCCATAGTACTATGCATGAATCCATTTATCCACCAGGCAAGCCACTACCCTGCCGTTCGCACGCCCCACTCAGCATTTTTACAATCGAAAAACCTCTGGCAGTTCGCTCCTACTCGTCCCCGGACGTCCTTTAACATTACGGTAGTTCGCTACTAGTCGTCCTGTCCTTTCACATTACGGCAGTTCCACTAATCCTAACCCTCCTCCCAAATCTATGGCGTCCCAAATTTCCATGATCGATGGTGAGTACAAGGTTAGAACCATCACCGGCGATGAGTTCGACGTCATCTACACCCGTTCTTCTGTGACCGTGAAAGGATGCCTTGCTCGCTTCAGACGCATGTTCGAAAACTCAAAGGATGAGTGGGTCGCTGGGCTAGATGTTGAGTACACCATAGTCCTCCAAAGCGAGAAGACTGTAAAGGAGGCAGAGAAGAAGAAGCCCTCCATGATCCAGGTTTGCGTGCATGACTTATGCTTGGTCTACCTCATATGCCATGCTAACATTGAGTGCCAGGATTTTAAGAACTTCCTCAGGGATGGCTGAGTCAAATTTGTTACTATAGACTTTAGGAACGACAGGTATGTCCTTGATCGGATAGGCCTCGTTGTAGGCAACCCCTTCGACGTCCAGAAGAAAGGGTTGGTGCCCTCCCATGATCAACCTTCAATGCTGACCCTGGCAGGAGCCTTGGTTCATCCTTCGTACGGTACACTGAAGAAACCCCCGTTCAAGTTTCATCATGCATGGGAGTGGAATGTACTAGATATAGACCACATCCACTACACTGCAATGGATGTCTACCTTTGTTTCAATATCTACAAGGGTTGGATGAAGAGCAAGAGCCAAGTGTGTGGTTCAAGCAAAGAAGTATCAGCCAAGAGGAAGAGGGACAAGGACGAAGTCGAGGACGTGGACGATGAGTCCGAGTAAGGTGGAAGTGTTGCTGCTCATGGTGGTTCTAATGCAGTGTCTACCAGATTAGTTGCTTAGTTTAATTTCAGGTGTGCTTAGTTTTATTTGAGGGGTGTGTTGTGCTGAGCCCCTAGCAGAACTATGTTATTTTCCTTCTTGTTACTTTAACTCTTCAGTACGTACATACTAGTATTTCTTACAGTTCATCTATTAGTTGGTATAGTACTACCACTCGTTTCTTCACATTATATACGTACAATATATATGGCCAACATCATATAGCCAGCAGTTTAGTTGTCAAAGAATTTCAGGGTGCTTAGTTTTATTTGAGGGGTGTGTTGTGCTGGACATCATTGTTGTGACTCAAATCTCTTTAGCCATGTTATAATGACATAAATACCGATGGACCAACATGCCAGCTCTTCCTCTATCTCACTACAGTAAAATAAAGTGTGGGGCCTAATTGATCCCAATAGCGTTCTTATTTTCCTGTAAAATTATTCGCTTGGTTACTCCTGACAAGCGGGGCCACACTTATCATTGTGAGAATCAGCTCGTTTTGTCATATAACATGGTCAACGGGTTTGACGTGAAAATAACAATGTCTAATGGCATTTTTGAGTAAACATCTAACTTAACAATGGCATTTTCGAGATATCTAATTGCATTTTTAGCAGGCATCTCACAGATCGATGGCATTTTTGAGTAGTTGTAACTTCTAATGGCAAAACTGAGTAGTGATACACAAATAGTGGCATAAATAATAAGAACCCAAGAATTAAATAGGTATGCTAATTTCTTTAATATAATTTAGCACCCCATTTAAGCATGTACTAGCTTTTTTAATAGTAATATATGCATAATTTGGCGATGAGTGCTCTCTATATGTACCACCTTTTTTCTTTAATTTCATCTTGTTAGTTTTGCTCCATGGCGCAATCCATCGATACAACTACTATACAAAAGTATACATTTTTTAAAAGGCTAGAGGGCGGGGCAATCTAGCTTGGTTGGTCTCAAGAGAGGACATGGCCTTTGTGATTTGATGACTCATTACTGCCGGAAGGCGGGGCCTTATGATTTGACTGCTCGTATAAATGTGCTGACGGCCTGAGGAGGAGCAAAGAACCGTGCGGTGTACTAAAGTTTTCCACTAGAGTAGTACGACGGAGGAGCATGAAACACGGCAGCCAAGTACCATATGGTGATAAAAAATGATCTAATTTGCTAGTCACCTCATTGTTAGCATTGTTCTATTCATGCCTCGCAGAGAACATGACACGTGCGTGAAACAGCCGAAGCAAAAGAAGAAACACAGGAGCAAAAGAAGAAGGAAGATTATCACCCCCAAAAAAGAAGGAAGACGCACACACAAGTCTGGGGCGTTGCTCTCTACTACATGAAGGGTTGCTGGCTAAGGAGTCGTAACTGCTTCTTCATCGCCTCCACGACCTCCATCTCCTTGCGCGTCTCCTCCGCCATATTCTTCATTCTGTCCATGACGCGGGATTTCTCGACGCGAGCCTTCATCATCTGTTCCACGGCCACATTACGTACCTTGACAGCAGTCGGGTGCTCGATGCGGAGCTTCGCCAACTCCTCCTTCTGTTCCATGATGAGGGCCTGCAACATCTTCATCGAGGAACTACTATTCTCATGCAGCTTCTTCCAGCCGGCGTTCTCCTCCTTCAGCAGGTCAAACTCGTGGCAGAGCTTCGCCTTGTCCTACTGAAGTTGCAGGATTTCTCCGGTCGCCTTCTTCTCTGAGGCAATGCTCTTCTTCAGCAGCATCACCAAGCCGGCGGTCAACTCCCCTGCTCATTGAGCTCAGCGGGCATGTCGTCGAGGCTCTCCTTCAGCAGCTCCACCAAGCCGTGGATGAACTCCTTCTGCTTATTGAGGTGCTTATTTAGCTGATCGGGCATGCCGGCATGTTCGCCTCCGCAGCTAGGGCGCTCCTGGGAACCATCGCCTGCCCGTGAGAGATCTTTCGAGGTCTCCGCGAGGCGGCGAGGCCACTCTTTTTTTTCCATGGCCTTGGTGGCCTCTCCCTTGTTACGAGTAGTTCATATAGTTCTCAACCTAGATCTCTGCACACCGGCCATGGCAAGGACGGATGAACAAGAAAGACTTATGAGGAGGAAGAGGTAGAGTGATTTTTGGCTAGGTACTAGTTCCCCTTTTTATAACCTAGTACTAGCACTAGTACTAAAACATGCATAGTGGGAACACGTTCAGGTTTGATATGTACTACTAGGTGTGAGCAGGTTTGCACAAAATACGAAGGAGACCAATGGAAGTAGCAACCCATGATTTAACTACTCGCATGCACGTAGTGGAGTAGTAATGTCTTTCTTCCTCCCTCACGTCCACTCGATTTGCATGTGCTGTATTAATTGACCATCAATGAAGTGAAGGACTTTACACGCGTCAAAGAATCACATGGGGTGGATCTTCGTACAAAAATGCGTCCCCCGTGTACCTGTGTGTGCGTGGGAGGGAATGAGTGCGTGTGTGGCGTGCGTGCACATATTCGCTTCATGCATGTACCGCCAGTGTGCCTCAGAGAGGGCGAGTACATTCTTTTGGAACCAGCAGCACATCACTGTGATCAATCCACACAAGGAGGTCGCGACAACACATCCACATGTGCCACATGGCTTCATGAAATGTAAGAGAGACAATGTGTAGCATGCCATTGGAATTCTAATTTACGTGGTTTGCACATACTCGAAGTATTAGTAAGGTACACATGCATTGCACGCATCAGATTTGGCAACCAAATTATGAATAAATACCACACTATAGCATGTAAGATTTGAGTCAGGTATGTCTGATGTAGACATTCGTTTAATTCTTATAGTTCAACTCATTCAAATCAATTAGTTTTTATAAAAAAACTAGGTCCTCTTTGATTCATAGGATTTCCAAAACGCGGGAATAGGAAAAACATGGGATTAGAGTGGAATGTCGTCTTGAATCCTATAGGATTGTACGAGTGTTTGATTGTGCATAGAAAAAACGCAGGATTCTTTCAAACAGGTTTGAGTGGATGGGATGTTTCCTATGAAATCTAGTGCAAATGAATCCTATGGAAAAATTCCTATGGTTTACAATCCTTCGAATCAAACAACCAAGATAGGAAAATTTTCTAAGGGTTAGAATCCTCCAAAATTCTTTTGAGAATCCTTTGAATCAAAGAAGCCCTTAATCTATTTTATGATTCATGGAATTGTGTGTTGTAAAGCATAAAGTAAAAAAACAAAAAATGGCAATTCAACTAGAAAAAAGTTTGGGCAGTTATGATACGGAAGATTTTAGAACAAAGGAGAAGCACTTGTGTTTTGAGGTTTGTGCATTATGCTTAAGTTCAACCATGGAGTCTGCTAGATTGTACATGTGGCAAAATCCGGTAGGGGCTAGAAGATGGTGCGAGGGGTCAAGTGGAGGGAGACTATGAAGGAGTGCACAAGTGCGAGATCGATATTCAAAGAGAGGGGGCGAGAACGTGCGCTGTTGCGCATAGTGGCGGAGCCATGAAAAATAAATGAGCTAGGGGGCCAAGCATTGCTCATCCTTTACGAGGAGGGCCAATTCATCAACTTAAACCAATTTACCAGAAATTGTCTAATGATCACATTCATATTAGCCTCGATATATAGTGATGTTAGGGGGGCAGGGCCCTTGCTGCCCCTGTCTTCGCCACTGTGTGCGCGTTTGAGAGATGAAGCGGAAGGCATGGATGATGAGAGGGGGACGTTGGATATATAATTAATGTGGGTGTATTAGCTATGTAATCCTATATAGAGGGGTATAGATTGATCAATGTGGACGTGGGAAAGAGGGTGAGACCTCACTAGATATATAGATTGATTAGTTTGTATGGAAAACGATGAAAGACCTAGCTATATATACACACAGAGAGAGGAACATTGATCGTTGCGCATGCACGTGAGAGATAAAGAATGCCCGATATGATGGATAGGGGGAGGTGTGTGTGTGTACATGCATGGGAGACCGACCTGAAGAAAAAGATTGCATGTGTGCGATGGATAATGCCGACTGGTAGTGTGTGTGTGTGTGTGCATGCACGAGAGAAAGTTAGTGGTACAATTATAAAGAGAAGATGACTGTGTGGGTGTAAAAGACTAGGTGAGGTCATAATCAATGTAAAGTTGAATTCAAATATTTGAATAAGATATCATGATGTTTGAAACCCATGCATGCATGAATATAACTGAGATATGTGCAGTGTGGTTTGGAAACGAGCATGTTGTACTGTATACACATTGAACAAGGTCAGTCTGATTTGAATTTGAGATACCAATGGCAGACATTGTTTGGCCACATTGCATTCATGCATGGACACACTATTCTAATTGGAGATGATGGGTGGCTTTCGCATCACATATCTATATCTATACCCCCTATATATATTATATTTTATATTTTTATATAGTGTGCGGATAACTTTAACTTTGAAAGAAGATCGTTGTATGAAGCCAATCCGATGGTGCAGAGATGGCAAATTTGAGCACTAGTGGCCATTGGATATCATCTAGATTCCACCAGATTTTGCCACATGTACAATCTAGAAGACTCCATGGTTGAACTTAAGCATAATGCACAAATCTCAAAAGACAAGCACTTCTTCTTTTTCTAGAATCTTCCGTATCAGAATTGCCCAAATGTTTTTCTACAGGATTTGCCATTATTTGTTTTTACTTTATGCTTTACAATGCACAATCCATGAATCTTAAACTAGATTAGCTTTCTTATAAAAACTAGATGATTTTGAATGAAATGAACTATAAGAATTAAATGAACATATACATCATGCATATATGACTCAAAGCTTACATGCTATAATGTGGCATTTATTCATAATTTGGTTCCCAAATCTCATGTGTGCAATGCACGTGTACCTTACTAGTCTAAATGGTATTTCTGTGTGTGTTGTGCGTGTTAAACACATTGTACGTACTATCATACATGGTTTAGATTCTGTCATGGAATTGTCATGGCAGATGTCATTAGTGTCAGGACTTAGTCGTGAGGCCAACGCATCTATGTGGTAGCTTGAGAGGGGTCCAGCGGGATGAGAGACGCGATGTTTTACCCAGGTTCGGCCCCTCACGGTGGAGGTAAAAGCCTACATCCTGCTTCATTGATATTGATGATGATGATCACGGTTACAAGAGTGCTCTATATCGAGAGCTATTGTCTAAATCTAACTTGTCCAACTTGTGTACTTTTCAATCTTGTTCCCCTTGGGGTGCCCTGCCCCTCCTTATATATGCTGAAGGGGCGGTTTACATGACTAGTCCTATTAGGATTAGGATTACTCTATTACAAGTGGAGTCCTAGTATTGCTTCCTTTGTAAGGGAATATTCCTTATGCTTTCCTCTTAAGCCGGCCCACCATAATACGAGCCGGCCTTCCATGAACCGTCTGCTTGGGCCATCGGGTCTTGTTGCTCCTCTGCTCCGCCAGTCGGTTCACCAATGAGTCACCTGGCTCGGCCGGGTCATCAGTGAGGGGAGAGATCCGGGCGGGTCACTTAGTGAGTCACCAACTCAGGGCGGGTCACTAGTGAATCGCCAAGTCCGGCTGGGTCATACCACGGGGTATATCCCCGACATTAGCCCCCAGTTTAATTTGGATTTATCCATGTTAAACTGATCCCGCAAAATAAACACAAGAACAAATTTGACAGGTTGTGATCTGGGTTAAAAATTCTTGTAAGCCGACACCTCGTCATCTTTAAGTCATTGTCATTTCCTTCTTGATACATGCCCATGAACTCATAGCAAATCTCCTTTAGTAGATATGTTCAAACTTTGTGAATGCAAAAAATCCAGATACTTCTTTTGAGAAATTCGGGTCAATAGGCCAGCTCAGAGTCAATTTGCTGACATTGAACTCTTGTAGAGAAATATTGTAAGAAATAATCCACTTGAATCGGCTTCCAAAGCGCCGGCTTAAAACATATTGGTCTTGAAATACTCATCTTTTCAGCCGGCTTGAAGAGGTAAAACTTGCCGGTTTATCATAACCAAAATTGCCAGCTTGTAAATATTGATAGCATCGGGTCATAACTGTTGCCGACGCCGGGTCATAATTATTGGTGACACCGAATCATCATTGTTGCAAACACCGGGTCAATCTAATCTGCTCAAAACTGAGAATTTGAAGATTTTTCCCCCTTATATGTATATCACCTATAGCCCCCAAGTGCCGGGTTGTCATGTTTGCAGCAACCTGGGACTTGTAATTGCCTTATGCTCATAAAACTTTAACCAGTGTAGCCCCTAAGGGCCGGGTCATTATGCAATAATGAGCAGGGACTTTGTAGATCTAATCATATAGATTCAAGCAGCAATGTGTAGCCCCCAACGGCCGGCTCAGTAATATACTAATGAGCTGGGACTTTGTATATAATTCATTGATAAAAACATCATATGATGTAATCTCCACCATGGGGCTTGAACCCATGTCCATAAGGTTAAGAGCTTTGTACTCTACCAACTGAGTAGTGGATCTTTCAATGTAATGGACTGAGGTTTGTGTACCTTGAATTTTTGACAGGAGCAATTGGTAGCCCCCAAGGGCCGGCTCATTTAGAATGTGATGAGTCGGGTCTTCAATAAGTTGACCAAAAAATGACTTTGCATTAGCCCCCAAGTGCCATGGTGCATGCTGGCAGTGACATGGGACTTTGCATATTTGATGTAATCTCAATTTGAATAATGTAGTCCCCAAGTGTCGGGTCGCAAGCCTGGAGCAAGTCAGGACTTATCTGTTGACAAGTAAATCCAGAGTTTTAAATACCCGACGGCTCTTGGCCGATGGCGATTTAATACGCCTCCATTGTAAGCCGGAATTTTTATAACCCGACTATTTATAGCCTTTGAGTAAATCCAGCACGGATGATCATTCTGAAGCATCAATTTTAATGATGAGCCCGTACTTAAGCATTTATATAAGTCATAGTTCTGCAAAACCTGCAAAAAGTTTAAACAACATACGCCCTGGCGACTTTATGTCAAAAGCCAGGGCAGGTAACCACCCAAATGTAGTCTTATCCTGTGATATTGAATTTGCACTGTCAGTCTATGTGATCTGCACAGTAAGGGTGATAACCCAATCTTTGATATGCGCATGATTCCAATGGCGTAATTCAAAATATATCGGCAGCTTAAAGTCCATAGCCAGGGCTAGTTTAAACATAATCATGTATAAACAATATCATACCTGTGATATTGAAGTCACATATTTTGATTGCATGTGATGTTTATCTTTATACATCTTACTTTGCTTAGTTATGACGGTAGCATTATAAGATGATCTCTCACTAAATTTCAAGATAAAAGTGTTCTCCCTAAGTATGCACCGTTGCCAAAGTTCGTCGTGCCCAGACACCACGTGATGATCGGGTGTGATAAGCTCTATGTCCATCTAACACGGGTGCAAGCCAGTTTTGCACACGCAGAAATACTCGGGTTAAACTTGACGAGCCTAGCATATGCAGATATGGCCTCAGAACACTGGAGACCGAAAGGTCGAGCGTGAATCATATAGTAGATATGATCAACATAATGATGTTCACCATTGAAAACTACTCCATTTCACGTGATGATCGGTTATGGTTTAGTTGATATGGATCACGTGATCACTTAGATGATTAGAGGGATGTCTATCTAAGTGGGATTTCTTAAGTAATATGATTAATCGAACTTTAATTTATCATGAACTTAGTCCTAATAGTATTTGCATATCTATGTTTTAGATCAATAGCTCGCGTTATTGCTTCCCTATGTTTTATATGTGTTCCTAGAGAAAACTAAGTTGAAAGATGATAGTAGCAATGATGCGGATTGGGACCGTGATCTGAGGTTTATCCTCATTGCTGCACAGAAGAATTATGTCCTTGATGCACCGCTAGGTGACTGACCTATTGCAGGAGCAGATGCAGACGTTATGAACGTTTGGCTAGCTCAATATGTTGACTACTTGATAGTTTAGTGCACCATGCTTAACAGCTTAGAATCGGGATTTCAGTTTTAAACCTCATGGACCATATGAGATGTTCCAGGAGTTGAAATTAATATTTCAAGAAAATACCCGAGTGGAGAGATATGAAGTCTCCAACAAGTTCTATAGCTAAAAGATGGAGGAGAATAGCTCAAACAGTGAGCATCTGCTCAGATTGTCTGGGTACTACAATCGCTCGAATCAAGTGGGAGTTTGTCTTCCAGATAAAATAGTGATTGATAGAATTCTCTAGTCACCATCACCAAGTTAGTAGAACTTCGTGATGAACTATAGTATGCAAGGGATGACGTAAATGATTCCCGAGCTTTTCATGATGATGAAATCGATGAAGGTAGAAATCAAGAAAGAGCATCAAGTGTTGATGATTAACAAGACCACTAGTTTCAAGAAAAGGGCAAAGGGAAAGAAAGGGAACTTCAAGAAGAATGGCATGCAAGCTGCTGCTCAAGTGAAGAAGCCCAAGTCTGGACCTAAGCCTGAGACTAAGTGCTTCTACTGCAAAGGGACTGGTCGTTGGAAGCAGAAATGCCCTGAATATTTAGTGGATAAGAAGGATGCCAAAGTGAACAAGGGTATATTTGATATACAGGTTATTGATGTGTACCTTACTAGTATTTATAGTAGCCCCTGGGTATTTGATACTTGTTCGGTTGCTAAAAATTAGTAACACAAAACAGGAGTTACAGAATAAATAGAGACTAGTTAAGGGTGAAGTAATGATGTGTGTTGGAAGTGGTTCCAAGATTGATATGATCATCATCGTACACTCCCTATACTTTCGGGATTAGTGTTAAACCTTAATAAATGTTATTTGGCGTTTTCGTTGAGCATGAATATGATTTGATCATGTTTATTGCAATATGGTTATTCATTTAAAATCAGAGAATAATTGTTGTTCTGTTTACATGAATAAAACCTTCATTGGTTATACACCCAATGAAATTGGTTTGTTGGATCTCGATCATAGTGATACACATATTCATAATATTGAATCCAAAAGATGCAAAGTTAATAATGATAGTGCAACTTATTTGTGGCACTGCCATTTGAGTCATATTGGTATAAAGCGCATGAAAAAACTCCATGCTGATGAGCTTTTGGAATCACTTGATTATGAATCAGTTGATGCTTGTGAACCATGCGTCATTGGCAAGATGACTAAGACTCCGTTCTCCGGAACAATGGAGCAAGCAACAAACTTGTTGGAAATAATACATACTGATGTATGCAGTCCAATGAGTGTTGAGGCTCATGGTGGGTATCGTTATTTTCTGACCTTCACAGATGATTTGAGCAGATATGGGTATATCTACTTGATGAAACATAAGTCTGAAACATTTGAAAAGTTCAAAGAATTTCATAGTGAAGTGGAAAATCATCATAACAAGAAAATAAAGTTTCTATGGTCTGATCGCAGAGGCGAATATTTGAGTTACGAGTTTGGTCTTCAATTAAAATAATGTGGAATAGTTTCACAAACTCATGCCACCTGGAACACCACAGCGTAATGGTGTATTCGAACGTCGTAATCGTACTTTACTAGATATGGTGCGATCTATGATGTCTCTTACTGGTTTACCACTATCTTTTTGGGGTTATGCATTAGAGACAGTTGCATTCACATTAAAAAAGGGCACCATCTAAATCCGTTGAGACGACACCGTATGAACTGTGGTTTAGCAAGAAACCTAAGCTGTCGTTTCTTAAAGTTTGGGGTTGCAATACTTATGTGAAAAAGTTATATCTTGATAAGCTCAAACCCAAGTCAGAGAAGTGCATCTTCATAGGATACCCAAAAGTAACTGTTGGGTACACCTTCTATCACAGATCCGAAGGCAAGATATTTGTTGCTGAGAATGGATCCTTTCCAGAGAAGGAGTTTCTCTCGAAAGAAATGAGTGGGAGGAAAGTAGAACTTGATGAGGTAACTGTACCTGCTCCCTTGTTGGAAAGTAGTTCATCACAGAAATCTGTTTCTGTGACTCCTACGCCAATTAGTGAGGAAGCTAATGATGATGATCATGTAACTTCAGATCAAGTTACTACCGAACCTCGTAGGTCAACCAGAGTGAGATCCGCACCAGAGTGGTACGGTAATCCTGTTCTGGAGGTCATGTTAATTGACCATGACGAACCTGCGGACTATGAGGAAGCGATGATGAGCCCAGATTCCGTGAAATGGCTTGAGGCCATGAAATCTGAGATGGGATCCATGTATGAGAACAAAGTGTGGACTTTGGTTGACTTGCCCGATGATCGGCAAGCCATAGAAAATAAATGGATCTTCAAGAGGAAGACGGGCACTGATAGTAGTGTTACTATCTACAAAGCTAGACTTGTCGAAAAAGGTTTTTTGACAAAGTTCAAGGTGTTGACTATGATGAGATTTTCTCACTCGTAGCGATGCTTAAGTCTGTCCGAAACATGTTAGCAAATTGCCGCATTTTATGAAATCTGGCAAATGGATAAACAAAATTACATTCCTTAAAGGATTTATTAAAGAAAGAGTTGTATATGATGCAACTAGAAGGTTTTGTCAGTCCGAAAGGTGCTAACAAAATATGCAAGCTCTAGCGATCCATCTATGGACTGGTGCAAGCATCTCGGAGTTGGAATATACACTTTGATAAGTTGATCAAAGCATATAGTTTTATACAGACTTGCGGTGAAGTCTGTATTTACAAGAAAGTGAGTGGGAGCACTACATCATTTCTGATAAGTATATGTAAATGACATATTGTTGATTGGAAATAATGTAGAATTATTCTGCAAAGCATAAAGGAGTGTTTGAAAGGAGTTTTTCAAAGAAAGACCTCGGTGAAGCTGCTTACATATTGAGTATCAAGATCTATAGAGATAGATCAAGACGCTTGATAAGTTTTTTCAATGAGTACATACCTTGACAAGATTTTGAAGTAGTTCAAAATGGAACAGTCAAAGAAAGAGTTCTTGCCTGTATTACAAGGTGTGAAATTGAGTAAGACTCAAAGCCCGACCACGACAGAAGATAGAAAGAGAATGAAAGTCATTCCCTATGCCTCAGCCATAGGTTCTATAAAGTATGCCATGTTGTGTACCAGATCTATTGCATACCCTACACTGTTTTGTTGGCAAGGGAGTACAATAGTGATCTAGGAGTAGATCACTGGACAGCGGTCAAAATTATCCTTAGTGGAATAAGGATATGTTTCTCGATTATGGAGGTGACAAAAGGCTCGTCGTAAAGGGTTACGTCGATGCAAATTTTGACACTGATCCAGATGACTCTAAGTCTCAATCTGGATACATTTTGAAAGTGGGAGCAATTAGCTAGAGTAGCTCCGTGCAGAGCATTGTTGACATAGAAATTTGCAAAATACATACGAATCTGAATGTGGCAGACCCGTAGACTAAACTTCTCCCACAAGCAAAACATGATCACACCTTAGTACTCTTTGGGTGTTAATCACATAGTGATGTGAACTAGATTGTTGACTCTAGTAAACCCTTTGGGTGTTGGTCACATGACGATGTGAACTATGGGTGTTAATCACATGGTGATGTGAACTATTGGTGTTAAATCACATGGAGATGTGAACTAGATTATTGACTCTAGTGCAAGTGGGAGACTGAAGGAAATATGTCCTAGAGGCAATAATAAAGTTATTATTTATTTCCTTATATCATGATAAATGTTTATTATTCATGCTAGAATTGTATTAACTGGAAACATGATACTTGTGTGAATACATAAACAAACAGAGTGTCACTAGTATGCCTCTACTTGACTAGCTCGTTGATCAAAGATGGTTATGTTTCCTAGCCATTGACATGAGTTGTCATTTGATTAATGGGATCACATCATTAGGAGAATGATGTGATTGACTTGACCCATTCCGTTAGCTTAGCACTTGATCGTTTAGTTTGTTGCTATTGCTTCTTCATGACTTATACATGTTCCTATGACTATGATATTATGCAACTCCCGTTTACCGGAGGAATACTTTGTGTCCTACCAAATGTCACAACATAACTGGGTGATTATAAAGGTGCTCTACAGGTGTCTCTGAAGGTACTTGTTGGGTTGGCGTATTTCGAGATTAGGATTTGTCACTCCTATTGCCGGAGAGGTATCTCTGGGCCCACTCGGTAATACACATCACTTAAGCCTTGCAAGCATTGGAACTAATGAGTTAGTTACAGGATGATGTGTTACGGAACGAGTAAAGAGACTTGCCGGTAACGAGATTGAACTAGGTATTGAGATACCGACAATCAAATCTCGGGCAAGTAACATACCGATGGCAAAAGGAACAACGTATGTTGTTATGCGGTTTGACCGATAAAGATCTTCATAGAATATGTAGGAGCCAATATGAGCATCCAGGTTCCGCTATTGGTTATTGACCGGCGTGTCTCGGTCATGTCTAGATAGTTGTCGAACTCGTAGGGTCCGCACGCTTAAAGTTCGATGACGGTTATATTATGAGTTTATGAGTTTTGATGTACCAAAGGTAGTTTGGAGTCCCGGATGAGATCGAGGACATGACGAGGAGTCTTGAAACGGTTGAGACGTAAAGATCAACATATTGGACGACTATATTCGGACATCGGAAAGGTTCCGAGTGATTCGGGTATTTTTCGGAGTACCGAGGAGTTACGGGAATACGAGGGAAGAAGTATATGGGCCTTATTGGGCTTTAGGGGAGAGAGAGAGAGGCAGGCTGCCCCCCCAATGACTAGTCTGAATTGGACTAGGGGGAGGGGCGGCGCCCCCTCCTTCTTTCTCTTCCCTGTTCCCCTTCCTTGTCCCCTACTCCTACTACTTGGAATGGGGAGGAATCCTACTCCCGGCGGGAGTAGGACTCCTCCAGGGCACACCATAGGGGCCGGCCCTCTCCTCCTCCTCCACTCCTTCATATACGGGGAGGGAGGCACCCCTTGGAGACACAACAATTGATCCATTGGATCTCTTAGCCGTGTGCGGTGCCCCCCCCTCCACCATAATCCACCTCGGTCATATCATAGCGGTGCTTAGGCGAAGCCCTGCGTCGGTAGAACATCATCATCGTCACCATGCCGTCGTGCTGACGGAACTCTCCCTCAAAGCTTGGCTGGATCGGAGTTCGAGGGACGTCATTGAGTTGAACGTGTGCGGAACTCGGAGGTGCCGTGCGTTCGGTGCTTGATCGGTCGGATCGTAAAGACGTACGACTACATCAACCGCGTTGTGCTAACGCTTCCGCTTTCGGTCTACGAGGGTACGTGGACAACACTCTCCCCACTCATTGCTATACATCACCATGATCTTGTGTGTGCGTAGGATTTTTTTTGAAATTACTACGTTCCCCAACACCTATTGTCGGTGTACTAGAATAGGGGTACCCTAGTACCCCGAACTTGTGCACGGGCAGTTGCAGCACCCCGCGGCAAGGCTTGCCGGGGGAACGCCAAGATCCTCCAAGGTTCCCTTGGAGCCATTCAAGAACAAAGTATTTAAGCTCAGGAGACAAGGCCCCGGCAAGAGGAGCTTGCCGGGAAGGCCAACCAGGACACTCCAAGGAACTTGCCACGACGCGTCTCGCGCTCCGGCAAGGCAACAAGGCCCCGACAAGAGGAGCTTGCCGGGAAGACCAACCAAGGTACCTTGAGGCCCGGTAAGCGACAAGCCTCCGGACCCGACAAGATAACAGCAGCAGCAAGGCGCTTGCCGCGGCAGGCGGCCACTCTGTGCCCACGCTCCAGCGCATCCACCAACGTGTCGCCCTGGGGGCTTCTCCAGGCGCGCGTGGCGGGAGGCTGTGCAGCCAGCGGTGCACAGGGGCATGCGAAGCTGACAAGATCGCCATCGTGGCGAACGGTGGCGCCCCTAACGGTCCTTTTCTGCACTGTTTGGGCGATGCAGACGGGCACTTAATTCCCTTGTCCTCTGCCGTCAGGGTTAGGTAGGGTGCACTGTACAAGTAGCTGTACCAACCACCTCACTTTTTACATTTGTATCCTTCTCTGCGTTGCCACCTGTCGGTGACCCCTTTGGCGTATAAAAGGAGGCCCATGCGCAACGTAGAGGGGGTTCGGGGTCGGTTCGGTTCGACTCATTCGTAACCCAGAAAGACACTATGCTCTCTCTCTAGAGCAAGAACAGAATAGAACCAGACAAGCAGCAGTAGGAGTGTTATCTCTCCGGAGAGCTCCGAAGCTGGGTAAACTGCTCGTGTGCTTCGCTTCGATCTGCTCTTCGTGCGATCTCCGCCCCCCGCCAAACCGAAAGGGGCCCGGTCCGCTGGCCCCATAGGTGTTCGAGGATCAGTTTCCCCGACATCTTTGGCGCGCCAGGTAGGGGGCGTCGAGATTGTGTGAACCTGATCCGGCGTTCACACGAGCTAGATCTTCATTCCCTTCATCAACATGCCACCGAAGAAGAAGACTTCGGCGGCAGCCGCTCCATCCACGTCACTTCCGCCACCGTTGGAGCAAACGGGTGGTGGAATGGACGCCGGCGGAAGAATGGACGTCGACGAGGAAGCTCATGATGCCGCCAGGTCCAAGAACAAGGCTGCACAAACCTCGGCGACTGTACATGTTCCACGCCACTCTCAGGAGGCGCAAGACCAATAGCGTCATGGCACTAGCAGTGCCATACGCATGATAGGCCAAGACCAAGCCGGCGGATCTCGGGGCGCTCAAGACCAGCATGCATGCCAGCGTGCTGGCACGAGCGGGGCACGGTCGCCTGGACGGGATACTGCTCCTTCCAACATAGTTAGAAGTCCAAGCACGTCCCGCTCCTCGCGCCGTCCGCCACTGCCACCCACCACCCCAGCAGAAGCTTTGGCGCGAGCTCAACTTCTCCTAGATTACCCTCCGACGTCGGACAAGATCGACGAATGGAGGGCCACGATTCAGAGTCTCATCGGCTATGCCAACGGCGACACTCCACAGCGGCCGAGCGCGTCACCGCCGCGGCAGGGTCGCCAGGCGCGAGCAGGTGGCGACGAAATGGGTGGAGGTGCAACTACCATGCAATCACCGCCCCGAAGGCCAAGATCGCCGACTCGCCGGATCCACCTAGACAGCGACTCCACTGCATCGTCGTATCCACGAGCTCGTCGCGATCAGCGCCAAATCCTTCATGATCGGCAACAAGAAGACGCTTGAACTCGCATCGAGCGCCGAAGAGAAGCGCGACGTCAATCCGACAAGCGCGCTGGGCCCTCTGATGACATGCATGCGCCAGGGGAACCAGGCGATCTGCCGTACGCGGTAGGTTGCCCTGCGTTCACTCATGAGCTGTGGCAAGTCCAGTGGCTCAGCACGAAAAACTTCAAGCCAGACGTACCGGAGAAGTACGACGGCAAGACGCATCCGTCAGAGTTCCTCAGCATCTACACCATCGCGGTGCAGGCTGCCGGGGGACGAGATGACAAGATCCTTGCCAACTACTTCCCGCTGGTGCTCAAGCCCAACGTCAGATCTTGGCTCATGCACTTGCCGGACAACTCAATATCCTCTTGGGCTGATCTGTGCCATCAATTCGTCGGCGCCTTCACAGGCGGACACAAGCCTCATGGCCAGGAGAGTGATCTTCATCTGCTCACCCAGAAGGAAGGAGAGCCCCTGCGCAAGTACATTCAGAGATTCAGCAGTGTGCATGACAACATCCCAGATGTCCACCCTGCCGCGGTGATCAGCGCGTTCCATCAGAACATGCGGAACCGCAGGATGCGGGAGGAAATGGCGATGTGCAAGATCAGGGACGTCAGTGAGTTATATGCACTGGCCGACAAGTGTGCACGCGCTGAGGAAGGGAGGAGACTCCCCGGAGAGAATATAGGAGCGGGAGGATCTGACAATGAAGATGCTACCCCGTCAAGGAAAAACCGGTGGCGGAACAACAGAAGGAGGAAAGGCAAAGAGGTGCTAGTTGTTGAGCAGTCCGACAACGGTGGTGGCGCCAAGGAAGCCAAAGCTGGTGACTCCGGCAAGGAGGTTGCTGCGGAGGTGGCGGTCGCCGACAAGCAGGACAGCACCAACAAGCAGTATTGCAAGATCCACCGCACCAAGGGCCATGATCTCCAGAACTGTAAGAAAGTCGAGCAGCTTGTTGAGCAACAGAAAGCTGAATACGAGCGGCGCAACAAGGAAAAGGCCCAGGAAGGTGCTGGGGGATCCGGCAAGAAATGTCCCGGCCGAGGAGGACGCGGCAAGGCCAAGCAGCAACAAGGAGACAGACCTCCCCGCGGCCGCGACAAGGATGAAGATGACAACGACGATGAAGACATGGATGACGAGGAAACTGATGAGCAGGAGTTCCGGAAAGCCACAGAGGTCCTGTGCGTTGACGGTGGTGCTTCTCTGCATACCTCGCACCGTCAGCTCAAGCAGTGGGTGCGGGAAGTTAATGCAGCAGAACCACCCGTCGAGTCACGCAAGCCTCTAAAATGGTCCGGCACGCCTATCATCTTTGATATTGAGGACCACCCGGATCGCATAACTGCGGTCGGGTGCTTGCCGATGTTGGTTTCACCAACAATCCGCAACCTCAAGGTCACTAAGATGCTAGTTGACGGCGGGGCCGGCTTGAACCTGATCTCCTCCGCGGTGCTCCAGAAACTCCAGATCCCTGACAGCGAGCTCGAAGAGACCGGCACATTTTAAGGAATCAACCCGGGAAGGAGCAAGCCGAAGGGAAAGATCACGTTGCCGGTAACATTTGGCAGCGAACTGAACTTCAGGACTGAGAGGGTCACATTTGATGTTGCTGACTTTCCATTACCTTACAATGGAATCCTTGGCCGTCCGGCACTCGCCAAGTTCATGGCAGCCTCTCACTATGCGTACAACGTACTGAAAATGCCAGGCCCGATAAGTGTCATCTCTGTCCCTGGCGACAAGAAGGATGCTCTTATCTGTGCCGACAAGATCTACCGGGAAGCAGCAGCCGCAGCAGAATGCAAGACACTTGCCGCTGAAGCTCCCGGGGGGAAGAAGAAGACCAAGTCCGGCAAGAGCTCTGATGCCCACTCCGGCAAGTGCACCTCTTCGGAGTGCTGCGCTACCATCGAGGACGCACCATCGAGCTCCACCGGCAAGTGTAAGAAGGCAATGGCAGCTCCACCTGAGACCAAGAAGGTGTCCGCCAAGGAGGATGGCGCTGGTGGTACCTTCACCATCAGCGCCACTCTTGACCCCAAATAGGAAAGCGCGCTTGTTGCTTTCCTGCGGGCGAATGTCGACGTGTTTGCATGGCAACCGTCTGATATCCCCGGTGTTCCCAGGAAAGTAATTGAGCACCACCTTGCCATCTGTCCTCATGCGCGGCCCGTCAAGCAGAGAGTCAGGAAGCAGGCAGTGGAGCGCCAAGATTTCATCGCAGAAGAAATCAAGAAGTTGGAAGCAGCTGGCCTTGTCAGAGGAGTGCTCCATCCCACGTGGTTGGCCAATCCTGTTGTTGTGCGCAAGGCTAACGGGAAGTGGAGACTTTGTATTGACTTCACTGATGTTAATAAAGCTTGTCCCAAAGACCCATTTCCCTTGCCGCGCATTGACCAGATTGTTGACTCCACAGCCGGATGTGATTTGCTTTCATTTCTTGATGCATACTCAGGATACCATCAGATCTTCATGGCAGAAGAGGATGAAGAGAAAACCGCATTTATCACCCCGTGTGGCACGTACTGCTTCGTACGGATGCCTTTCGGTTTGAAGAATGCTGGTTCAACATTCGCAAGGGTAGTCCACCACGCTTTTGAGCCGCAAATGCATAGAAATGTGGAAGCTTACATGGATGACATAGTGGTCAAGAGCAAGAACAGGGCGACCCTGATTCAAGATTTAGACGAGACATTTGCAAATCTACACAAGATCAACCTCAAACTTAACCCCGAAAAGTGCGTGTTTGGAGTCCCTTCCGGCAAGCTTCTCGGGTTCTTCGTGTCTCAGCGGGGAATTGAAGCCAATCCCGACAAGATCAAGGCCATTGAGCAGATCGAAGCACTAAAGCGCGTCAAGGATGTACGAAGGCTTGCCGGTTGCGTGGCTGCTCTCAGCAGGTTTATCTCTAGATCTGCTGAGCGTGCCCTGCCATTTTTCAAAATTTTGAAAAAGGCAGGTCCAATGAAATGGACTCCGGAGGCGGAGGCTGCGCTGCAGGACTTGAAGAGATACCTGTCCTCCACTCCAACACTTGTCGCACCTAAGCCGCAAGAGAAGTTGCTACTGTATATAGCGGCAACCAATCAAGTGGTTAGTGCTGCGTTAGTGGCGGGGAGAGAGGCAGATGATGAGCCAGCATCCACGGTAGATGCATCCAGCGACAAGCAGGGGGCTTCGCCGACAAGCTCTGGTCCCGACAAAGATGGATCTGCGCAGGAGCATGATAAGATGCAGAAGAGAATGGTGCAGCGCCCAGTTTACTTTCTCAGTTCCCTTCTGCAGGGGGCTAGATCAAGGTACTCTGGTGTGCAGAAGTTGCTTTTCGGCCTCCTCATGGCCTCGAGAAAGCTGCGCCATTACTTCCAAGCACATGAAATCACAGTCGTCACTCGTTTTCTGCTGAAGAGGATACTGCAAAATCCAGAAGCAACAGGCAGGATTGTCGAGTGGGCGCTGGAACTGTCAAGCTTTGGCCTCAAGTTTGAGAGCACTTCAACTATCCAAAGCAGAGCATTGGCAGAGTTCATAGCAGAGTGGACGCCAACCCCAGATGAAGAAATTCCAGAGACGAGCATCCTCGTCAAAGAGGCAAGCAGAGAGTGGCTGATGTACTTTGATGGTGCCTTCTCGCTACAAGGCGCTGGTGCGGGCATGCTGCTTGTCGCACCCACCGGAGAGCACCTCAGGTACGTAGTCCAGATGCACTTTCCCAAGGAGCAAGCAACCAACAATACTGCAGAGTATGAAGGATTGCTTGCCGGTCTCAGAATCGCAGCAGACCTTGGGATCAAGAAGCTCATTATCAGGGGTGACACACAGCTTGTCGTCCGCCAAGTGAACAAGAACTACCAGAGTCCATTGATGGAAGCATATGTTGATGAAGTGAGGAAGCTAGAAGAGCACTTTGACGGCCTACAGATGGAACATATCCCGAGAGCTCAGAATGACATTGCTGATGGCCTGTCAAAGTGCGCCGCACTAAAGTTACCTGTGGAACCAGGCATCTTTGTGCTCAAGTTGACTCAACCATCTGTAACACCCTCAACTGGACAAAGCAAGAAGAGGAAGTTGGTTTCTGGCGACTACTTTCCGGCAGAGCTCCCCGAAGCCGCCGCCAAGAAAGTCCCCAAGATCAACACCAAGAATGCTGAGGGGCAGTCTGCTCCGGCAAACCTTATGGTTTGTTCCGTTGAAGCAGACGCTCCCGACAAGTTTTGCTCCGGCAAGCTTGCCGGGGAACATCAAGCTCCGGCAGGGCCGCAAGTCCTTGCCGTAGAAGCGGATGTTCCCGCAGCAGCAGATGTGCCTTTAGTCCTTGTTGTCGAGCCACAAGCTCCAGCATGGGCACAGCAGATTGTCCATTTCCTTCAAACAAGAGAACTTCCCGAAGAGCAAGAAGAAGCGGAAAGAGTAGCCCGGCAGTCAAGTATGTACCGGTTTGTCGATAACATACTGTACAGAAGAAGACTCAACGGTGTGAAATTGAAGTGTATTTGCCGGGAAGATGGACAAAAACTGTTGGCAGAGATACATGGAGGCATATGTGGCCACCACATAGGTGCAAGGGCACTTGCCGGTAAAGCTTTCCGGCAAGGCTTCTTTTGGCCGACAGCCCTCCAGGATGCAACTGCACAAGTAACCAAGTGTGAAGCGTGCCAGTTCCACTCCAAACAGATACACCAGCCAGCTCAAACTCTCCAGACGATCCCTTTATCCTGGCCATTTTCGGTCTGGGGGCTCGATATCCTCGGCCCTTTCCCCCGAGCTGTCGGGGGCTTTGAGTACTTGTACGTCGCAATCGACAAGTTCACAAAGTGGCCGGAAGTGCAACCAGTGAGGAAGGTGACAGCACAGTCGGCAGTCAAGTTCTTCAGGTCAATTGTTTGCTGTTTTGGGATCCCTAACAGGATCATCACCGACAACGGCACGCAATTCACGAGCCGCACCTTCATGCAGTATGTCCAAGACCTTGGCGCCAAGGTCTGCTTCCCTTCTGTTGCTCATCCGAGAAGCAACGGTCAAGCAGAGAGGGCAAATGCTGAAGTGCTGCGCGGGCTCAAGACCAGAACTTTCGACAGGCTGCGCAAGTGCGGAAGAAACTGGATCGAGGAGCTGCCGGTGGTTCTTTGGTCGATCAGAACGACGCCAAATCGAGCCACTGGCCAGACACCTTTCGCTCTAGTCTACGGAGCAGAGGCAATTCTCCCCACGGAACTCGTATACGGATCGCCTCGAGTGCTCGCTTATGATGAGTTTGAGCAAGAACAGCTGCGACAAGATGACGCGCTGCTCCTTGAGGAAGATCGTCTTCAGGCTGCTGTACGAGCTGCTCGATACCAGCAAGCTTTGCGCCGCTAACATAGCCGCAAAGTTAAGGCCAGAAGCTTCGAGGAAGGCGACCTTGTTCTTCGGCGCGTTCAGTCCGCCAAGAATTCCAACAAGTTGACGCCGAAGTGGGAAGGCCCTTATCGGGTGAGACGAGTCACAAGGCCCGGCGCTGTCCGCCTTGAGACCGAAGATGGCATTCCGGTGAGCAACTCCTGGAACATAGAACATCTTCGTAAGTTTTTCCCGTAGGGCGCGGTTGCCGGAACCCCGTTCCGGCAACCACCTTTTGTACAAGTCTTGCCGCTGTTGCTTATAATCCTTTGTACAAAGCCGGGCGCAGACCCCGTGCATAAAAAGAACCCCATGTGCTCCGCACAACTTGTCCATTTCATGCATTAGTTTCTTTCTCGCATGCGTTATCTGACACTATGTGCAGCACCTACATCCGGTGAGCAGTAACGAGCCGAAGGGCTCCATATCGTTATTTTCTCTTCTTTCTTCTTTTTCAACAAAGGAAAAGGAGGTTC
>NC_041390.1:400065063-400076589 GCF_002162155.2 Triticum dicoccoides | reverse complement strand
GAAGGAGAAGATTGTGGTATGGACCAGGCGTCGTTCAAGCGAAGTCTTGCCTTGCCGGGAAGCAAACGACAGAAAAGCTAAGTTGCCAAAGTTTGAGCAATCAGTTTTTAAATTTTTGAGTTATCTTCCTCGAACGACCCTGCTTTGTATGGAAAACCTGTGCGCGGAGGAACCAACTCGTGGCTAGTTGCGCCCTTACTTTGTTTCGAGTCCGCTCAACAGCTTAAGTGTGCTGCATCTAGTCGCGACAAGGTTTCTTGTCGGAAGCAGCGCCGCCAGCAGGCTGCTGAAGTTCCGCACTCAGCGCCCGCGGCTCGGGTGCCTGCGCCGACAAGTTCCCTAGAAGCGTAGGGTAAAAACATACAAAGGAAGGAATATAGTAGAGGAAATAACATAGCAATTGATAACAGAAATAAAGTTATATTACAAGATAACTTGTCGCAGCTCTAACAGAATGTTTTCATAACATGATTAGCAGCGGCAAGGGAAAAGAAGAAATGGACGGCCTAGTCTACGCGTCCGCCCTCGACCCTCTTGATCTCGCTCACCTTATCCACAATGGGTGCGACAAGGGCCTTGAATGCATCCAGATCGGCGTCAGGCGGCAAGGACCTAAGGACGTTGGTGAAGCTGAGGCCTGGATTGCGGAAGGCCACCTTCATCAGCACCTTCTGGAGAACCCCGGCGCAGATTTTGCGCGACTCGTCGGCCAGCTGCTTCGGGATCCTCTCCCGGAGCCGCTGGAGTGCCGTCGCCACGCCCTTGAAGAACAGGCTGAGCTTGGCGCTGGGTTGGAGACTCTCGTCGGAAGGATACCCAAAGTCCTCCATCCCCAGCTGCGCTAGCTCCTCGTTGATGACTGCGGCAATGTTCACCAGACCCTCGGTCCAGTGCTCCATAGTGTCTCTGAACGAGTTCTGGGTAACTGCAATGCTCTCCAGCAGCGCCGCGTCAGCCTTGACCTTCTCCGACAAGGTCTTCTCCCGCTCCTTGATGGCCTCCAGCGTCCGCGTCAGCGTGGCCAGCTTCAGCTCCAGGTCTGCTTTGGAATCCTTGGCGGCGCTGAGCTCCTTGCCCCTCTCAGCGAGAAGACCTTGCAGCTCACCGTGGGCGGCAGCATCCTTCTCACGCTCACGCTTGAGCGCGGCAAGCTCCTCGCCGCTCTTCCCAATGTTGGCCTCCAGCTGCGCCACCTTCTCCTCCAGCTCTTTCTTGGCGGCCTCTGCAATTGCCGCAGCATCCTTTGCCTCCTTGAGCGCCCCGCCAAGTGCTTTCTCGCGCTCGACGAGCTCTTCCTCGTAGCTGTCGAGGTTGGCCTTCCGCTGCACTAGTTCACCTTCCCGCGCGGACTGCTTCTCGGCGGCCAGCCTTTGCTCCTCCTCAGCTTCGGCCTTCTCGAGAAGGAAGGCCGTGCGCTCCTCGTCGAGTCGCTCCCGCTCCTACGCCAGGGACCGGAGAGCTTCTTGATTGTGGCCCTGGAGCTCCTCCGCGCGCTTCTCCATGTCAACTCCCGCCTTCGCGACAAGCGCTTCCCGGGAAGCCAGCGTGGCTTGCCGGGCGCGGTAGAGTGACAGCAGCTTCCGCAGCAGTTGCTCTTCCTCAGGCTCGCCGCCGCTGCTGCTGGGCGTGTCGACCAACGACAGTCCAGCAGAGGCGAGCACCTCCCCGTCGAAAGTTTCCCCCTCGACCGGTGCCCTGGAGCTCGATGCCCAGGGTAGCTTGATGAAGATATTGTCGCCGGCCTTCAAGTAGGCGCCGGGCTGGGGCTCCTCGGAGCCCGGCTCCGCAGAAGCGGCAGAGGGATCGGCGGTCGGCGCAGCGCCTGGCGCTCCTGCGGCCTCAGGGTCGTCAGTGCGATCGCCCGACCCCTCGTCGGCTTCTGCAGCGGCACCCTTGGCGGCCTCCTCGCCGGCGGTCTCATCAGCACCGGCCCCTTCCTCGCCGGCGCCCCCTGTCTCCATTGGCTCAGTAGCAGAGGGGTCTGAAGAACGAAGAAGGGAGAAAAATCAATCAAAAATACAAGAGAAGAAAATCAGAAGAAGAAGAACCCAAGGGAAAGTTTTTGGACAAGTGAATTACCTGCGCCAAGATCTGCAGTTGCGGTCTCGGTCGCCGCAGGACCGACGGTGCTGTCCCTTGCCGGAGAGTTCTCCCTTGCCGGAGAGCGCTCCCTTACCGGGAACCCCTCCCTTGGCGGCGTAGTCGAAGCAGATGGCACTTCGGGACCAGCTTCCGGGCGCTCCTGATGTGGCTGCTCTGCTCCTACACAAATCAACAAGCAAGATATCAACAAAGGAAAAAGCACTCAAGCGCGCCCGGCAGCAGAAGGCTAAACTATGAACTTACGCTGGGGGCTGCGCTGGGGGCTGCTTTGAGGAGTGATTGCCGGGTCTGTCAAGGTGGTCTCGGACCCACCTCCTGCTGACACGGTGGGGTCATCCTCGATGACAATCACCGCGGCCTTGGCCCTCTTCGCCGCTCTCTGGGCCAGCGTCCTGAAAAGAAAGGAGTCCAGATTGGAGCAAGTCAGATACAAGATATAAACAGCAAGATTGAAGAACTACAAGAGCACCAAAGAAACTTACTCTTCTTCCTCCTTGTCGGAGCTGAGCGCGGAAAGATTGAAGTCCGGCCCTCCTCCGGTGCGACGAGGCGGAGGAGTAGGATCCCTTGCCCGCTTGGCGGGGGCGGTGGCGGTGGCCCGGGAAGATCCCGCTCCAGTTGCCGCTGTTGCGTGGGGCGCTCCCGCGGCAACATTGCTTGCCGCGGTAGAGCGCATCGCACGGCTCGGCGGCTGTTGACCCGGCTGCCGCCCCGTTGCGTCCCCGGCCCTGCGAAGGCACCTTCTTGGCGGGGCCGGGGGCTCCACCTGTGGCAAGTTTTCTGAAGGCTCGGGCTCCTCCTCGCCGGCCTCGCTCGGCTCGGCTTCGGAACCGGCAGGCTCCTCCTCGCCAATGAACTCCGCGCGCTCGGCAAGGTTTGCCGCCTCTGCAGCCTCCGCCTCCTCCACAGTGAACCCAAACACGCCCGCGGCAGCTGCGGCCGCAACCTCTTCCGCCCTAGTGGCGATGTGTTGTAGCTCCTCGTCAGTGGTGTCACGGGTGAGGCTCTTCTGCTCGTCAGCGTGGACCGGCACTTCTTCCAAGTTGTCGAAGAACGCTTGCACGACGTCATCCGCAGGCTCTTGCCAAGTTGGAACGATTCCGTGTGAATCACACAACGGCATCATGGCGCGGATCCGGTCAAGCGAAGAATTGTTGCATAATGGGACAACGCCCCTCGGCAGCGTGAATGGGTGCTGGGGGTCGCGTTTGAACAACTCCAGGAGCATTGCATCCAGCTCCAAGACGGTGAAGTTGTAGTTGAGGCCCGGCCGCAGCCTCATGATGTCCGCCGAGTTCTTGAATTCCCAGGCGGACCTCCCCCTCTCCTGCAGGGGGGCGATGCAGCGGCGGAGGAAATCTGCGCCTACAACGCCTACAGTGAGCCCGGGAAGCCTGAGGCGAAGGATCCTAGTAATGGCGATCTTCAGCCTCTCGTCTTCCGGGGCCATGTTGCTCCAGTCATTGCCGTGCACTATTGGAGTTTGGCGCACGACGGTGTAGGGCTGCGGATTCTCCTCGACAATCCAGCACCACTCCGCTCTCCACTCATCCCACTTGCTGCGGAGCTCACCCTCCAAGTACGCCTCCTTCTTGCCGACTCTCGAGATCCAGGCAATCCCTCCGGAAAGTGGCTCTCCTCTCTCTACCCGAGGTATGAAGTAGTGGCGGAAAAGGGCAACACTGGGGTGGACTCCGACAAAGTTTTCGCACAAATGTGCGAAAACTGCCATGGTCAGAACGGCGTTGGGGGTGAAGTCAAGGAGGCGGAAGCCGTATGTGTTCATGATATCACAGAAGAACTCCGAGAAGGGCGGGCAGAGCCCGCAATAGAAGAATAGCGCGAAGAATGGGTACCCGTTTGGAGCCAGCTCCGGAGCAGCGGCCGGGAGTACCCTCGTGCGCGGATGCGCACGCGTCTCCGTCACCCAAAAGAGGTAGAACTACTCCCTCAGCTCCTGCACGCCGAGCTGAGGGGAGAAGATCGCCCGCTCCTTCCGCAGTGCCGCGAGCCGCTCCGCCTCGGCCGACTTCACGCCCTTTCCCTTGTCGGCTTTCGGGGCCATGGCGGAGGTGGTGAGGGAGGTCGACGGCGTGGTGATGCTGGTGGCAATGGGGGGCGGAGCGCTGCTCTCTCGGCTTCGAGAAGAAGGGGGGAGCGGCGGAGGTTCGTGAAGATGAAGTAGCAGCAACCAGCGAGGGGGAACGAACTGCCCCTGTTTCCTCTGCTTATAAAGAGGGACGGGGCGGACGTTTCGCCCTTCCGAATAAACAACCACCCACGATCTCTCCCACAATGCTGCATTCAACGCGTGCCGTTATGGGAGAGCGCGGTGGATACGGAGCGAGATTCGGTGTGGCCCAGTCCGCGTGTGCCCGTGCCCTGTCTTGGGCCTGGCGCAACAGCGCTCGGCACCGTGTCTGGCCCAGGCCCGGGGGCTCCTGTCGGTGTACTAGAATAGGGGTACCCTAGTACCCCGAACTTGTGCACGGGCAGTTGCAGCACCCCGTGGCAAGGCTTGCCGGGCGAACGCCAAGATCCTCCAAGGTTCCCTTGGAGCCATTCAAGAACAAAGTATTTAAGCTCAGGAGACAAGGCCCCAGCAAGAGGAGCTTGCCGGGAAGGCCAACCAGGACACTCCAAGGAACTTGCCGCGACGCGCCTCACGCTCCGGCAAGGCAACAAGGCCCCGGCAAGAGGAGCTTGCCGGGAAGACCAACCAAGGTACCTCGAGGCCCAGTAAGCGACAAGCCTCCGGACCCGACAAGATAACAGCAGCAACAAGGCGCTTGCCGCGGCAGGCGGCCACTCTGTGCCCACGCTCCAGCGCATCCACCAACGTGTCGCCCTGGGGGCTTCTCCAGGCGCGCGTGGCGGGAGGCTGTGCAGCCAGCGGTGCGCAGGGGCATGCGAAGCTGACAAGATCGCCATCGTGGCGAACGGTGGCGCCCCTAACGGTCCTTTTCTGCACTGTTTGGGCGATGCAGACGGGCACTTAATTCCCTTGTCCCCTGCCGTCAGGGTTAGGTAGGGTGCACTATACAAGTAGCTATACCAACCACCTCACTTTTTACATTTGTACCCTTCTCTGCGTTGCCACCTGTCGGTGACCCCTTTGGCGTATAAAAGGAGGCCCATGCGCAACGTAGAGGGGGTTCGGGGTCGCTTCGGTTCGACTCATTCGTAACCCAGAAAGACACTACGCTCTCTCTCTAGAGCAAGAACAGAATAGAACCAGACAAGCAGCAGTAGGAGTGTTATCTCTCCGGAGAGCTCCGAAGCTGGGTAAACTGCTCGTGTGCTTCGCCTCGATCTGCTCTTCGTGCGATCTCCGCCCCCCGCCGAACCGAAAGGGGCCCGGTCCGCCGGCCCCATAGGTGTTCGAGGATCAGTTTCCCCGACACCTATTGGGGCAGCAATCAGTACTATTTGTCTACTTTCTGGTTAATCTCGGTTGTCTACTATGAGTTTCATGTTGGGTGCAAACAAACATTAAAGGAGCCATTATATGTATTTTTAACTAAATCTATTATCTGCCTGCTATCACTGGTTTTGGGTCTATCCACAGTTTGCTACCATCACTCTGGATTTGTGCATGCACTCCTTACATAATATCACTATGTTTTATTCCTATGCATGTTAGTTATTGTACACAATGGAGCTTAACATGTAGAGCAAAAGAGATGAGCCTTGCGTGGCAATAAAATTTCATGCAGACATCGCTCCATGGTGGGCACAAAGGCAGCCCCCCTTCACCCATTTCGGATTGTAATCAAGAGGAAGATAACTGTTCTAAGGGGGGTTCAGAAGGAGAAGACCACTCCTATTTACCCCATGAGGTCTTCGCTCTAACTTGGCATGCTGATGTTGGTAATATCATGCATATGGTGCCTTGCATTGCTTAATTTATACATCAAATATGTCATCTGCTTAGTTTAGACATGCTTTGTGTGAATGCCATATGTTTAGTTTCTTTATCGTATATGTGAATCATGCAATGCCATCTTGTTTAGCCAGGCATCATATATGTGAATTTTGCAATGCCACCCTGGTTAGCCAATCATCTTATATGTGAATTATATCATGCCAGCATTTTTTATTATGTGTTAAATTTGTCAACAATTTTAGTACATTCAGTTACTCTTCCTGTGCATCAGCCATTCGGCACGGTCATGGAAAAATCTGGAGTGGAAACAAGGTCTTCAGAGCAGACAATGATGTCTGATGAAGCGTGTGTCTTCCTGGTTATGGATAGCTCCTTACAGGAGGATTCAGAGACAGATGACCAGTCCTATCCCCCCCCCCCCGAGGTGCATGCTCTAAGTTGGCAGGGTTATGTTGCTCATATCATGCGTATGGTATCTTGCATTGCTATGTCATTTGCTTAGTTTAGACATGCTTTGTGTGAATGCCACCTGTTTAGTGTCAAATTACCATATTTGTGAATTATGCAATGCCATCTTGTTGCAAAACATCATATATGTGAATTATGCAATGCTATCTTGTTGCAAGGCATTATATATGTGAATTATGCAATGACATGTTGTTTAGCCAAGCGTCATATATGTGAATTATATCATGCCGTCCTTTTTTTGTATTTCTCGTTGCATTTGTCAACAATGTTTGTATATTCAACTGCTCCTCCTGTGCATCAGCCATTTGAATTGGTGATGGAGAAATTTGGAGTGAAAACAAGGTCTTCAGAGCAGACAATGCTACCTACTAAAGTAGATATCTTGCTGGTTACAGACAGCTCTTCAGAGGAGGATTCAGAGGCAGATGACCAGACCTATTATCCCCCTGATGTGTATGCTCAAACATGGCAGGGTTATATTACTCATATCATGCATATGTTGAATTGCAATGCTTAGTTTTTACATCATATACACAATATTGAATGCCATCTCCTTAGTTGACACATCATATCTGTGATTGCCCTATGCTCACTTGCTTAGTATATAAATCATATATTTGAATTATAGCATGCCATGATGTTTACATAGACAGCATGTATCTAAATTATGGCATGCCAACCCATTTTCTAAAGACATAATATAGTTATATCATCTCATGATGTTTACATAGTCATCATATTTTGAATTATGTCATTCTATCCGTGAATTATATCATGCCATCATGTTTCCATCGATGGCATGTTTGTGATTTATGGCATGCCAACCACTTTAATAGACACATCGTATAGTTACATCATGTCATCCTGTTTACATAGTCATCATATTTTGAAGTATGTCATTCTATCCTGTTTAGTTAGCCATCATACATGTGAAATTGTGTCATGCTATCATGTTTAATTAGCCATCATATATGTGAAATTATGTCCTGCTATTCTGTTTTGTTAGACAACATAAATGTGAATTATTTCATGCCTTGTTTTCTTCCCTACTATCCATTGCACCTGTCTATCTTACAATGTTTGTACATTCAATTACTTTTCTTGTTTATCAGCCATTTCAATTGGAGCGGGTGATGGCAGTATCTGTGGGAGTAAAAACACGGCCTTCAAAAAAGATCGTGCTACCTGTCGATGCAGATAGAACCACGGTTGTACTTGCCCAAGAACCAGCCCCACCACACATAAGCCACACGGTCCACAAAGGATCTGATACGAGTATCGGTACTCAACTAGAGGGAGAAGAATGCAAGGAGATCAGATTATAGAAACAACTGACTAACTCAATTGTCAAATGCAAAGGGATTATGATTTCCAAATCAAGGGATCAGAAGCAATGCTCTGATTAGGGATGGATAAGTTGAATAGCCTTAGGGTATAATCAACGACAATTGGATTGGTCGAGAACCAATTCCAGTTAAAAGAATGGAAGCTCAGCCGGAAAAGTAATTTATAAGGATCAATGATGATTGCGTGTATTCGCAAACATATTGAGTCAACAGACTCAAAATGATAATGACAAGGAATGTCATTAAGACTACGAGAGTTATGGGATTAACCATAATGCAAGCAAGCAAGAATTTCAAGAGCCAAAGGCTCCAGAGGATTTTCGGAAGATCGAATATTATTTTTGAAGACTTTTGTGAAACATAAGAACAACTGGGGATGAGCGGATACTCGGCAAGTGCGGCGATTTATTTGAAGGGGTATTCATGTGGCAAAGAACTGCTAGGCAGTAGGCACGAAGTATTCTCGGAACAATAGAGAAAACTTCGGGTATCTTGTAATAACAAGAACAATGGGGAATGATCGTAAGAATGGCAAGTGTAAGAAGTTATCCGTAAGGATTTATCGGTGGTCGGGAATAGCAAAAGTGATGGGCACAAAGTCTCGAGAGAATATCAAAGAGTATCTCCGAAATCTTCTGGTGCAGTCGGTGACCATCTGGACTGAAGGGGCTCTCCGGGAGAAAGTATTTTCGAGGACCTAAAGTTAGATTTTTTTGTAAACTTCATTTAACCCGAATAGAGGAGAGATCAGAGTCCCAGAGTAAAGGTCGAGGAGTAAAAGATCCTACTACCACCCAATGGCGACGTGTGCCCGTAAGACACACAGCCATGTTAGTAAAAGTTTTGCAATGTCTAGACTCGACTTCGGCCAAGGAGTTGGAAGGGGGATTCCTACAGGCAGTCGGCTCTGATACCAACTTGTGACGCCCCCGATTCAATCGTACACTAATCATGCACGCAAATGTGTACGATCAAGATCAGGGACTCACGGGAAGATATCACAACACAACTCTACAAATAAAATAAGTCATACAAGCATCATAATACAAGCCAGGGGCCTCGAGGGCTCGAATACAAGTGCTCGATCATAGACGAGTCAGCGGAAGCAACAATATCTGAGTACAGACATAAGTTAAACAAGTGTGCCTTAAGAAGGCTAGCACAAACTGGGATACAGATCGAAAGAGGCGCAGGCCTCCTGCCTGGGATCCTCCTAATTACTCCAGGTCGTCATCAGCGGGCAGCACGTAGTAGTAGGCACCTCCGGTGTAGTAGGGGTCGTCGTCGACGGTGGCGTCTGGCTCCTGGACTCCAGCATCTGGTTGCGACAACCAGGTAGAAGGGAAAGGGGAAAAGAGGGAGAAAAGCAACCGTGAGTACTCATCCAAAGTACTCGCAAGCAAGGAGCTACACTACATATGCATGGGTATATGTGTAAGGAGGCCATATCGGTGGACTGAACTGCAGAAGGCCAGAATAAGAGGGGGATAGCTAATCCTGTCGAAGACTACGCTTCTGGTAGCCTCCGTCTTGCAGCATATAGAAGAGAGTAGATTGTAGTCCTCCAAGTAGCATCTCCAAGTAGCATCTCCAAGCAGCATCTCCAGTAGCATCGCATAGCATAATCCTACCCGGCGATCCTCTCCTTGTCGCCCTGCGGAAAAGCGATCACCGGGTTGTCTGTGGAACTTGGAAGGGTGTGTTTTATTAAGTATCCGGTTCTAGTTGTCATAAGGTCAAGGTACAACTCCAAGTCGTCCTGTTACCGAAGATCACGGCTATTCGAATAGATTAACTTCCCTGCAGGGGTGCACCACATAGCCCAACACGCTTGATCCCATTTGGCCGGACACACTTTCCTGGGTCATGCCCGGCCTCGGAAGATCAACACGTCGCAGCCCCACCTAGGCAAAACAGAGAGGCCAGCACGCCGGTCTAAACCTAAGCGCGCAGGGGTCTGGGCCCATCGCCCTGAGCACACCTGCACGTTGCGTGGGCGGCCGAAAGCAGACCTAGCCTAGTGGCGTTCCAGTCCAATTCGGTGCGCGCCGCTCCGTCGCTGACGTCTGAAGTGCTTCGGCTGATACCACGACGTCGGGATACCCATAACTACTCCCACGTAGATGGTTAGTGCGTATAGGCTCATAGCCAGACTCAGATCAAATACCAAGATCTCGTTAAGCGTGTTAAGTGTCCGCGAACGCCGAACAGGGCCAGGCCCACCTGTCTCCTAGGTGGTCTCAACCTGCCCTGTCGCTCCGCCACAAAGTAACAGTCGAGGGCCGTCGGGAACCCAGGCCCACCTCTACCGGGATGGAGCCACCTGTCCTTTCAGCCCCCTCGTCAGAATCACTTGCGGGTACTCAATGAGCTGACCCGACTTTAGTCACCATCTGTATAGTATGTATGTATAGTATATACCCGTGATCACCTCCCAAGTGATCACGGCCCGATAGTATAGCAAGGCAGACTGACAAGAATGTAAGGCCAATGATGATAGACTAGCATCCTATACTAAGCATTTAGGATTGCAGGTAAGGTATCAACAGATGTAGCGACAATGTCAGGCTATGCATCAGAATAGGATTAACGGAAAGCAGTAACATGCTACACTACTCTAATGCAAGCAGTATAGAGAAGAGTAGGCGATATCTGGTGATCAAGGGGGGGGGGCTTGCCTGGTTGCTCAGACAAGGAGGGGTCGTCGATGACGTAGTCGTACTCGGTGGCATCAGCGTCGGTCTCGTAGTCTACCGGAGAGAAGAGGGGGAAGAAATAATGAATACAGAGCAAACAAAGCATCACAAAATATAACAAGGCAATACGCGGTGTTCGGTGTGCCCTAACGCGGTAGTAGGTGATACCGGTGAAGGGGGGAAAACATCCGGGAAAGTATTCCCGGTGTTTCGTGTTTTCGGGCAGAGGAGCCGGAGGGGGAAAGTTGCGGGTTCGATAGGTTAGAGGGGTGTGGCGGACGAACGGACTGCGTATCCGGAATCGTCTCGTCGTTCTGAGCAACTTTCGTGTTGAAAATATTTTAATCCGAGTTACGGATTAAAAGATATGATTTTCTAAAGATTTTATGAATTTTCTGAAATTTATTTAATTATATAACTCTAACATTATCCAGAATAGTGTATGCTGACGTCAGCATGACGTCAGCATGGCGTCAGCAGTCAACAGGGGTGTTGACTGGTCAATCTGACGTGTGGGACCCACTGGTCATAGACTGTTTAGGCTAATCACTATTTAACTAATCTAACTACTGTTTAATTAAACTAATTAGTTAATTAGGTTAATCTAATTATGATTAATTAACTTAATTAATTCCTTAATTAATTAATTAATTTAATTATTATTTATTTATTTAATATATATTTTTTTAATTCTCTTTTTTTTATAAAACCGTTCTGGGCGTGGGGCCCCCTGTCATAGGCCAAGGCCCCTAACGGGCATACGGGCAGGCTGGTGCGGGCGAAGCCGCACCCCTGCCCGATAGCAAGGCGAGGCCGGTTCGGGGCCGGAGTGGGCGCGAGCAGCGCGGGCCACAGCCGGCGGCGACGGCCGCGGTAGGTGGGGGCAGCAGCGCCGGCGGCCAGGGGCCGCGACGGCGACCGGAGCGGGGCAGGGACGGCGAGCGGCTGTGGCGCGAGGCGAGGCGGGGCGATGGCACGGTCGGTGGTGCCCGTGCACGTGGCCGAGGCGACCAGGGGGGAAAGGGCG
>NC_041390.1:400061475-400063063 GCF_002162155.2 Triticum dicoccoides | reverse complement strand
GTTTATCAACAGTAACCGAGGTGACATGGCACCATTAGTAGAGGTTTACTGTAGCTCGATTATCCGGGCGTCACAAATCTCCTCCACTACAAGAAATCTCGTCCCGAGATTTAAGCGGTGGAGTAAGGGGCGAAGGTGTTGGTAGCGAAAAACCTAACGAGTCTTCTCGGTCTTGGCTTCCCTTTCGAAGAGGTTGATCCCTTTCGTTGATGTCTTCATTTCACTGCTTCAAGTCACCATGATCAATTTGTCATCCTTTCTTCGGGATCTCCATCGTACTTACGAATAGGTAAGGGGCAGCTCTACAACGATAGGATGTTACAAGGGAAAATCTTTTAGGGTTTACCCAAGTATGAACATACGAGTATCTCTCGAGTTGAACAAATGAAACACATCGAGAGCAAAGTAAGACGGTGCAATAAGAAGTTTCAAGCGGATAGGCAATCGTTCATTGCCTGAAACAGAGTGTGAATGGGGTTCAGAGCAACGGGAATAAGTATTGTGTCCGATACCAGAATAGAGCATTAGGAAGGTGGCCCGTGAATTAAATATGAAGCCAAGCGCGAGGAATAAATTCGACAACAGGGTGTATAGGAGAGTCAGGTTTCGATCCTGTGGAACTATGGGTTATGGGCCCACCAGGTGGGTTAAAAGTTGGAAGGGTGGAGACGTCTTGCGTGATCATGCAAGCAAGGCAAGGCAGAGGCTAGCCTGTCGATTATGTCGGCAACAACGACGGTACCAAGGGCGAGGGACGAAGAGAACCATTTTCCTGCTCGTCGAACGAGGTGGACCAATAGGCAAGGTTCTCGTCCATCGGTGGTTACCGGAATGTCATCAACAATAGTAATAGGGTCTTACTTACAGAGTGGTACAACGAGGTGCTTACCTAAGCAGGGGATTATCACTGCTTAGATTGAGGTGAAGAAGGGTCAAACAGACCCATGGAAAGGAAAATGTGATCATTAGGTTAAACAGAACAATGGAAAGGAAAAATGTGTTTAAACACATATTTCGGGGGTATATCCTTCCCAAGGATAAGCAGAGCATGATATCCATGATAGGATATAATGTAGAAAACCCTTTAGGTAAGGGGAGAGAAATTTCATGACATTACCCATACAGCGGTGTTTGGATAATTTAGCAGGAAACATTTAGCATTGGCTTCAAATGTCCTTGTTGAAAATCGAAGTACCACAAACATGCTTCGAGATAGCATTACATGGTCTTCAAGCAAGTTAAGGCTTTGGAAACAAAAGGGTCCATCAGGAAGAACTTATAGAATAAGTCTTACAATTTCCTCATGGGTGAATGGATAACCTTGCTGAAAAGGAATCTATAATGATAGGTCCTCCAGCCGGGGGGGGGGGGGTGCTAGGCATGACATCATGTTACCGGGTCATCAAAGGATCAACATCATAACTCTTGGAAAGTTGTCCCAACCATCATATCCGACCAAGATTCAGATCCGATTGGTGTCATGATACCTCAGACTCAGGATGTCCGAGAAGAAAAGCTGCGGCACATATCAACGAAATGACATTGTAAGATTCTCGGGAAATGAACTATGAAGTGATTTCCGTTATCA
>NC_041390.1:400055800-400061465 GCF_002162155.2 Triticum dicoccoides | reverse complement strand
TCATAACTCTTGGAAAGTTGTCCCAACCATCATATCCGACCAAGATTCAGATCCGATTGGTGTCATGATACCTCAGACTCAGGATGTCCGAGAAGAAAAGCTGCGGCACATATCAACGAAATGACATTGTAAGATTCTCGGGAAATGAACTATGAAGTGATTTCTGTTATCAAGAGTTCATCATTAACCCAAGGAGAGGACAAGGAGGTGTTTGGTGAACTCAACGGCAATTCACCGAGATTCCCAAAAGATGGATGTCCACAATTAAGTGAAAAAGGAGATAACATTTGTCAGATCAAAAGATATAAGGAAGTATGCTCGAGGAAAACATACACAATTAAACATTGGTTGAAAGGTACGCCCGAAATATGGGTTGGGTTGCACGACCAATGTCAGAATGGTGATGCAATAATCAATAGCCTAAGAATGAACTTTCGATCATTAACTTCAAAGAGATAGGGTTGCTAGAAGGAAAGAATCCAAACAACATCGTTCACTTGTTGGAATTAACACGGGGACCAAGAAAGAATGGTGATGGTGAGAAGTATTTCTATGTCAAGAATTCTCAAGAGGTGGAACAAATCTCAGAACATTCTTGACATAAAGGATGGTAATACTCCAAGGTAAAGAAGAACAATTGTTGGATAGCAAGGAACTCAAGGTATAACACCAAACATGAACAAGCTTGTGTTGGTGGGAAGGCAATAAAGTGGTCGATGATAATACAATTCATCGAGGGCAAGGATGGTATGTCTCATCATTAATTCACTTGATATCCTGGAAGAGCATCAGAATGTAGATGGTGATCATGACACATTTGTCGAGAGATTCCACGAAGATGTAATCGATCCGCGATCACATCAGTCAAAAGAATGATGAAGCAAGAGGTTATTGGAACCATAGGTACAACACAAACCTGAAATCAAGATTGTTGTTCAAGGCGAACTGATATGACGAGGAAGATCGACGTAACCTTAGCTCATTGTCAAAAGTTGTGCTCCGGGATTAAGGACCAGGTAGCACAGTTAAAATTTAGCATGGTAATGATATAACCGATCAGGCTAGGAATGACATGATTGGGTACAAACTCGTACATAAAGAATATTAGTAAGAGTTGTTAATCCGTAATGCGGACTCGGTTTAGTTATCGGTGTCTTTGAGTGTTTAATAACTCAGAGCCCAATGAAAAATTTGTAATCAATGAGTATGTAGTACTTGATGAAGAACTCATAGGAAGTTATGCAGTTCCATGATAATCTCGAGATACCAGGGGGGGTAATACTCGACACAAGATCAAAGTAAAGGTTGGACTGGTGTATTGTTCCATAGAAGACAATTGTTTTAACATGTCCGAGAAATGAGATCTAAGAAGAACAATCATGGTCGGAACCACGGTTGCAAAAGGCCAGATCCTAGATATAAGATGAACTTATACCAAAGGAATAATTTATTTAAAAGAAGCTTTAATGATAAGATCTACATCGTGTCCATGGGCATGAACACAAGTTCAAGGTCGACTCCCACTTCTCCAATGCATAACCTTTCATTCACTTCTCACGTCCGATGAAGATGCAGTGTTGAAATTTTATCTGGTGAAGTACCAGAAGTGTATGACTCGTGAAAACTTTCGGGTTCACACGGTTTAGAGAAGGCATACGTTCAACCCATAGGGCTTCTTATAGGCATATACCACAAGTTTCAAGAGTAAATAACACAAGCCCGAAAGCAGAGTAAGGTTGGCCAAGCGGAGGATACAACTTAACAAAGGCATTATGTATCAGGGGAAGAACTCATAAAGTGATCAAATGTGAAGGACACTGTCGGATAACAATCCAACAAAGGACTTGATGGTCCACAAAGGATCTGATACGAGTATCAGTACTCAACTAGAGGGAGAAGAATGCAAGGAGATCAGATTATAGAAACAACTGACTAACTCAATTGTCAAATGCAAAGGGATTATGATTTCCAAATCAAGGGATCAGAAGCAATGCTCTGATTAGGGATGGATAAGTTGAATAGCCTTAGGGTATAATCAACGACAATTGGATTGGTCGAGAACCAATTCCAGTTAAAAGAATGGAAGCTCAGCCGGAAAAGTAATTTATAAGGATCAATGATGATTGCGTGTATTCGCAAACATATTGAGTCAACAGACTCAAAATGATAATGACAAGGAATGTCATTAAGACTACGAGAGTTATGGGATTAACCATAATGCAAGCAAGCAAGAATTTCAAGAGCCAAAGGCTCCAGAGGATTTTCGGAAGATCGAATATTATTTTTGAAGACTTTTGTGAAACATAAGAACAACTGGGGATGAGCGGATACTCGGCAAGTGCGGCGATTTATTTGAAGGGGTATTCATGTGGCAAAGAACTGCTAGGCAGTAGGCACGAAGTATTCTCGGAACAATAGAGAAAACTTCGGGTATCTTGTAATAACAAGAACAATGGGGAATGATCGTAAGAATGGCAAGTGTAAGAAGTTATCCGTAAGGATTTATCGGTGGTCGGGAATAGCAAAAGTGATGGGCACAAAGTCTCGAGAGAATATCAAAGAGTATCTCCGAAATCTTCTGGTGCAGTCGGTGACCATCTGGACTGAAGGGGCTCTCCGGGAGAAAGTATTTTCGAGGACCTAAAGTTAGATTTTTTTGTAAACTTCATTTAACCCGAATAGAGGAGAGATCAGAGTCCCAGAGTAAAGGTCGAGGAGTAAAAGATCCTACTACCACCCAATGGCGACGTGTGCCCGTAAGACACACAGCCATGTTAGTAAAAGTTTTGCAATGTCTAGACTCGACTTCGGCCAAGGAGTTGGAAGGGGGATTCCTACAGGCAGTCGGCTCTGATACCAACTTGTGACGCCCCCGATTCAATCGTACACTAATCATGCACGCAAATGTGTACGATCAAGATCAGGGACTCACGGGAAGATATCACAACACAACTCTACAAATAAAATAAGTCATACAAGCATCATAATACAAGCCAGGGGCCTCGAGGGCTCGAATACAAGTGCTCGATCATAGACGAGTCAGCGGAAGCAACAATATCTGAGTACAGACATAAGTTAAACAAGTGTGCCTTAAGAAGGCTAGCACAAACTGGGATACAGATCGAAAGAGGCGCAGGCCTCCTGCCTGGGATCCTCCTAATTACTCCAGGTCGTCATCAGCGGGCAGCACGTAGTAGTAGGCACCTCCGGTGTAGTAGGGGTCGTCGTCGACGGTGGCGTCTGGCTCCTGGACTCCAGCATCTGGTTGCGACAACCAGGTAGAAGGGAAAGGGGAAAAGAGGGAGAAAAGCAACCGTGAGTACTCATCCAAAGTACTCGCAAGCAAGGAGCTACACTACATATGCATGGGTATATGTGTAAGGAGGCCATATCGGTGGACTGAACTGCAGAAGGCCAGAATAAGAGGGGGATAGCTAATCCTGTCGAAGACTACGCTTCTGGTAGCCTCCGTCTTGCAGCATATAGAAGAGAGTAGATTGTAGTCCTCCAAGTAGCATCTCCAAGTAGCATCTCCAAGCAGCATCTCCAGTAGCATCGCATAGCATAATCCTACCCGGCGATCCTCTCCTTGTCGCCCTGCGGAAAAGCGATCACCGGGTTGTCTGTGGAACTTGGAAGGGTGTGTTTTATTAAGTATCCGGTTCTAGTTGTCATAAGGTCAAGGTACAACTCCAAGTCGTCCTGTTACCGAAGATCACGGCTATTCGAATAGATTAACTTCCCTGCAGGGGTGCACCACATAGCCCAACACGCTTGATCCCATTTGGCCGGACACACTTTCCTGGGTCATGCCCGGCCTCGGAAGATCAACACGTCGCAGCCCCACCTAGGCAAAACAGAGAGGCCAGCACGCCGGTCTAAACCTAAGCGCGCAGGGGTCTGGGCCCATCGCCCTGAGCACACCTGCACGTTGCGTGGGCGGCCGAAAGCAGACCTAGCCTAGTGGCGTTCCAGTCCAATTCGGCGCGCGCCGCTCCGTCGCTGACGTCTGAAGTGCTTCGGCTGATACCACGACGTCGGGATACCCATAACTACTCCCACGTAGATGGTTAGTGCGTATAGGCTCGTAGCCAGACTCAGATCAAATACCAAGATCTCGTTAAGCGTGTTAAGTGTTCGCGAACGCCGAACAGGGCCAGGCCCACCTGTCTCCTAGGTGGTCTCAACCTGCCCTGTCGCTCTGCCACAAAGTAACAGTCGAGGGCCGTCGGGAACCCAGGCCCACCTCTACCGGGATGGAGCCACCTGTCCTTTCAGCCCCCTCGTCAGAATCACTTGCGGGTACTCAATGAGCTGACCCGACTTTAGTCACCATCTGTATAGTATGTATGTATAGTATATACCCGTGATCACCTCCCAAGTGATCACGGCCCGATAGTATAGCAAGGCAGACTGACAAGAATGTAAGGCCAATGATGATAGACTAGCATCCTATACTGAGCATTTAGGATTGCAGGTAAGGTATCAACAGATGTAGCGACAATGTCAGGCTATGCATCAGAATAGGATTAACGGAAAGCAGTAACATGCTACACTACTCTAATGCAAGCAGTATAGAGAAGAGTAGGCGATATCTGGTGATCAAGGGGGGGGGCTTGCCTGGTTGCTCAGACAAGGAGGGGTCGTCGATGACGTAGTCGTACTCGGTGGCATCAGCGTCGGTCTCGTAGTCTACCGGAGAGAAGAGGGGGAAGAAATAATGAATACAGAGCAAACAAAGCATCACAAAATATAACAAGGCAATACGCGGTGTTCGGTGTGCCCTAACGCGGTAGTAGGTGATACCGGTGAAGGGGGGAAACATCCGGGAAAGTATTCCCGGTGTTTCGTGTTTTCGGGCAGAGGAGCCGGAGGGGGAAAGTTGCGGGTTCGATAGGTTAGAGGGGTGTGGCGGACGAACGGACTGCGTATCCGGAATCGTCTCGTCGTTCTGAGCAACTTTCGTGTTGAAAATATTTTAATCCGAGTTACGGATTAAAAGATATGATTTTCTAAAGATTTTATGAATTTTCTGAAATTTATTTAATTATATAACTCTAACATTATCCAGAATAGTGTATGCTGACGTCAGCATGACGTCAGCATGGCGTCAGCAGTCAACAGGGGTGTTGACTGGTCAATCTGACGTGTGGGACCCACTGGTCATAGACTGTTTAGGCTAATCACTATTTAACTAATCTAACTACTGTTTAATTAAACTAATTAGTTAATTAGGTTAATCTAATTATGATTAATTAACTTAATTAATTCCTTAATTAATTAATTAATTTAATTATTATTTATTTATTTAATATATATTTTTTTTAATTCTCTTTTTTTTATAAAACCGTTCTGGGCGTGGGGCCCCCTGTCATAGGCCAAGGCCCCTAACGGGCATACGGGCAGGCTGGTGCGGGCGAAGCCGCACCCCTGCCCGATAGCAAGGCGAGGCCGGTTCGGGGCCGGAGTGGGCGCGAGCAGCGCGGGCCACAGCCGGCGGCGACGGCCGCGGTAGGTGGGGGCAGCAGCGCCGGCGGCCAGGGGCCGCGACGGCGACCGGAGCGGGGCAGGGACGGCGAGCGGCTGTGGCGCGAGGCGAGGCGGGGCGATGGCACGGTCGGTGGTGCCCGTGCACGTGGCCGAGGCGACCAGGGGGGAAAGGGCG
>NC_041390.1:399967573-400055043 GCF_002162155.2 Triticum dicoccoides | reverse complement strand
GGTAGCAGTTTAGGGTTCGGTGTGGGGGTTATGCAGGGGCGCGGCTGGGCCAGCCCAATGGCCTGGTGCCCTGCTGGGCCGAACGGCCCAGGGGAGGGGGGGGGCTTGCTTCGTTTTTTTTTGCTATGTTTTGTTTTTATTTTACCGTTCCTTTTATTTATTTCCTTGTTTCTATTTTCTTTTACTTATTTAATAGTTTGTAGTTTTTAGAAAAAGTGAAACCCATCCCTCAATTAGATTTGTAAAATCAGTTGTTCTCACAAAAAGTTTGGGACAAAAGTAAAGTGCCTTGTATTCTCTGTTAATTAAAAGAAAATTAAGTTATTATTTCGGTCATTGTTTTATTTATTTTAGTGCCTTTAATTATTTTATAATAATGTGGATCCTCCACCATAATTACTTATGATTTATTTGCCACATTGAGAACATTATAGTTTTAGCTTTTGAAAACTTTTAGTGTTTGACTTTATTTCAAATTTGAATTTGAATCAGTTTTGAACTAACTCGAGTTTATCAACAGTAACCGAGGTGACATGGCACCATTAGTAGAGGTTTACTGTAGCTCGATTATCCGGGCGTCACATAGTAACCCAGTTCCAGTTGACACAGCACCGTCTCCACCACAGAGCACCCAAACACGAGCAGTTAGTAAGGCAACTGCAGTGCCCAAAGCACGAGGACCACCACTCTGAACCCCAAGTCAACACTTAAAGCAGAAGAAGAATTGTTCTCAGGTCAGGTTCCGTAGCTACGGTTCATACTACTTTGCTCTTGCATCACTGTATTTACTCATACCAACTAATTTCAAATTTGAAGGATGCAATTGAAACTCCAATGGTGCAACAGGTATGTTTTAAACCTGTTTCTTTAACTTGTTTGCTGTTGTAACTTTCTCTATGTTGATTTTGGTTTCAATTGAATAAACAGTTATGTTCTCATGCCATGCACATTACAAGCGTTGTTATTGCCATGTAGTTTCCCACACTTATACTATGTCTATGTTGCTTTGTCTTAAATAGATATGATTCGAACTGTCTCTATCTTGATTTGGCAACATAAACTAGAATGATATAGACCATATAGTGACCATACTACATAGATATATGTTTGTTTCATGTTGTTATCCTGTCCACCTTACTACTGAACTGGTTCACCAAAATGAGTTTCATATACAACATGGTAAACCTATGATGTCTTTGTTTGTTTCTCTTTTAGAAAGCGGATAAAATATTGGAGAAGAGTACCCCATTATGCAATGGCAAAGGAAGTAATGCAGATAAGGTTCAAGATAGTGAGACATCCATGTTGGTCTCCAAGAAAGCTGATAAAAACTATATTGAAGACACTGAGACAACTCCAAAGTCATGTCTTTATGTAGTGTTCGAGTTGTTGGCTACTACTGCTGGCACCAGCTCTTCGAACTCGCTGCTTGAATGAGTTCGGCTTCTTGAGTCTCAACTTCAAGTTGAAAGACATTGAACAGATGTTATGCGACAGGAAGACGAAGGACTGAGGAAGTCCCTGCAGAATTCAGATGCATACTTTCTGGTGCAACAGCAAGTGCTGGAGGATTTAAGCGCCAAACAAGAGAAAGTTAATAAGCTTGCTAAGCATCTTGCCAGCATTATGGGTACCCAGGATATTGTTTCTTAAGCTCTTCTGAAGTGATTTCGGTTCTGTACTTGTTTTGCTGCGGCGTTTATTTGCACTGGTCACCAACTTTGACAACCAGTGTATATGATATGCAGCTTTGTTCCCTATATTTGCACTGGTGGCGAACTTTGATTCCCAGTGGGTGTAATATGTGTTATAGCCGTGATAGCCTAGCATAAGTTGCTTACTTATTTATTTCCTTGTTGTCTTGTTTATTTGTTTGCTTGTAGTTAGTGCAGTTCTTTTTCCGCGGTTTGCTCGTGGCCACAATAAGTTATTTTTTAAAACTAGGCCACAATAACTGTTGGGGATATAACTATTGGGTATGACCCGTCCAGGAGGGGCCGGGTTATACCGTTGGTGGCTTGTTATGACAAAGCCCATGAAGATGGCGGTTCACGAACAAGGCTTACTGGAGGCCCAAAACTCAAAGGCGACTTAAGGCCCAGAGGTGTAAACCGCCATATATGTATGACTTGTAGTATAAGGCATGTGTAATTAGTCACCGAGCCGGACACGTTGTGTATAAACCGGCCGGGACTCTGTGAGCCGCTGGGCGTCAACCTGTGTATATAAAGGGACAACCCGGCGGCGGTTCAGGACAAGAAATAAGAGATCGAAAGCTAGGTCAAGCTTGTTCGCTCCCTAGTAATCGAAACCAAGCAATACCACCTCAACTGGATTAGGCTTTTACCTTCATCACAAGGGGCCGGACCAGTATAAACTCTTGTGTCCTTTGTCCTGTTTAACCCCTTTAAGCTAACCTAGTTGCGATGGCTCCATGACTAAGTCCTTTCGCTAGGACATCTGTCGTGAAAATTCCACGACAGTTGGCGCCCACCATGGGTCTGGAGCATGGTGGTTTAGAGTTCTTGAAGGGCAACTTTGAAGGGATCAAGGGATATGTTGTGGTCCAGATGACCAAGAGTCATCGCCGCAAGCTCTACATCGACGATGCAGGCTGGGGCCCCGAGGCTGGCTCAATCGATTATGGGTATCGGGTCCCCTTCGGTGGAATACACGTCTTCATCGGCAAGATCGCTGAACCGAGCCCTAAGCCAGACATCTGCACCGACATCATTGAGACAACTCAGCGTGCACGACCCTCCCGGGTTCAGCCCGCCGTGCAACCTGCCTTTGTTGGTTTTATCCATGGGGCAAAAATTGAGGATGGATCTGTAACTGGCTGTGAGACGGCCGTGTATTCTGATGGTGAGTCGTCCACAGGCGAGACCAGCTCATTGTATCAACTTCAAGACAGGCGGCTCGGGGGCTATTCCGATGGTGATAGTATTCTGGACCCCTTTGAGCCGCCGAACAGGGTTACAGTTTTCATGGCTGGTACACAACCGATGCTTGGTTCATCAACCGTCGCGGCCATGACCTCTAGTTCGATGGCTGCGATGGCGGCTGGAGCTGGTGCCTCTGCGCGCCCGCTGGCTCAAGTTCTCACCGAATTTTTAGAGGCACTGGCAACTTTGATGGGGGTGAAGGTAACCCTGGACAACTAAGATCAGCACAAGGTGGATGTGGCTAAGTTGCGAGATGAGATAGCTCAAGCTAAGGAAGACTTGGCGGCTGAGAACACCAGGATGGCTGCAGAACGAGCCGTTTTGGATGCACAGGCATAGCGGATCCAAGTCGATTCCTTCCGGCTCACATTGGATCAGAATGCTTCAAATGAGGTCATGAGAAGGAGACATCGGAGTCATCTGCCCCCGGTTTATGAGCCAAGAATCCTCTTTAACACGAGCGGGGACCGGTGATCCGCCGGTGGTAAACCGGACGGTCGAAGCGCCTAGAGACAGAGCTCTGGTTTAGCCATGCACGATGGACTCTCTGCGCGTGAACAATATTTCGCCTCAACATGTTTTGACACCACCGGGTCATTATTCTAACCCTTTTGACAATATGATTGCTGCGGCATCACGATTGGCAGCTCTACCAGTTGAAGGTGAGTCCCCAGTATAATCCGGTTGGGTCAGAAGGCCATCCCTCTTTATCAGATGATGAATAAGATAGATCATTTTGTTTGGAGTGATGCTACTAATCAGGCGTTTGAGGCCCTGAAGAAACAGTTGGCTGAGCCGCCGGTTCTTGCTGCTCCCATTGATAAGGAGCCTTTGTTGTTATATGTGGCTGCCAATAGCCGATCCCCATTGTGGTGGAAAGGAAGGAATCAGGCAAGGAGCATCCGGTTTACTACATCAGGGAGGTGCTTATTGAGTCCAAGCAGAGGTATCCACATTGGCAGAAGCTTGTATATGGGGTGTTCATGGCTAGCCGGAAGCTCAAGTAGTACTTTCTGGGTCATGGCATCACTATGGTTAGTTCTGCTCCTTTAGGGGATATTATTCAAAATAGAGAAGCCACAGGTCGGGTAGCCAAGTGGGCCATTGAGCTTGGACCCCATGGTTTGAAGTATAGCCTCGCACAGCCATCAAGTCTCAAGCACTTGTGGATTTTATAAATGATTGGACAGAGTTGCAGATGCCTCAGGAGAAGCCGGATAGCACATATTGGACTATTCACTTTGATGGATCTAGGCAGTTGGAGGGCTCGGGGGCTGGAGTTGTCTTGACTTCCCCGCGAGGTGATAAATTTTCTTACATTCTCCGGTTGATGTTCCCTTGTACTAACAATGCAGCTGAGTATGAGGCCTTGCTCCATGGTCTTCGGATGGCTAAGGAGATGAACTTAAGCCAAGTGAGGTGTTTTGGTGACTCAGACCTGGTGGCCCAACAAGTTTTTGGTACTTGGGATTCCAAGGATCCACTCATGGCGGCTTATCGCTGAGAGGTTGATGCTATCACTGGACATTTCAAAGGTTATCAAGTGGAACATGTTGATCGTGGGAAAAATGAGGTGGCTGATGCTTTGAGCTGGTTAGGGTCCTAGCATAAGCCGGTGCCACCTAACACCTTCCTGGATATTCTGCATAACCCTTCAGTCAAACTGCCTACAGAGGAAGACTTAGCTATTCCTGACCCAAAAGCACAATTAGTGGCGGCTCTTCATGTTATTTCTGATTGGACAGTTCCATAATTGGCTTATATGACCCGGGGCGATTACCTGAGGATGAAACTTTGGCCAGGCAGATAACCCAATGGTCTAAGTCAATGACCATTGTCAATGGAGAGTTGCATCATCACAGTGTCATAGGGTGTCGGTGTCAAAACCGGCGGATCTCGGGTAGGGGGTCGCGAACTGTGCGTCAAGGCCGGATGGTAACAGGAGGCAAGGAACACGATGTTTTACCCAGGTTCGGGCCCTTTTGATGGAGGTAAAACCCTACGTCCTGCTTGATTAATATTGATGATATGGGTAGTACAAGAGTAGATCTACCACGAGATCAAGGAGGCTAAACCCTAAAAGCTAGCCTATGGTATGGTTGTTGTATGATGAAGTTGTCCTACGAACTAAAACCCTCCAGTTTATATAGACACCGAAGAGGGTTAGGGTTACACAAAGTCGGTTACAATGGTAGGAGATCTTGAATATCCATATCGCCAAGCTTGCCTTCCACGCCAAGGAAAGTCCCATCCGGACACGAGACGAAGTCTTCAATCTTGTATCTTCATAGTCCTGGAGTCCGGCTGAAGGTATAGTCCGGCTACCCGAACACCCCCTAATCCAGGACTCCCTCAGTAGCCCCTGAACCAGGCTTCAACGACGACGAGTCCGGCGCGTAGATTGTCTTCGGCATTGCAAGGCGGGTTCCTCCTCCAAATTCTTCATAAAAGTTTGTAAACACCAAGAGTAGTGTCCGGCTCTGCAAAATAAGTTTCCACGTATTGCCACAGAGAGAATAATATTAACACAAATCTAATCTGCTGACGTATTTCGCAGCGTGACATCACACTACGGCCAAGCCTTTATTCGAATCGTTTTCACCTTTCCACCTCAGCGTGTTTTGCGAGGCGGTTTCCTTGGCACGTCTTGTCAAAGCAGAGATCGTGTCCCTTTTATTTACGGGATTCTCATCAATACGGACGTGGGTAACCCAATCGTGCCTGTCAGTATGTCTTCTCGATTAAAGGCGAGTCCCAAACGGTCACGGGGAGGGCTCCTGGTATTCAACCTCTTATAAAGAGACCAAGGCCTTACTCCTTTTCTCCAATCTCAAAACAAGTTCGCCCGTCGCCTCGAGTTCCAACACCCTAGGCTCCAGATTCCAGGCGCTTCGGACCTTCGACAATGTCCGGTTCTGACCTTCAAGGCCGATGGATGCCCTCCTCCGTCATGGAGGAGGACGTGCTAAAGTTGAGAGAGGCTAAGTTCTTGACCGCCAAAATTTTGCATAGGTTGCCTGCTCAAAGGCAGGCTATTCCCAGTTCCCAGCCCGGTGAGAGCGTAGTGTTCAAGTCTCACTTCCTTCGGGGGTTAGGCTTCCCGATGGATCCCTTCGTGAGGGGGCTGATGTTCTATTATGGGCTGGAATTTCATGACTTAGCTCCGGAGTCCATCCTCCACATTTCCTCATTCATCGTTGTGTGCGAAGCATTCCTCCGTGTTACTCCTCACTTCGGATTATGGCTCAAGACTTTTGGAGTGGAGCCGAAGATGATCGAGGGACGGCATGCAGAGTGCGGAGGCGCTGTCATAAGTAAGAATGCTGATGCTCCATGGCCCGAGGGCTCCTTTCAAGAGGAGCTCGGCTTGTGGCAACGAGAGTGGTTCTATATCACCGCTCCCAGGAGCGCCAAGTGGGTGGCGCCTCCTGCCTTTCGCTCGGGTCCCCCACCACGGCTAGCGTCATGGGTCAACAAAGGATTAGATTGGGGGTTATCCAAAGATGTGCCCTTGTTGCAGGGCCGCATTGGGGATCTCTTAGAAAGAGACCTCAACCTGGTCAAGGTGACGCAGGTCATGCTGATTCGCCGAACACTGCCCGGCAAACATTGCTCCCTTCGTCTGTGGGAGTTTAATCCGGAGGGACCACGAGCTCTCCAGCATTTTATGGGCGCAACACCCGTGGAGATGTATAAAATGTTCTTTGGATCACAAGCAATGTGTCCGGATTTGACCGAGGACGCAGGTTTAAGCTGCAATCGCCCGGATACTCAAGTAAGTAACCTTGTGCCCGGACTCACTATCTGTAAAATTGTCATAAATTCGCCCCTAAAAGAGCTGTCCTTTTAAACAGGAGTGGATAGCGAAGGCAAAGCTGATCAGGTGTCCGGCTCCCCTTCCTGAGACCAGGCCGGATCCCGTGCTAGTCAGGGTGTTGAAGATCGTGCCTTTGGAGGGAAGTGAGGGGGAGGACAAGGAAACTATGGCCTCCTCGAAGGAGGCTGCTTCGAAGGGAAGAACCGACAATTCCTCTCCTAAGGGGAAGAAGAGGGCCGCCTCTGACGACCCGGAGACCATGGCCTCAAAGCAGGGGGAAAAATCCTCGTCAGAGGGTCCGACGCCGGGAGATCCTCGGCCGAACTACGCCCTCAAAGGGATCAGCCCTCCAGCGAGCCATAAGTAGAGAAAGATTTTCCTTTAGAGGGATGAGAGAAATCCTTGCTTTTTATCTGAGAAGATTAACCGAAATTTTACTTTGTAGCTCGGACCTCAGCCCTTCTCAGCAGAGCTTGTCTTCGGGGGATCTTCCTCCGGAGATGATGGAGAGTGGAATGCCTCCCCCTGCCGTACCGCCTGGCGAGGCGAGCGACCCTGAGGTGTCGTCGCGGAGGGTTTCTCCGAATCCGGCAGGGGTGGAAGGTAGCCATATGCCCCCCAAGGTTCTCCATGTCCGGCCTTTGATGGAGGTCATAGGACGAGTCCGGCATCGTCTGATGCGCGGTCGGAGGAGCTGATGATTCTGCTGGGGCGAGCTTCTATCTCAAAGGAGCACCGTTCATTGATGGGTACGGTGATTGGAAGGATTTCGTCCGCGGAAAGCGGATTGCATGAGGCCGTCAGAAGTTTGCTGACGGGTTTTGAGGTATGTTTGATAATGTACTTTTTTGTCAGTTGCGCATAAACAAGATGCGCCCTGTGTAGATAGTAGCCCCTGAGACTCTGTGCGTTGTCAAAATTGACGGCGCGCAGAGGATCATAATCCCAGGTCTAAAATGTCGCCTTTGTATACAGGTGGCGAAATGTCCGGAATCGAGCCGAACTGATGATTTTGCCGAACTAGAGCGGCAACTTGACGTGGCAAATGCCGACATCGCGCTCGTCAACGAGCGGCTCGATGAGGCTCAAGGTATGCAACTCCTCGGGAGGCATCTGGTAAGAGGAGCTTTATGCCAGTATCTTACAATGTGTGTGCTTGACGCAGATGGTGCGGCCGCCGTGGAGAGTCTTCGGGCGGAACTTGCCCGAGCTAAGGAACAAGCCAGGAAAAGTGATGCGGCTGCCGAGAAGGCCCTTGGAGAGCTGAGAGCCGAACAGGCTGCTCACTGCCGAAGCAAGAAGGAGATGGCCGTGATGGCCGTGAAGTTAAAAAGTGCTGCTGACCGTTGCGAGTTTCTTGAGAAAGAAGACCGGGCGAGACAGACGGACTTAGAGAAGGCCGTTGCTGATGCCAAGGACGCTCGCTCTGCGATGAGAGCTGCGAAGGAGGAGCTACGTCAGGCCGGACAGATTGCGGCTAGAAAGCCCTTTATGCTGCGGAGGAACTTTTGCGATCAGAAGTTTCCTCCGTTGGACCGGATGTGGAGTGCGGAGGACACCTATCTAGATTTGGCAGCGAGTGCTGCTGATGCGACCGAATACTTTCGAGATCAAGAAGATCACGAAGTGGAAAGGCTTTTCTGGTCGCAGTTCCAGAATCCAGAGCGTCCACTGGCAGTGGACGATCGTCTGGCTCAATGGGCCGAACTGAATAGATTGTCCGGACTCGCCATGAAGTGCGTCATGGGTCATCTGTGGCCGGGGAGATCGAAGCCGAAGAGTTATTTCAGCTTGGTGCAGCAATTCCTTGACGCGGTGCCATGTATCAATGCGATGAAGAGGTCAACATGCATAGAGGGCGCACGGATGGCTCTTGCCCGTGTCAAGACATACTGGGCAGAGATGGAGACCACCGTTGTTGCATCCCGAGATTCGGACAAAAGCCGAGTACCCTCCGAGCACTATTTTCAGGAAGTCCTTGAAGGCGCTCGTGTAATAGAGACGCAGTGCTTGAAGGATGCTATGTTCTGATAGCATATGTAATTATAAAGCAGTATTTTGATGAATTGTAGTAGCCTTTTATACTTGTGCCTTCAAGTATTTGGAACACCTCCTGTGCGGTCGTTTTAAGATATATATACAAAATCTGAAAGATTGCAGTCGTTGGCTTCAGCCCCCACGCAGATAGTGCGGGGGTGTTCGCAGAAGGCGCATTTTCACACTTAATCCAACGTCTTGGTCCTACAAAGGAGGTGATAGCGCAACGAGCTAGGCAACCGGACTATAATGCTTTAACACTTTCACTTAGCCATAGGAGCTTGACAATGGGACTATTTAGGTAGCCCCTGGTGGCGACTGCGCTTGCCCGAATTCGGGGCGCGTATGTGCCTGGACGGGAAATGGCCCTTCGTTAATGCGGAGGAATCCTACAGATTCCGGAGAGTCATCGAGTGGTTGACCAGTCTCACGCCATATCATGACAGTCGGTTTTCGGCTTTCTCTACTGAGGTGCTCGCTTGGCCAAACCAGGGCACAATCGCAGTAGTTCTCCTGGTGCCGCCTTAGCCGATAGAGCGAAACGTAAGGCGGCCGAACACAGGAGCCGGGCAACCCAACATTTGACCAAAATCATGACTCGGAGCTGATGCATATAAGGCCAAACTCGCGACACCGAACACTCCCTAAGGTATTCGGTCTTTATGAGAGCGGGCGAGGTAACGCTCTGAGGTATATGCCCCTAGTGTCCAGGTACGCGCAAGAATTCTGACGTGGCCACATGCCAAAACGCCAGCCTCCTCCTTGGTCATAGAACCAGGGAATGTGTATCAACAAGAGATAGTAAAAAAGGTTTACGCAGGGTCTTAATCTGAAAAGAATCCTTGGAACGGGTCCCTACTGCACGTCTGCGCCTGTGTCTCCGTTGTGCCGTATCCTGGACGGGCGCAGCACGACGTTCATCAGTAAAAAGAGAGCAACTAAGTTGAAAAAGGGGCGTGCCGAACAAAAGTTATATGAAATAAACAAAGTGTAAAGTAAAATATGAAAAATTGAGCTTTATTGTCTCTTATATTATACGTGTGAAGCCCCTAGTGCAGGGGTATATGGCCACTAAGCCTTTATCAACGATACTTTTGTGTCGGACTCGTCTATCCGTGTCCGTGGTCTTAATGACCTGTTCCGATGTTCTGGCTGGTGAAACCATTGTATTGTGGGGCTGTTAAAGCGGCTGCACAATCCTCCGCTTGGGGGAGGTGTTCTTCACTGCTTCCCCTTTAAGGAGATGATGTCGCGTGGACCGGGCATCTTAAGCATAAGAGATGCATAATGCGGTATTGTATTAAAGCGGGCGAAAGCTTCGCGTCCCAGTAGTGCTTGATAGCGACTTGAGAATGGGACGATGTGGAAAGTTAGCTTTTCACGACAGAAGTTATCGGCAGAGCCGAAAATAACCTCGAGCCGGAGAAAACCCATGCAATGGGTGTCCGGACCTGGCGTTACTCCTTGAAAGGAGGTTTTGCTGTGGCGAATTCTTTTTGGGTCGATCCCCATGTGGCGGATTGAGTCATGATATATCAGGTTGAGTCCGCTGCCATCGTCCATAAGGACATTTGAAAACTGGAGTCCGCCAATTATTGGATCGAGTACCAGGGCAGTCCAGCCTGGGTTCCTGACACTTCTAGAATAATCCAGATGATCGAAGATGATTGGTTTTGACAACCAGTGGCGGGGTTCCTTTGGGATAGGCCGTGGGGCACGTACCTTTATGGGCGCCGCATGTTTTGTTATGTGGAGTAAGTTTACTGTTTTTACTTCTTGTGGGAAATTCTTTTGCTTCCTGGTACTCTGCTTTTGGGGTTCGTCCTCGTCTTTGCTTGGTGTGTCGAGCCCCTTGTGTTCGGCGTTGAGTCTGCCAGATTGTTTGAAAACCCAACAATCTCTGTGGGTATGGTTAGCAGGCTTTCCGGGAGTGCTGTGTATTTGACATATCCTATCCAAGATTTTGTTTAGGTTGGATAGGTCGTCCCTGTTATCTTGGAGGGGCGGCTTTTCCTGATTCTGTCGTGAGCTTTTGAATCCGACGTTAACTGCCGTGCTCTCCGGACTTTTTTCCTTAGTCCGGCGACGATCCTTATTACGTCGCGATTTTCCGTTTCCATCCCTAGTTTCGGATGTACTTGGGTCACTGGTGCTGCATCTTGCCAACCAGCTGTCCTCTCCTACGCAAAAGCGGGTCATGAGGCTTGTTAGTGCGGCCATTGTTCTTGGCTTTTCTTGGCCGAGGTGTCTGGCGAGCCATTCGTCTCAGACATTATGCCTGAAAGCCGCTAAGGCTTCAGCGTCTGGACAGTCGACTATCTGATTCTTTTTAGTAAGAAATCTATTCCAGAATTGCCGAGCTGACTCTCCGGGCTGTTGAGTTATGTGACTAAGATCGTTTGCATCCGGAGGGCGGACATAGGTCCCATGAAAATTTGCTCGGAAAGTGTGCTCGAGCTCTTCTCAACTTCCAATTGTGTTTTCAGGAAGGCTTTTGAGCCAATGCCGGGCTGGCCCTTTAAGCTTGAGGGGTAAGTATTTTATGGCATGGAGGTCATCTCCTCTAGCCATATGTATGTGGAGGATATAATCCTCGATCCAGACTCCAGGGTCTGTTGTTCCATCATATGCCTCTATGTTTACGGGTTTGAATCCCGCTGGAAATTCATAATTCAGGACCTCATCGGTGAAACATAGGGGGTGTGCGGCACCCCTATATTTGGGTGTGCCAGATTTTGATAATGGCTTTACTGCATTGCTTACGAGAGCTTGCTTTCTTGGCCCGTAAATGGACCTAGCTGGGCCATGATGCGAATCCTTAAGTGGGTCGCACGCCGGCTTAAGTGCGGCGCCGCTTGCTGCTTTATGCTGGCCATGGGGTCGTCTATCCGACCGTGTGGCTTTCTCACTTTTGGAATGCGAGGGCTCTAAGGCCTCCTCGTCGAATTCAGGTAGTAGCTTTCTCTTCGGATAGCTTTAGTGCGGCGACTGTCACCGTATTTGTCTGCGGTATTGATTACTTTACTCCATCTGATCCTGAGTGCATCTTCCGCAGTTTTTAGCTTCCGCTTCTGCTTTTTTAGGCTGCATGCGGTTGCAACGAGCCATTTGTGGAGGTTCTTCTGCTTCGTGGGCTTGTCCGGCGTAGGGTCGTCCGGTATGCCATTTTCGCCGGGGGAGGGATGTTCGGTTTCTCTATCCGGGTTGTCCTGTTGGGACGGTTGCTCTAAGGCATGCTCGTCGTCTACCAGCTCATCCTGCTCTATGGCTGGGTCTTTATCGAGGCGGGGCTTGGGTCGGCGTTTACACTGACGCTTTGATTGTTTTTTGAGAGATCGATCCCTCTTTCCATCCCCGTTTTCCTCGTTGTTGCTTCCTTTAGGGGTATCCACCATGTACACATCGTGAGATGAGGTGGCTGTCCAATGCCCTATAGGCGTTGGTTCTTGGTTGTCTCCTGCATCGTCGTCCATACCGTCGATGTCTTTGGAGTCGAAGTCGAGCATGTCGGTTAAGTCGTTGACAGTGGCTACGAAGTGGGTGGTGGGTGGGTTTTGAATTTCTTCATCATCCGAATCCCATCCTTGCTGACCGTAGTCCGGCCAGGGCTCTCCTGATAAAGAGAGAGACTTTAGCGAATTCAGGATGTCGCCGAAGGGCGAGTGCTGAAAGATGTCTGCGGCGGTGAACTCCATTATCGGCGCCCAATCGGATTCGATCGGCAGGGGCGCCGGGGGCTCGGAGTTCGGGAAGGAATCCGGCTCCTCGGAGTCACGGGCCATGCGGAGTGCGGGGTTGGAGTTCGGCTCGATCGCCTCTAAGATCGCAGCCCCTGAGGCAGCGTCCAACCGTTGATCCTCGATCGACGCGGTAGGCTCCGAATCAATGGTCGGAACCGATGTGTGTGCGGCCTCCAAGGCGCTGTTCGGCGGCAGAGCTATATCATGCCCATCGAGACAGTGCGGCGCGCTTGGCTGTGGCTCGAATCCGTCGAAGAAAAAGTCCCCACGGACGTCAGCCGTGTAGTTTAGGCTTCCAAACCTGACCTGATGGCCAGGGGCGTAGCTTTCGATCAGTTCGACGTGGCCAAGCGAATTGGCCCGCAGTGCGAAGCCACCGAAGACGAAGACCTGTCCGGGAAGAAAAGTCTCACCCTGGACTGCATCATTGTTGATGGTTGAAGGAGCCATCGGGCCTAAAGGCGACGACATAGAGGAACTCTCAATAAAAGCACCAATCTCGGTGTCAAAACCAGCGGATCTCGGGTAGGGGGTCCCGAACTGTGCGTCAAGGCCGGATGGTAACAGGAGGCAAGGAACACGACGTTTTACCCAGGTTCGAGCCCTCTTGATGGAGGTAAAACCCTACGTCCTGCTTGATTAATATTGATGATATGGGTAGTACAAGAGTAGATCTACCACGAGATCAAGGAGGCTAAACCCTAAAAGCTAGCCTATGGTATGGTTGTTGTATGATGAAGTTGTCCTACGGACTAAAACCCTCCGGTTTATATAGACACTGAAGAGGGTTAGGGTTACACAAAGTCGGTTACAATGGTAGGAGATCTTGAATATCCGTATCGCCAAGCTTGCCTTCCATGCCAAGGAAAGTCCTATCCGGACACGAGACGAAGTCTTCAATCTTGTATCTTCATAGTCCTGGAGTCCGGCTGAAGGTATAGTCCGGCTACCCGAACACCCCCTAATCCAGGACTCCCTCACAGGGGCATTTCAACATTGTGTGTCTCCTGAAGAAGGCTGTGATATTATGCGAGAGATTCATGAAGGGGATTGTGGTCATCATGCAGGTTCTAAGTCTCTTGTAGACTAGGCTTTCCGTCATGGGTTTTATTTACTGACAGCTCATGCTGATGCTGAGGATTTAGTCAGTAAATGTGATGGTTGCCAGAAATTCTCACGACGAGCTCATGTGCCAGCTCAAGAATTGATGATGATTCCAATTGCTTGGCCATTTGCAACCTGGGGGCTTGATATGGTTGGGCCTTTCAAAAGGTCCAAGGATAAAAATACCCACCTTTTGGTGGCGGTTGACAAATTTACAAAGTGGGTTGAAGCAGAGCCGGTTAGTAAGTGTGATGCAGTGACGACGGTTCAATTCATCAAAAAGGTGATCTTTTGGTTTGGTTTTCCCCATAGCATCATAACTGATAATGGCACTAATCTGTCCAAGGGTGCTATGAAAGAGTTTTGTCAGCGAGAGCATATTCGACTTGACGTATCATTAGTGGCTCACCCCCAGTCCAATGGTCAAGCTGAAAGAGCCAATCAAGAGATTCTGTGAGGCATCAAGCCCGGCTTATGGTCCTTTTGCAAAGTACGCCGGGTTGTTGGGTGGAGGAGTTACCCTCAGTGTTATGGAGTATCAATACTACCCCCAACAGATCTACTGGTTACACACCTTTCTTCATGGTTTACGGAGCAGAGCCAGTTCTCCCTAGTGACATCCATCATTATTCACCCTGTGTGGCGGCCTATGTTGAAGCTGATAATGAAAAAGCATGTCAGGATGCACTTGACCTATTGGATGAGGAGCGTGACCTTGCGGTGGCTCGTTCGGCGATTTACCAACAAGATCTGCGTCGTTATCACAGTTGTCGGGTTAAATCCAGAACCTTTCAAGAAGGCGACTTGGTGCTCCGGCTTATCCAGGATCAGACTGATATGCATAAACTATGCCCACCTTGGGAAGGGCCTTTTGTGGTCATCAAGAATCTGAATAATGGGTCATACTATCTTATCGATGTTCGAGACCACAAGGACTCACACACATCAGAGGAGGAGACTCGTCGGCCGTGGAATATCACTCATCTTCGGCCTTACTATACTTGAGCCACCAGCTCTTGTGATGTACATATTTTGATGATGTATATAATATAATGAAAATAATAAAGTCAGCATCCCTGATAATTCAGGTCCTATATCATTTCATTTCCTCAACACTGAGTCTTTATTGTCATTTCATATGATCATTTAAGAGGCTTGATGCCCAAGTTACAGGGACCAAAGAGAGTTTGATGCACAACACAACTCAAACATAGGTATCCGTTGAGCACAGCTTAGAAACATATCACTTGGGGGCTTCCTGTTCAATGAACATAGCTATATTCACCCTTTTGATTGGCCTGGACGCAGGTGTATTCACCAAAAATCCGGGTTATCCAGCCTGTATGCAAGATGCTCCTCGACCAAGTAATCCTGGATGACCCTCCCTATTCTTGACAAGTCAATCTATTAAATGAGACCCTGAACTTGTCAAGGTTAAAACATTGATTGTGTCATGAGAGAGCCGGCTTACAGAAAGCAAGGATAAGCTCAGGCTGTTAAGCCGCCTTCCGTGAAACTTGGTTAAACCGGCCTGTTTTGCACGATGCTACTCCAACCCCGCATAATCTTGATAAGTCAATCTTTTAATAAGACCTTGAATTTATCCAGGTTAGAATGTCGATTGGGTCATGTGAGAGCCGGCTCACAGAAAGCGCGGATACTCCAGTGGCTATCATGCTAGTTTCATTGAAGTATAAAATTTTGGCTCAGCGGCCTATGAAAGCCTCGTTTTTTCTGGATTTTCTAGTCATCTTGGATTTATGTTGCCCCCTTTTTTCTTACCATATAGTTTTTACAGGTCGGGCCAAGCAGCCTTGACTATGTCTCATATTTGGGATGTTACCCCCTGCCCTGGTTATGGACTATTATGGTCACCAGTGGGTTTATACTAGGCATCATGAACCGCCCCGTGGTAAACCGTCAGGGCCCTTGTGATTTGCTCGTGTGCAGGACAAAGGGATAAACAAACTGGTCTATATGAGGATATCATAAACACAAGTCGTGTATCTTCAGCTGGCCGATTAGCAGTATCATGCAAAATAAAACATGCACGATGGCATGGCAGATCAGGAGTTTAACTAGCCTATTACAAGGCATCTGATGGCCCAATAAGAATAAGTGTTTTGGAGATGTCAACACAACAAAGTATTTTGCTTGATAAGCCGGCTCATGACTGTTGGCGGGTTGAAGCCTCCGGGTCATCCTGTGCTTCTTCTTCATCTTCAGCCCCTTGCTTATCCATCAGCTGGAAGTCAGACGTAGCCCAGTCGATACCGATCAATGCTCTAAACATAGCCTCGTCATCAATAAGGTTTGATGGATCAATGTCGGGAGCGAAGGTATGCTTATGAATTGGCGGGATGAGATTTGTCTCCTGATGAATCGGTGCCTTCACCTTCTTATTATCAGCGTCATAAGCCACCTGATACTGTGATAGCTTGGTCTCTACAGCCAGCCGGGTTGCCAATGGATGCATTGATCTTACTATATCTGCAAAATCATCTGCACTGAAGGGCGTCCCATCTTCTTTTACACTTGGGCAACCGTTGGCCAGATCCACAGGATCAAGACCTGCTTGCGATGCTTTAGCCCGGCTTAGGGAAGTTAAAGCGCAGGCTCTAGCAAAGGCTTGTTTCAGCTCTTCAATCCTCTCGGGCACTACTGACGACCTTTCCAATGTCTCCTTGATAAGAGTAGGCGACCGTTTTTTGTGCAAAGCAGCAACAATGGTTCGTTGAGCACCAGTATATAATTGTTCTACCAGAGTGTAGATAGCCTTCAACCGGACGTGCATGTCTGAGCCCAAATTGACGCTTCGAGAGCCTGTATCAATTCATTTATTAATAAGCCGGCATAGTTTATAGAAGATTCAATGGGATAAATGGAATCAGGGTTAATACTTACCGAAGATAGCTAGTGACATGTTGTTGATTTGCTGCCTTAAGCCGGACAGTTCATCAGTCACCGGCTTAAGACCGGATTCTGCTTCTTCTGCTCTTTTTAGTAGAGCCACCTTTTCAGTTTCCCAGCTATCTTTGTCAGCACTGAAGGTTTTCTTGAGCTGCTCAATGTTTCCAAAGAAGTCCTCAATTCTGATTGGGCCTTGGATGTTTCCGATTGTTGAGTCTTTATGTTGGCCTTCAGATCATTGAGCTGTGAGTCCTTCTCAGTCAGTTCATCATGTGACATAAGCACACACAGACAAGATTACAATCATGATTACTCTTTGAAAGTTCCAAGCACAATACAAGTATTACTCTTGGCACTTGGGGGCTAATGCATATTGTTCTTTTTTGAACAAGCACAATACAAGTATTATCCTTGGCACTTGGGGGCTAATGCCTATTGCTTTGTTCCAAGACAAATTTATGACCCGAACAAATGAGATAATCCGGTTTATAAAGACTGCATATTAGGGTTGTTGATTTTAAACAAGATGATTAGTCCCGACTTATTCATCACTGAGTAAGTCGGCCCTTGGGGTCTACGGATGCAATATTGATTCTTGTTACTTAAAGTCCCGGCTTAACATATTTATTAAGCCGAGCATTGGGGTCTACACACACAAAGTTGAAGTACTGATATTACAAGTCCCAGTTCATATTGAAAGTATAAACCGGCCCTTGGGGGCTACTGGATTCGATATATGCAAATATTGAAGTTTTACAGTACATTCTATTCTATCATGTCCAATAAACTTGGCGGCTAAGGGAAGTATATTCATATATAAAGGACTGGCAACGTTTACCTCATAGCGCTCCTTCATCAGGTTTACTAAGTCGGCTTCAAAGTCGCGGCTGGTATACAGGTGGTTCAAGTAACCAGAGTGGTGGTCTTGGGCGCTGAAGTGGGCGTAGCTATTCAAATCTACCTTCCACTTGCCTTTATCTTCAGCAGAAATTTCGTCCTTGGCGCTGTGTTTTGATAAGACAGTGGGGTTACCCGGTGTTGTGTAACCAAACCCAGTAACCACAACATCGTCAGTTTTTTCTTCAATGGGCTTAGCTAGGCTCGGCGACTTAGAAGTCACCGGTTCAACATCATATGGTCTATGGAGGCTTCATGATCTTCTGGTGGTGGGTCATCAATGGCGGCTTCTACAGTTGGATGAGAAGATTCTGGTTGTTGTTTCTCCGGTTCAGATGGATTGGCATCATCGACCGGCTTATTCAGCTTTACTTTCTTGCTGGGTTTGGCTTGGCCCCTGAAAATAGGAAGTATAAAGAGGCCAGTATAATGACCAGGCATAAGATCTGAAGGATTAAGTATACCCTTACCCAGGTACAATCTTGAAGGCCGGAATTTGAGTTCTCGTTGACTCGCCAGAGGAGGAATGAGAAGTCCCATGATAGTTTGAATCAGACGGGTTAAGAGGTTGTCGGAAATAACCCGCCTTAGGATAAAGTATATCAGAAATATGTAAGACCTCTGGGCGGCGTTTGCAAACCGGTGTGTTTGGTAAGACAGAGGAAGTAATTACACCACCACTATGCCGGGTGGTGCGGCGAGCTTCGTGTTGCTGTTTCTTCAAAAGAAAGTTGGGATCCAAGTGAGCTAGAGGGTGAGAAAAGCTTACTTTCCGGCTTGTTTGTTAGGTTTTCTGTGTTGGCAGAGGTTCTGAGCTGGAGGAAAGAATAATTACCTCTGCTTCGCCTGCACGGCTGGCTTCTGCGTCGTCCTGGTAACAATCGTTGTCAATGAGATGTATAAAAAATGAGCCAAGTGAATCAAGTTGTACCTCTGATTCATCATCAGCATCATCATCATCAATATTTAAGCCAGCCATCTCAGCAGTCTTCTTCTTGGCAGGCCTTTTGGTGACCTTGGTTTTTGTACGAGACGGCTTGACCGGCTTGTCTTGAGGTTTCTTCTTCCAAAATGGGGAGTCAGCCTGTGGAATTCAAAAAAGATTATAAGTAGGCGTAACTGTTGCAAACATGATGGAACGAAAGGTGTGCAACACTTACAATTGGCGTCTTGTTGAAGGTACAGAAAGGACTAAGTCATGTTTTACTGCATTCCTTTGCAGGCTCGTTCAGCAATTTCTTGGTGGCTTCTGTAATTTCTGCATCAGTCAGTTGAATGTCGCAGTGGTGCTGGGGATCTTTTAAGTCAACGGTATATTCACACATTAAGCCGGGGCGACGGCTTAATGGCAAAATGCTCCATGACACCCAGCACCGAACAAGGTCAATGCCAGTTAGGCCATTAGCAATGAAGGCCCTAAGCTTGGAGAAGGCTGGTGCATATTTGGCCCGCTCCTTTGCCTTCATTTTTGGGGGAAGTGGATGTTGTTGCTAAGCCGGTGGTCGTGGTAACCTGATAACCCACAAGTATAGGGGATCGCAATAGTTTTCCATAAGTAAGAGTGTCGAACCCAATGAGGAGCTAAAGGCAGAACAAATATCCCCTCAAGTTCTATCGATCATCGATACAACTCTACGCACACTTGATGTTCGCTTTACCTAGAACAAGTATGAAACTAGAAGTACTTTGTAGGTGTTGTTGGATAGTTTTGCAAGATAATAAAGAGCATGTAAATAAAAAGTAGGGGCTGCTTAGATAAAGACGCAACTAAGTTAGTTTTAGTAAAGAGCTTTTTGTTACGAGAAAGTTATTTGTCCCTAGGCAATCGATAACTAGACCGGTAATCATTATTGCAATTTTATATGAGGGAGAGGCATAAGCTAACATACTTTCTATACTTGTATCATATGCACTTATGATTGGAACTCTAGCAAGCATCCGCAACTACTAAAGATCATTAAGGTAAAACCCAACCATAGCATTAAAGTATCAAGTCCTCTTTATCCCATACATAAACAACCTACTTACTCGGGTCTGTGCTTCTGTCACTCACGCCACCCACAATAAGAAAATCATGAACATATTACAAACCCTACAGCGGGAATCCCTCACGCTTGCGCGACACGGAGAGCACCATAGGACAGCACCAATAATAAAACATGCAACTCAAAACCAATCACGATCATCAAATAACCCATAGGACAAAACAGATCTACTCAAACATCATAGGATAGGCATACATCATTGGGAAATAATATATAGCGTTGGGCACCATGTTTAAGTAGAGATTACAGCGGGTAAGAGAGAGGTTACACCGCTGCATAGAGGGGGGAAGAGTTGGTGATGATGGCAGTGAAGTTGTTGGTGAAGATTGCGGTGATGATGATGGCCCCGACGGTGTTCCGGCGCCACCGTAAGAGAGGGGGAGAGGGGCCCCCTTCTTCTTCTTCTTCTTCCTTGACCTCCTCCCTAGATGGGAGAAGGGTTTCCCCTCTGGTCCTTGGTCTCCATGTCATGGGAGGGGCGAGAGCCCCTCCAAGATTGGATCTGTCTCTCTGTCTCTCTCTGTTTCTGCATTCCCTGATCCTACCCTTTCACCGTTTCTTATATTCCCGGAGATCCGTAACTCCGATTGGGCTGAAATTTTGACACGATCTCCATCCGGATATTATCTTTCTTGTGGCGAAAGAAGGGCATCAACCACCTTACGGGGTGGCCACGAGGGCCCAGGTGCGCCCCCTGCCTCGTGGCCCCCTTGGGCATTGTCTCGCATTGATTTTTCTTCCCAAAAATCACATATATTCCAAAAAAAATCTCCGTCAGTTTTTATCCCGTTTGGACTCTGTTTGATATGGATTTACTGCGAAACAAAAAACATGCAACAAACAGGAACTGGCACTGGGCACTGGATCAATATGTTAGTCCCAAAAATAGTATAAAAAGTTGCCAAAAGTATATGAAAGTTGTAGAATATTGGCATGGAACAATCAAAACTTATAGATACGACGGAGACGTATCAGCATCCCCAAGCTTAATTCCTGCTCATCCTCGAGTAGGTAAATGATAAAAAAGATAATTTTTTGATGTGGAATGCTACCTAGCATAATCTTGATCACATATCTAATCATGGCATGAATATTAAGATACGAGTGATTCAAAGCAATAGTCTATCATTTGACATAAAAACAATAATACTTCAAGCCTACTAATAAAGCAATCATGTCTTTTCAAAATAACATGGCCAAAGGAAGTTATCCCTACAAAATCATATGGTCCGGCTATGCTCCATCTTCACCACACAAAATATTCAAATCATGCACAACCCCGATGACAAGCCAAGCAATTTTTTCATACTTTTGATATTCTCAAACCTTTTCAACTTTCGTGCAATACATGAGCGTGAGCCATGGACATAGCACTATAGGTGGAATAGAATGGTGGTTGTGGAGAAGACAAAAAAGGGGAAGATAGTCTCATATCAACTAGGCATATCAACAGGCTATGGAGATGCCCATCAATAGATATCAATGTGAGTGAGTAGGGATTGCCATGCAACGGATGCACTAAGAGCTATAAGTGTATGAAAGCTCAGACTGAAAACTAAGTGGGTGTGCATCCAACTTGCATGATCATGAAGACCTCGGGCATTTGAGGAAGCCCATCATCGGCATATACAAGCCAAGTTTTATAATGAAAATTCCCACTAGTATATGAAAGTGATAACTCAAGAGTCTCTCTATATGAAGAACATGGTGCTACTCTGAAGCACAAGTGTGGTAAAAGGATAGTAACATTGCCCCTTCTCTTTTTTTTCTCTCATTTTCTTTGTTTTTTTGGTGGGCTTCTTTGGCATATTTTTTATTTGGCTTCTTTGGCCATTTTTATTTATTTTTAAAGTCCGGAGTCTCATCCCGACTTGTGGGGGAATCATAGTCTCCATCATCCTTTCTTCACTGGGGCAATGCTCTAATAATGATGATCATCACACTTTTATTTACTTACAACTCAATATTACAACTCGATATCTAGGACAAAGATATGACTCTATATGAATGCCTCCGGCGGTGTACCGGGATGTGCAATGATCTAGCGTAGCAATGACATCAAAAAACGGACAAGCCATGAAAACATCATGCTAGATATCTTACGATCATGCAAAGCAATATGACAATGAATGCTCAAGTCATGTATATGATGATGATGGAAGTTGCATGGCAATATATCTCGGAATGGCTATGGAAATGCCATGATAGATAGGAATGGTGGCTGTTTTGAGGAAGGTATATGGTGGGTTTAAGGTACCGGCGAAAGTTGCGCGATACTAGAGAGGCTAGCAATGATGGAAGGGTGAGAGTGCGTATAATCCATGGACTCAACATTACTCATAAAGAACTCACATACTTATTGCAAAAATATATTAGTCATCGAAACAAAGTACTACGTGCATGCTCCTAGGGGGATAGATTGGTAGGAAAAGACCATTGCTCGTCCCCTACCGCCACTCATAAGGAAGACAATCAATAAATAAATCATGCTCCGACTTCATCACATAACGGTTCACCATACGTGCATGCTATGGGAATCACAAACTTCAACACAAGTATTTCTACAATCCACAACTACCCACTAGCATGACTCTAATATCACCATCTTTATATCGCAAAACTATTGCAAGGAATCAAACATATCATATTCAGTGATCTACAAGTTTTATGTAGGATTTTATGACTAACCATGTGAATGACCAATTCTTGTCATCTCTCTAAATAGATATAAGTGAAGCAAGAGAGTTTAATTCTTTCTACAAAAGATATGCCCATGCTCTAACAAATATAAATGAAGCAAAAGAGCATTCTACAAATGGCGGTTTTCTATGTAAAGAGAAACAGGCAATGCAAACTTCAAATGATATAAGTGAAGCACATGAAGCATTCTATAAAGACATACTCAAAAGATATAAGTGAAGTGCATAGAGCATTCTATAAATCAACCAAGTACTATCTCATAACAGCATGGTGCATAAAATAAAAGTGAAAACTAAATGCAAAAGACGCTCCAAGATTGCACATATCGCATGAACGAAACGAATCCAAAAACATACGGATACTTGTTGAACAAAGAGGGGATGCCTTCTGGGGCATCCCCAAGCTTAGACACTTGAGTCTCCTTGAATATTTCCTTGGGGTGCCTCGGGCATCCTCAAGCTTGAGCTCTTGCCTCTCTTCCTTCTTCTCACATTGCGACCTTCTCGATCATCGAACACTTCATCCACACAAAACTCAACAAAAAGCTCGGTAAGATCCGTTAGCATAATAAAGCAAATCACTACTCTAAGTACTGTTGCAAACCAATTCATATATTGTCTTTGCATTGTAGCTACTTTAATATAACTCCATGGCTTAATCCACTGATATAAATCGATAGTTTCATCAAAACAAGCAAACTATGCATCAAAAACAGAATCTGTCTAAAACAGAACAGTCTGTAATAATCTGGACATTCACCATACCTCTGGTACTCCAAAAATTCTACGAAATTTAGGAAAAATAAAAAATTTGTATATAAAGACAGTGCAAAAAGAATCAGAACCATTTGACGTTCCAGTAAAAAAATTAAAATCGCGCACTACAGACAAAGTTTCTGTCCAGCACCGCACAATCCAACAAGCATCTAAAACATCCTAAAGGCAAACCTTGGCACATTATTTTTATAATACAATGGAATTGTACAAGGGGATAATTATTTTTGTCGAAAAGTTTATGTAATAAAGATTCACAAAGTTTCCGTGACCATGAATGAAGTTCAAGGAGCTCCCCCACTTCAACCATGCTTGTCTCTCTCACTTTCACTTTCCTTTTTGAAAAAGTTTTGGGTTCCCCTCTTTATTTATTTTTTTAAAACTTTATAAAAGCACACAACAGAAATAAAATACTCTCTAAAACTTATGGGTTGTCTCCCTGGCAGCGCTTTCTTTAAAGCCATTAGGCTAGGCATATAGTGCTCAAGTAATGGATCCACCCGGATCCCAAGGTATATCAAAGCCAATTTGAATCAACAATGATCTGTAATTTAGTAATGAGCACAAAGTAACATATATCACGCAACAACGAAGTCTAACTCTCTTCCTATGCATCGACATGTCATAAAAGAACAATTCATGCACACATAGTAAAGGCCAATGCATAGTATAAACAGTTTCTTGCAATTTTATCATATTGGAAACATAGAGATGTGGAGATATAGTTCCTCTCTCATAATAATGGAAAGTAGGAGCAGCAAGCACATGCATATTATATTCATCAAAATCATCATGTGTAATAGTAAAATGAAACCCATCAATATAATCCTTAATAAGGGCAAACTTCTCCGATATAGTGTAGTCGGGAGAATTCAAATAGATAATAGGACTATCATGCGTGGGTGCAATAGCAACAATTTCATGTTTAACATAAGGAACTATAGAAAGTTCATCTCCATAAGCATAATTCATATTGGCATCTTGGCCACAAGCATAGCAAGCATCATCAAAAAGGGATATTTCAAGAGAATCAACAGGATCATAATAATCATCATAGCAATCATCCTTCGGTAAGCACGAAGGGAAATTAAACAATGTACGAGTTAAAGAGTTACTATCATTAGAAGGTGGGCACGAGTAGCTAATCCGCTCTTCCTCCTTTTGTTCTTCGCTCTCCTCATCATCTTTCTCATCCAATGAGCTCACAGTTTCATCAATTTCTTCTTCCATAGACTCCTGCAAAATATTAGTCTCTTCTTGGACAGCGGAGACTTTCTCAATAAACGCATCAATATCGGCATTGAATTCATAATTCTCATAGTAATATTTAAGGATAGCTAAATTTTCAGGTCTATAAACTGAATCATCAATATTTTCACACTCTTTAAACAAAGATTCAATTTCATAAGCACCCATAAAAGCAACAAATTCTTCTATTTGTTCCACATCATAGTAATCATATATACCATTAGCATAAGAAGCCAAGGTTTTATCATCATTAAATTTGCATGGGAAGGTGTGGAGCCTTCATCCTAGAGCAACAAGTATAATCATATCTCAAGCAAAGTTGCCGAGCATACCAATGCAACATATGAATTTGATCCCATAATAGTTTCCCCTTTTGAGTCAAGCGATAATCCCTAAAGTATTCACGTTGATCCAACGTGTCTCCCATAACATAATTGAATGGGGTTTTCTCAGGATTATCAAAGTAGTACATAATATCTTTCACATAATGAGCATCGAGGGTTTTAGGAGGTTCCCCATCTCCATGAGTAGCAAGTACACCTAATTTTTTTGGTATTTCGTGTTCCATATCCATAACCAAAGATAGAGAACAACTTAGAACAGCAAATAAAAATTACTTAGTGATAAAGCAAACAAGCACACACGAGAATATTCACCCCACGCTATTGCTCCTCGGCAACGGAGCCAGAAAAAGGTCTTGATAACCCAGAAGTATAGGGGATTGCAACAGTTTTCGATAAGTAAGAGTGTCGAACCCAATGAGGAGCTAAAGGCAGAATAAATATTCCCTCAAGTTCTATCGACCACCGATACAACTCTACGCACGCTTGATGTTCTCTTTACCTAGAACAAGTATGAAACTAGAAGTACTTTGTAGGTGTTGTTGGACAGGTTTGCAAGATCATAAAGAGCATGTAAATAAAAAGTAGGGGCTGTTTAGATAAAGACACAACTAAGTTAGTTTTAGTAAAGAGATTTTTGTTACGAGAAAGTTAGTTGTCCCTAGGCAATCGATAACTAGACCGGTAATCATTATTGCAATTTTATATGAGGGAGAGGCATAAGCTAACATACTTTCTCTACTTGGATCATATGCACTTATGATTTGAATTCTAGCAAGCATCCGCAACTACTAAAGATCATTAAGGTAAAACCCAACCATAGCATTAAAGTATCAAGTCCTCTTTATCCCATATGTAAACAACCTACTTACTCGGGTCTGTGCTTCTGTCACTCACGCCACCCACCATAAGCAAATCATGAACATATTGCAAACCCTACAACGGGAATCCCTCACACTTGCGCGACACGTAGAGCACCATAGGACAACACCAATAGCATGCAACTCAAAACTAATCACGATCATCAAATAACCCATAGGACAAAACGGATCTACTCAAACATCATAGGATAGCCATACATCATTGGGAAATAATATATAGTGTTGAGCACCATGTTTAAGTAGAGATTACAGCGGGTAAGAGAGAGGTTACACCGCTTCATAGAAGGGGAAAGAGTTGGTGATGATGGCGGTGAAGTTGTTGGTGAAGATTGCAGTGATGATGATGGCCCCGGCGGTGTTCCGGCGCCACCGGAAGAGAGGGGAAGAGGGCCCCCTTCTTCTTCTTATTCCTTGACCTCCTCCCTAGATGGGAGAAGGGTTTCCCCTCTTGTCCTTGCTCTCCATGGCATGGGAGGGGCGAGAGCCCCTCCGAGATTTGATCTGTCTCTCTGTCTCTCTCTGTTTCTGCGTTCCCTGATTCTGCCCTTTCACCGTTTCTTATATTCCCGGAGATCCGTAACTCCGACTGGGCTGAAATTTTAAAACGATCTCTATCCGGATATTAGCTTTCTTGCGGCGAAAGAAGGGCATCAACCGCCTTACGGGGTGTCCACGAGGGCCCAGGGCGCGCCCCCCTGCCTCGTGCCCCCCTCGAGCATCGTCTCGCGTTGATTTTTCTTCCCAAAAATCACATATATTACAAACAAAACTCCGTCAGTTTTTATCCCGTTTGGACTCCGTTTGATATGGATTTACTACGAAACAAAAAACATGCAACAAACAGGAACTGGCACTGGGCACTGGATCAATATGTTAGTCCCAAAAATAGTATAAAAAGTTGCAAAAAGTATATGAAAGTTGTAGAATATTGGCATGCAACTATCAAAAATTATAGATACGACGGAGACGTATCATAACCCGGAAGAGAATTCTCGTCTAATGGAGAGGTGTCTTTGCAATGAAACCAAGTTTGTGTTCCAATCTTTGGGGTGACTCGACGGCTTGGCGTAGGGAAAGTTGACTTCTTTTCTCTTCTGAATGGAGATCCCACCAAGTTCCAAGCTGGGTCCATCAGTAAACTCTGTCTGACGGTTTAAGTAGTAAAATTCTCTGAACAATTCAAATGTGGGATCTTCTTGAAGATAGGCTTCACAGAAGACTTGGAAATTGCAAATATTGGATACAGAGTTGGGCCCAATATCTCGAGGGTGAAGTTGAAAGAAATGAAGCACGTCGCGGAAAAACTTTGAGCCGGGCGGGATGAACCCCCGGCTCAGGTGGTCAGTAAAAACAATCACCTCTCCGTCCTTGGGTGTAGGAGGGTTTTATTCACCAGGGACCCTCTAGTGGATATCCTCTTTCTTGGCTAGGGCGCCAGTTGCGACAAAATTGTCCAGGTCTTCTTCAGTGACTTGGGATTGGACCCAGTTGCAAGAGGTATATGTCTTGTCCATATTTTCAATGATCTGAAAGGAAGATTATGCCGGTTTAAGGTTATATGGTCAAGCAGGTTGTCAACTTAAAAGTAAAAGATAATGAAGCATGCATAGATGTTACACCGGAGGATGGCATTGAAGGTACAAAGATAAGATATTGGCGGCTTAAGAGGGGACTAATGGTACCTGGCGGGTTACGGTTTATGAGTTAAGCCGCCCACATAATTAGTTGTCTACAGATCTGAGTGAAAAAATTGCTAAGTGTTGGAAAAACAGATTCCACAGATCAATGCTTTAATTTTGGATCTACGACACTTCAGATAATAGAAAAATATCTAGACCTAAATTGGCAGGGTTTGAGCAGTTCATGTATCCAGATTGGATTTTTTACACAAAAGGAGATGCCCCAATAGCAAAAAATGAGTACTACAACTACCGCCGTGCGGGAGAAGTACCAAGTTGAATCAAAAATCACAAGATATAGGGAAGGTCATAGATGAACTCCGATGAACTCATAAAAACCCTAATGAGATCTATGGGAAAAGGAAAGAGGAGAACTTACCAGAGCTGTTGAACAGCGGAGGTGCGCGGGTGAACTCTGATCGGTTCAGGTTTATGCAGTGGCCGTTGTCGAAGATGGAGCAAAGGTCTACGGCGGCGAAGCTCGGGCTCTGAGGTGACGTGAGGAAGAAGAAAGAGATAAAGAGGCAAGGGGGGAAAGTGAAAGGGATCCCTGCCCTATTTATAAGGTCGAAGGGATAAGCGGCATGCGCAGGAATCGAGGAGGCCAAAAAATGGATATGCGATAACACAGATGCCTCAATTTTCGAAGCTTATTAAAAGATAAGACATATTGAGATTTGGGTCTTGTGTAATATTAATGACAGGTGACATCACGACGGGTTACCACGATTTGAGAAGATGACGTTACGGCGGTTTACAAGGCCTCTCATGAATAAATGAAGAAGGATTTTTCTAAGTGTTGAAGATTGATATGAACAAGTTCAAATCAACCTGGGGCCTAATGTTGGGATATAACTATTGGGTATGACCCGCCCAGGAGGGGCCGGGTTATACCGCTGGTGGCTTGTTATGATAAAGCCCATGAAGATGGTGGTTCATGAAGCAGGCTTACTGGAGGCCCAAAACTGAAAGGTGAATTAAGGCCCGGAGGTGTAAACCGCCATATATGTATGACTTGTAGTATAAGGCATGTGTAATTAGTCACCGAGCCGGACACGTTGTGTATAAACCGGCCGGGACACTGTGAGCCGCTGGGCGTCAACCTGTGTATATAAAGGGACGAACCGACAGCGGTTCAGGACAATAAACAAGAGATCGAAAGCTAGGTCAAGCGTATTCGCTCCCTGGTAATCAAAACCCAAGCAATACCACCTCAATTGGATTAGGCTTTTATCTTCATCGCAAGGGGCCGAACCAATATAAACTCATGTGTCCTTTGTCCTGTTTAACCCCTTTAAGCTAACCTAGTTGCGATGGCTCCACAACTAAGTCCTTTCACTAGGACATCTGTCGTGACAATTCCACGACAATAACCATGGGCTACATATTTACTGTAGTTACCATGGGCCTCCTACGAGCCATAGAAACAATTGGCCTTCTAAGGGTCGTAGAAACAATGGGCCTTCTATGGGCCATAGCATCAATGGGCCTTCTATGGGCCGTGTCGGTGTCAAAACCGGCGGATCTCGGGTAGGGGGTCCCGAACTGTGTGTCTAGGCCAGATGGTAATAGGAGGCAAGGGACATGAAGTTTTACCCAGGTTCGGGCCCTCTCGATGGACGTAAAACCCTACGTCCTGCTTGATTAATATTGATGATATGGGTAGTACAAGAGTAGGTCTACCACGAGATCGGAGAGGCTAAACCCTAGAAGCTAGCCTATGGTATGATTGTTGTTGTGTATGTTGTCCTACGGACTAAAACCCTCTGGTTTATATAGACACCGGGGAGGGTTAGGGTTACACAAAGTCGGTTACAATGGTAGGAGATCTGCATATCCGTATCGCCAAGCTTGCCTTCCACGCCAAGGAAAGTCCCTTCCGAACACGGGACGAAGTCTTCAACCTTGTATCTTCATAGTCCAGGAGTCCGGCTGAAGGTATAGTCCGGCTATCCGAACACCCCCTAATCCAGGACTCCCTCAGTAGCCCCTGAACCAGGCTTCAATGATGACGAGTCCGGCGCGCAGATTGTCTTCGGCATTGCAAGGTGGGTTCCTCCTCCAAGTACTTCATAGAAGATTTTGAACACAAAGATAGTGTCCGGCTCTGCAAAATAAGGTTCCACATATTGCCATAGAGAGAATAACATTTACACAAATCTAATCTGCTGACATATTCCGTAGTGTGACACACCACGGCCAAGCCTTTATCCGAGTCGTTTCATTATCCCACCTCAGCGCGTCATGCGAGGCGGTTTCCTTGGCACGTCTTGTTAAAGCAGAGATCGTGTCCCCTTATTCCGAGATTCTCATCAATACGGGCGTGGGTAACCCAACCGCTTCTAGGACTCCTAGATTATAGGCAAGTCCAAACAGACACGGAGAGGACGCTTGATATTCACCCTCTTTATAAAGGGACAAGGCTTTTATTTTTCCCTCCCATGCTCAATCGAATCCTTCCCCCACCTCAAGCTCAAACGCCCAAAGTTCAGGCCAGGTGCTCCGAACCTTCAGTCATGTCCGGATCTAGCCTTCAAGGCCGATGGGTGCCTTCCTCCGTCACGGAAGAAGACATCAAAAAGTTGAGGGAGGCCAGATATCTGACCGCCGAGATTTTGCATCGGCTGCCTCCCCGAGGGCAGGCCGTCCCCACCCCCGAACCCAACGAGAACGTCGTGTTCGTCTCCCACTTCCTCCGAGGTCTAGGCCTTGCTCTGGATCCTTTCGTCGGGGGTTGGATGTTTTACTACGGGCTAGACTTCCATGATATATCTTCGGACTCCTTTCTTCATATCACGACATTTATTGTCGTGTGCAAGGTCTTTCTCCAGGTTACCCCTCACTTTGGCCTATGGCTCAAGACCTATGAAGTGAAGCCGAAGATGATCGAGGGGCAACATGCAGCGTGTGGAGGTGCCTCAATACGCAAGATGACGGGAGCTCCGTGGCCCAAAGGTTCCATCCCAGAGGTGTCTGAATTGTGGCAACAGGAGTGGTTCTACATCACGACCCCTAGAAGTGCCAAGTGGGTGGCCCCCCTGTTTTTCGCTCGGGCCCTCCACCACAGCTGATGTCATGGATCAGCAGAGGTCTGAGCTGGGGTCCAACCAAGGACGTGCCTATACTGCAAAGCCACATTCGAGATCTCTTTAGTGGAGATTTCAGTTTGGTTGTGGTAATACAAGTTATGTTGGTTCGTCAAGTCCAGCCTTGCAAACGCCGGCCTCTTCGCCTGTGGGAGTTCAATCCCGAGGGACCGCGTGTCATTCAAAATTTTCTCAGCCTGACGCACGAGGAGATGTACAAGTCATTCTTCGGACCTCAGGTGGAGTATCCGGAAATCACCGAGGACGTGGGCCTGAGTAGTAACTGCGCCGCCGAACAGGTAAGGCATCTTCCGGCCGAACATACTATCTCTCCTTTGTTACAAAGTTCTTTCTGAGAGTTCGCTTTTTGACCAGGACTGGCTAACAAAGGCGAAGTTGATTCGGTGTTCGGCCCCCCTCCCTGAGGGTTTGGAAAATCCGGTATTGGAAAACATGCTCCAGACCGCACCTTGCCCGGAGCCCTTGAGGGAAGACACTGTGGAGGATAATGCGGGCGGACGCGGGCCCCCAACGCTGCCCATTCTAGCTGAGGGAGCGAGCGTCTCCATGAAGAAAGACGACCAGAAGAGGAAAAGGACTGCGCCTGGGAATTTGGAAGTCGAAGCTTCCAAACGGGAGAAGAAGTCTCCCACAGAGGGTCCTGCCTTGGGGGGCGCTGTTGCCGCACAAAGTCCGCGGGGGGATCAATTCTCCCGCGAGTCGTAAGTGACCCGAAATACTTTAATAGTACAGACATGCCATTTTTTTCTTCTGAGAAAATAACCACCGCATATATTTTTGCAGTTCGGGCCTTAGCCCCTCTCAAATGAGCTCGTCTTCGGGGGATCTTCTTCCAAAGATGATGGAGAGCGAAACGCCTCCTCCGGACTCCTCTGCTCCGTAAGCGGGCGACCCTGAAGTGTCATCGCGGAGGGCCTCTCCGAGTCCGGTGAGACCGGAAGATAATCCCATTGACCCCCGAAGCTCCCAGTGTCCGGCTCCTGAAGAGAGCAGACAAAAGAGTCCGGCACCATATAGTGTGCGTTCGGATGTTCTGAGGGAGTTGGTGGGGCGAGCGGCCATCTCAGATGAACACCGTGTGCTGATGAATACGGTGATGGAGAGAATATCGTCCGCCGAAAGCGGATTGCATGAAGCTTTTATGAGTCTACTGACAGGCTTTGAGGTATGTAAAAGAATGTATGATAGTCCTGCACATGCTAGGTGTGCCCTGTGTAGATAGTAGCCCCTGAGACTCTGGTTGTCGTCGGAAACGACGGTGAACAGAGGATCATATTCCCAGGTAATAACCATACTACCTCTATGTGCAGGTGATGGAAGCTCTGGTGGCCAGCCGGACTAGCGAATTTCCCCATTTAGAACGGCAGTTGGATGCGGCAGACGCCGACATCGAGCTTGTTAACAAAAGGCTTGACGAGGCACAGGGTAAGTGTCATTATCTGGTAAATGCCACATAGGAAGAGCGGCATGATGCTAGTATCTTTAATATGTTGTGACTGCAGATGGAGCTACCACTGTTGAAGCCTTGCGGGCAGAACTTGCCCGAGCCAAGGAACAAGCGAGGTTGGGTAATGCGGCTGCTTTGAAGGCGGGCGAAGAGTTGCAAGCTGAGAAGGCCGCACATGGCGAGAGCCGAGACAAGATGGCCAAGATGGCCATAGAATTAAAAGCCGCCGCCGACCGTTGCCGGGTTCTTGAAAAGGAAAACCAAGCGAAGGCATTGGACCTTGAGAAGGCTGCTGCGATGAAAAAGGACCTCCGCTCTGCTATGAGGGCAAAGAAGGAGGAGCTGCGGGAAGCCGGGGATATTGTAGTTTGGAAATCCTTTATGTTGCGGAGGAAGTTCAGAGATCCACGGTATGCCCCTCTGGATCGGCTGTGGAGTTTGGAGGATGTATATATGGATTTGGTGGCGAGCGCTGCCGATGCGGCCAAGATTTCCAGGGTCAGACGGACCGTGAAGTAGACCAGCTGTTTTGGAGATAATTCCATTCTCCCGAGCGTCCGCTTTCATTGATGGACCAATTAGCCGAATGGGCCGAACTAAATAGGTTGTCCGAACTTTCCGTGAGGTCTGTTGTGGATCAGCTATGGCCGGAAAGGTCAAAACCGAATAGCTATTTCAGCTTGGTGCGTAGTTCCTTGGTGTGGTGCCGCGCATTAATGCAATGAAGAGGTAGGCGTGCATAGAGGGCGCATGGATGGCTTTCGCCCGTGTTAAAGCATACTGGGCGGAGATGGATGCTACCACTATTGCAGCACGGGATTCGGCCATAGGTCGAAGGGCTGCTGAGCACTACTTTGAAGAAGTTCTTGAGGGTGCTCGTTTGATAGAGACCCAGTGCTCAAAAAATATTATGTTTGAGTGATATGTAATCTCATTGTAAGCGAAATGCTTTTATAAATTTTTATAAGGCTATTTTTATACTTTTTCCTGAAAGTAATATGATGCCTCCTGGGCGGCCGTTTATGTATACACATGTATAACCTGAAAGATTGCAGCCGTCGGCTTCAACCCTCACGCATATAATGCGGAGGTGCTCGCAAAAACACGCATTCACACTTAACCCAACGTCTTGGTCCTATTAAGGAGGTGATAGCGGAGCGAGCGAGGCAATCGGACTATAATGCTTTAGCACTTTCACTTAGCCATAGGAGTTTGACAGTGGGGCTACTAGATAGCCCCTGGTGGCTTCGCACTCTCCCGATTTCGGGGTGCGTACATGCCTAGCCGGAAACTGGCCCTTCGTTAAGGAGGAGGAATTCTAACATTCCCACAGGTCATCGAGTGGTTGACCAGTCTCACGCTATATCATGACAGTCAGTTTTCGGCTTTCTCTACTGAGGTGCTCGTCCGGATGAACCAGGGCACAATCGCAGTAGTTCTCCTGGTGCTACCTTAGCCGGTAAAGCGGAACATAAGGCACCAAAACACAGAAGCCGGGCAAACCCAACATTTGACCAAAGACAATGATTCGGAGCTGATGCATATAGGGCCAAACTCGTGACGCCGAACACTCCCTAAGGTATTCGGTCTTCGTGGTATAAACCGGGCCTAAATAATGGCCTTTGTAGGAAGCCCCTTGTGTCCAGGTACGTGCATTGTTCTGGCGTGGCCACATGCCAAGACGTCAGCATCCTTCTCAACGGTGGATATGTATCAACAAGAGACAGTAAAAAAGGTTTACGCAGGGTCTTAATATAAAAAGAATACTTGGAGCGGGTCCCTATTGCACGTCTGTGCCTGTGTCTCTATTGTGCCATATCCTGGATGGGTGTAGCACGATGATCGTCTGTAAAAGAGAGGAATTTAGGTGAAAAAGGTTGTCGTGCAAAAAGGTAGTTTGTTAAAGAAACCATGTATAATTCAAGGTGAGAAGAAATTGCCACTTGTCTGCACGTGTTGAGCCCCTTGTATTGACAAATAGGGGTGTGACCATTTATTCGGTATAAGTAGCGGCGCCGGACTTGATTAGTTGTGTCTAAGGTCTTGACGACCTATTGGATGCTTTCGCTGGTCTAGGCGCCTTTAGTGTGCGGCTGCCAAGGCAGCCTCACTTTCTTCGGCGTGCGGAGATCGCTTGATATTTCCGTGCACTACAATGATGCCACGTGGACCGGGCATCTGGAGTGTGAGGGAGGCGTAGTGTGGTATTGCATTAAAGCGAGCGAAAGCTTCTCGTCCGAGAAGTGCTTGATAGCCGCTTTGAAACGGAGCGACGTGGAAAGTTAAATGCTCGTGACGGAAGTTATCGGGGGAGCCGAATATAACTTGTAGTAGGAGGGAGCCCGTACAACGAGCCCCTGGGCCTGGCGTTACTCCTTTAAAGGTAGTATTGCTATGGCGAATTTGTGTTGGGTCTAACCCCATCCCGCGGATTGTATCTTGATATATTAGGTTTAGGCTACTGCCGCCGTCCATCAAGACTCGTGTGAAGTGATATCCGCCAATTACTGGGTCTAATACCGGGGCAGCCCATCCTGCGTGTCGGATACTTGCTGAGTAATCGCGATGGTCAAAAGTGATCGGTTGAGACGACCAGTGGCAGGACTTCGCGGTGACAGGCACTTGGGTATATTTTCCTGGGGGTGCCGCGTTGTTTTTTCCCTTGATCACGTGTAACACGTTTACTGTTTTGACTTCTGGTGGAAATTTCTTTTGTTCCCCCGTGTCTTGCTTGGGGGGCTCGTCCTCGTCTTCACTTGGTGTATCCTCCCCCTTGTGTACGGCGTTGAGCTTGCCGGACTGCTTGAAGACCCAACATTCTCTGTGGGTATGATTAGCAGGTTTACCAGGGGTACTATGGATCTAACATACTTGGTCCAGAATTTTGTTGAGGCTGGACAGTTCATCCCTGGTGCCTTTAGGGGGCGGCTTTTGACCTGGCCGAGAGCTTTTGAATCCGGCATTTACTGTCGTGCCCTTCGTGTTGTCTTCTTTATTCCAGCGTTTGTTATTGCTATTGCGTCGTGATTTCCCGTTTCCATCTCTAACTTCGGATGTACTGGGGTCGCTGGTGCTGCATCTGGCTAGCCAGCTGTCCTCACCCGTGCAAAAGCGGGTCATGAGGTTTGTTAATGCAGCCATCATTCTCGGCTTATTTTGGCCGAGGTGTCTGGCGATCCATTCATCACGGACGCTATGCTTGAAAGCTGCCAAGGCTTCGGCGTCCGGACAGTCGACAATCTGGTTCTTTTTAGTAAGAAACCTGTTCCAAAGCTTTCGGGCTGACTCTCCGGGCAGTTGAGTTATATGACTCAAATCGTCCGCATCCGGAGGTCGGACATAAGTCCCTTGAAAATTTGCCCGAAAGGCATCTTCGAGCTCTTCCCAACTTCCAATGGAGCTTTCGAGGAGGCCTTTAAGCTAGTGACGAGCTGGCCCTTTGAGCTTGAGGGGCAAGTACTTGATGGCGTGGAGATCATCTCCTCGAGCCATATGGATGTGAAGGATGTAGTCCTCAATCCAGACCCCAGGGTCTGTTGTTTCGTCGTATGCCTCTATGTTTATGGGGTTGAATCCCTCTGGAAATTCATGGTCCAGCACCTCATCGGTGAAACATAGGGGGTGTGCGGCACCCCTGTAGCTGGGTGTACCGCGTTGTTCGGATGTTTGTTGTGTTGCATTGTATGCTGGGGCGTGCTTGCGTGGTCCATAGATGGATCTTGTTGCGCCGTCCTTTGGGTGCGAGCCCTCGCATGGGTCGCGTATTGTATTGTGAGCGGCGTTGTATGCCGCTCTGTGTTGGTAGAGGGGTCGTCTATCCGACCAGGTGGCTGCTTTGATATTTGGTTGTGGGGGTTCTGAGGCCTCCTCATCGAATTCTGGTAGCAGCTTCCGCTTTGGGTAGCTCTTGGAGGGGCGATTGTCGCCGTACCTTGCTGCAGTGTTGAGTATTTTACTCCATCTGATTTGGAGTGTGTCTCGCGCGGCCTTGAGCCTTTGCTTCTGCTTTTTCAGACTCCTCGCGGTGGCAACAAGCCTTTTACGGGCAGTCTGCTGCTCCGGGTGTCTGTCCGGCGTTATGTCGTCCGGACCATTATCCTTGATAGGATTTGTTTGTTCGGTTTGATTATCCGGATTGCCGTTGTCCGGCAGCGGTTCGCCCTGCTCCAGCGCTGAGTCTGTTGATCGCTATTTCTGTCGAGGCGGGATTTGGGGCGGCGCTTGCGTCGCCGCTTTGACTGCTTTTCGAGGGAACAATCCTTCGGTGCGTCCTTCCGCTCCTCGTTGTCATATTTTGGTGCGTCCACCATGTATACGTCATATGACGAGGTGGCGTTCCAGGGCCCAATAGGCGCTGGTTCTTCATCGTCTCCTTCATCGGTGTCCATACCGTCGATGTCTTCGGAGTCAAAGTCGAGCATGTCGGTTAAATCTTCGACAGTAGCTACAAAGTGGGTGGTGGGTGGGCTTTGAATTTCTTCATCGTCCGCATCCCAATCTCGCTGACCGTAGTCCGGCCAGGGCTCTCCTGATAAAGAGAGAGACTTTAGTGATTTTATAATATCGCCAAAGGGCGAGTGCTGAAAGATGTCCGCGGCAGTAAACTCCATGATCGGCGACCAATCGGATTCGACCGTCAGAGGCACGAATGGTTCGGAGTCCGGAGAGGAGTCCAGCTCCTTGGAATTATGAGTCTCGCAGAGTGCGAGGCTGGTGTTCGGCTCGATCGCCATTAGGATCGCAGCCCCCGAGGCGGCGTCCAACCACCCATCCTCGATCGGCGCGGTTGGCTCCGAATTAAGCGTCGAAGCCGATGCGGGTGCAGCCTTCAGGGCACTGTTAGGCGACAGAGCTAGATCATGCTCGTCGTGGCAATGCGGCGCGCTCGGCAGTGGCTCGAATCCGTCGAAGATCGAGTCCCCGCGGATGTCAGCCGTGTAGTTTAAACTTCCAAATCTGACCTGGCGGCCAGGGGCATAGCTTTCGATCTGCTCCAGATGGCCAAGTGAATTGGCCCGCAGTGCAAAGCCGCCGAAGACAGAGATCTGTCCGGGGAGACAAGTTTCATCCTGGACCACATCAATATCGATGATCGTAGGAGCAATCAAGCCTGACGGCGACGACACAGAGGAACTCTCAATGAAAGCACCAATGTCGGTGTCAAAACCGGCGGATCTCGGGTAGGGGGTCCCGAACTGTGCGTCTAGGCCAGATGGTAACAGGAGGCAAGGGACACAAAGTTTTACCCAGGTTCGGGCCCTCTCGATGGAGGTAAAACCCTACGTCCTGCTTGATTAATATTGATGATATGGGTAGTACAAGAGTAGGTCTACCACGAGATCGGAGAGGCTAAACCCTAGAAGCTAGCCTATGGTATGATTGTTGTTGTGTATGTTGTCCTACGGACTAAAACCCTCCGGTTTATATAGACACCGGTGAGGGTTAGGTTTACACAAAGTCGGTTACAATGGTAGGAGATCTGCATATCCATATCGCCAAGCTTGCCTTCCACGCCAAGGAAAGTCCCTTCCGGACACGGGACGAAGTCTTCAACCTTGTATCTTCATAGTCCAGGAGTACGGCTGAAGGTATAGTCCGGCTATCCGAACACCCCCTAATCCAGGACTCCCTCAGGCCGTATGATCGATCAACTAAACATGGGCCAATAACAAACCGCATTATGGGCCGTAAATGGGCTAGATTTGGAATCGTCCGTTCATGGGCCGACCATAACGGGCCATTGTTAATCGGCCTTATTTGATGACACTACGAAAACGTCCCAAAGGATTAACGGGCCACAAACGGACCGACTATAACCACGGGCTGAATTTCGCCCACAAGAAGAAAAGGCCAGTAACGGGCCGTAAGTAATCGAATGCTGGAAATAAGCCCTAGAATAAATGGTCCCTGAGAAGGCCGAAAGATAACACGGGTTGGGAACGACCCAATGGAGTAATCGGTCGTTAATGGGTATAAAGTGGTACACTATTCATTGCGAGCCAGATTCACCACAGGCCGTTAATGGGCCAAGAGTTACAAATGGCCTCGTATGGGCCGAAACACATCATGGGGCATACATGGGCCGGAAGTTACAATAGGCTGGAATCATATTGGATGACCCAGATGAAGCTACTAGGCTTAATTCTGATAGGCGGTAACGGGTCGTGAGTTAGCGGGCCGTAAATGGGCTATATACAAACATGTCGTTAATAGTCTCTCCATGGGCCGGCTCGTTACCTTTTGACCAAGTCAAACAGGCTGGCCTTTTCACCGAAATGGGCCTCTGTTGGGCCATGCCGCGTGTCGACGTATCATAGGCGCATCATGTCCAATGAATGGATGACATCTGTCCCAACGGTGAGCCAACACGTGTTTCCTCCGATCAATGACAATTTTACACGTGGAAAATCCTCATTGGTTCGGGCTGTTAACGGGTTATCGGATCCAAAACCGAACCCGATAGCTTAATGGCGACCCGTTATGGTGGATGCCACGTGCCGGTCACCCTTGACGAAAGCACTTCTATGATGCACGATTTATCATCATGGAAGTGGACACTTCCGTGATGATAATTTTGATAATGTCATGGAACACTTCTACGACAGCACAGGTATGACTATCTTGATTCTGTCATAAAATCGTCATGGATGTACATGCATGACAGAAAACGTGACCTACTATGACAAACACGTATCATCATGGAAGTGTCTTTTTTATAGTGTATGCTGCAATTTGTGTTATGCATGTGAGATACTTATGTGATCATGTGTTTGATCATACTATGCTTAATGTGTGCTTGCATGCTTATATCCATGAATATTTGTGTATGATCGATCACTTGTACCCTTGGTGATGAGTGCATGTTTTCTAACTCCTATCATTTTGAGGGCTCCACCAAGATGTATGCGACATGGAAGAGTGACCCATGATCCTAATTGGTTGTGCATTTGCATTCAAAAGCAAACCTCAAATAATGCACAAATTTAGGGGGAGGTCTTGCTTATCACATACTTTTCAAAGCGACGATGTACTTCATTCATATTTGTCACTTGTCGAAGCTTTGATCTATATGTTGCCATCAATTACCAAAAAGGGGGAGATTGAAAGTGCAACTAATCCCCGGGTTTTGGAAATTCATAACAACATATAGCTCATTGAACTAATATCCATTCAAGTTGAATATTTCAGAAAGTTCAGTGATTGGCATGGCATGGACTAGAGATGTGGACCCCTCAAAATGCTAAGGACATGCATTGGCAAATGCTCAAGACTCTTCATTTATATTTGATCCAAGATCATATTGAGTCCATAGGAAAGCCAATAGTATTAAAAGGGGATGAGGTGTTGCTTAATGGTCTACTTGCTCAAAGTGCTTAGTGATATTGCTCCAAAACCCTCAACCACTTTCTCACCTCCAAATATGTCCAAAACTCAAAGTCAAACTCGGCCCCATCGAAATGATCCATCCGACGCCACCGAGTTCATTTGACATAGCCACTGCCAGAAACCCTAACAGTTCGATCACACCGATACGGATCTCGGTCTCACCGAGATGGCCTTGCAAACTCTCTGTTGCCTGTTGCAGTATTTTGGTCTCATCGAAATGTGCAATCGGTCCCACCGAGTTTGCTTGACATCCTCTCTGTTGCCTTATTGCTTCACTTCGGTCTAACCAAATTGATGCAATCGGTGCCACCGAGTTGATGTTTGCCCAACCCTAGCACATCGGTCCCACCGAGTTGTTCCAGACGGTCCCATCGAGATTCCTAACATTCACATTTTGAACTAAATCAGTCTCACCAAGTTCTTCTATTCGGTCTGACCGAGTTGGGTCAAATGTGTATAACGGTTGGATTTTGTGTGGACGCCATATATACCCCTCCACCACCTTCTCCATTTGTGAGAGAGTTATTAGAACGTGCCTACACTTCTAGCATACATTCTGAGAGAGAACCATCTACTCATGTGTTGAGACCAAGATATTCCAATCCTACCACAAGAATCTTGATATCTAGCCTTCCCCAAGTTGCTTTCCACTCAAATCATCTTTCCACCATAGCCAAATCTGTGAGAGAGAGTTGAGTGTTGGGGAGACTATCATTTGAAGCACAAGAGCAAGGAGTTTATCATCAACACACCATCTATTACCTTTTGGAGAGTGGTGTCTCCTAGATTGGTTAGATGTTGCTTGGGAGCCTCCGACAAGATTGTGGAGTTGAACAGGGCAAGGAGATCGCCTACTTCGTGAAGATCGACCTGATTGAGGCAAGTCCTTCGTGGGTGATGGACATGGTGGGATAGACAGGCTTGCTTCTTCATGGACTCTTCGTGGGTGGAGCCCTCCATGGACTCGTGTAACTGTTACCCTTCATGGGTTGAAGTCTCCATCAACGTGGATGTACGATAGCACCACCTACCGGAATCATGCCAAAAATCTCCGTGTCATGCGTTTGCACTCTCCAAACCCTTCCCTTTATCTTCATATGCAATGTTTTACTTTCTGCTGCTACACTCTTAGAATTGCAAGTATAGGTTGATTGCTTGACTTGTGCTAAATTGCTAAAATCTGCGCACAACTAAGATTGGGAAAAGGTTAGATTTTTATTTGGTCAAGTAGTCTAATCACCCCCCCCTCTAGACCTACTTTGGATCCTACAACACCACAAAAAGTCATTACGTCAAATAGATCTCCAAGAACACTGAGGAGAACATTGTATTGAAGATTAAAAAGAGAGAAGAAGCCATCTAGCTACTAACTATGTGTTGGGGAACGCAGTATTTCAAAAAAATTCCTACGGTTACGCAAGATCTATCTAGGAGATGCATAGCAATCAGAGGGGAGAGTGTGTCTACGTACCCTCGTAGACCGAAAGCGAAAGCGTTTAGTAACATGGTTGATGTAGTCGAACGTCTTCACGATCCAACCGATCAAGTACCAAACGCACAGCACCTCCGCGATTTGCACATGTTCAGCTCGGTGACGTGCCTCGTACTCTTGATCCAGCTAAGGCCGAGGGTGAGTTTCATTAGCACGACGGCGTGTTGCCAGTGGTGATGAAGTTACTGACGCAGGGCTTCCCCTAAGCACTACGACAATATGACCGAGGTGGAAAACTATGGAGGGGGCACCGCACACGGCTAAAGATCAACTTGTGTGTCTATGGGGTGCCCCCTCCCCCGTATATAAAGGAGGGGAGGAGGAGGTCCGGCCACAAGGAGCGCGCCCAAGGGGGGGAATCCTACTCCTAGTAGGAGTAGGTTCCCCCCTTTCCTAGTCCTAGTAGGAGAAGAAGGAAGGAGAGGAAGAAGAGAAGGAAAGGGGGGCCGGCCCCTGATGTCTACTACACAACCTTCTTCTTCTAGACGTTGTTGCGCCTCCAAGTGCAGAGGTTTGTAGGACAGTAGCAAATTTCCCTCAAGTGGATGACCTAAGGTTTATCAATCCGTGGGAGGCATAGGATGAAGATGGTCTCTCTTAAGCAACCCTGCAACCAAATAACAAAGAGCCTCTTGTGTCCCCAACACACCCAATACAATGGTAAATTGTATAGGTGCACTAGTTCGGCGAAGAGATGGTGATACAAGTGCAATATGGATAGTAGATAATGGTTTTTGTAATTTGAAAATATAAAAACAGCAAGGTAACTAATGATAAAAGTGAGCGTAAACGGTATTGCAATGCTAGGAAACAAGGCCTAGGGTTCATACTTTCACTAGTGCAAGTTCTCTCAACAATAATAACATAATTGGATCATATAACTATCCCTCAACATGCAACAAAGAGTCACTCCAAAGTCACTAATAGCGGAGAACAAACGAAGAGATTATGGTAGGGTACGAAACCACCTCAAAGTTATCCTTTCTGATCGATCTATCATAGAGTTCGTACTAGAATAACACCTTAAGACACAAATCAACCAAAACCCTAATGTCACCTAGATACTCCAATGTCACCTCAAGTATCGGTGGGTATGGTTATACGATATGCATCACACAATCTCAGATTCATCTATTCAACCAACACAAAAGTACTTCAAAGAGTGCCCCAAAGATTCTACCGGAGAGTCAAGACGAAAACGTGTGACAACCCCTATGCATAGGTTCATGGGCGGAACCCGCAATTTGATCACCAAAACATACATCAAGTGGATCACGTGAAATCCCATTGTCACCATAGATAAGCACGGCAAGACATACATCAAGTGTTCTCAAATCCTTAAAGACTCAATCCGATAAGATAACTTCAAAGGGAAAACTCAATCCATTACAAGAGAGTAGAGGGGGAGAAACATCATAAGATCCAACTATAATTGCAAAGATCACGATACTTCAAGATCGTATCACCTCAAGAACACGAGAGAGAGAGAGAGAGATAGAGAGAGATCAAACACATAACTACTGGTACATACCCTCAGCCCCGAGGGAGAACTACTCCCTCCTCGTCATGGAGAGCACCAGGATGATGAAGATGGCCACCGGAGAGGGATTCCCCCCTCCGGCAGGGTACCGAAACGGGTCTAGATTGGTTTTCGGTGGCTACGGAGGCTTCTGGCGGCGGAACTCCCGATCTATTGTGCTCCCCGAAGTTTTTAGGGTATATGGATATATATATAGGAGGAAGAAGTACGTCGGTGGATCTCCGGGATGTCCACGAGGCAGGGGGCGCGCTCAGGGGGTGGGCGCGCCCCCCACCCTCGTGGGAAGCCCAGGGCTCTTCTGGTCCGTCTCCGATACTCCGTGGGCTTCTTCTGGTCCAAAAATAAGTTCCGTGAAGTTTTAGGTCAATTGGACTCCGTTTGATTTTCCTTTTCTGCGATACTCTAAAACAAGGAAAAAACAGAAACTGGCACTGGGCTCTAGGTTAATAGGTTAGTCCCAAAAATAATATAGAAGTGTATAACAAAGCCCATTAATCATCCAAAACAGAATATAATATAGCATGAAGCAATCAAAAATTATAGATACATTGGAGACGTATCAAGCATCCCCAATCTTAATTCATGCTCTTCCTCGAGTAGGTAAATGATAAAAACAGAATTTTTGATGCGGAATGCTACTTGGTATAATTTTTTAATGTAACCCTCTTAATTGTGGTATGAATATTCACATCTGAAAGATTCAAGATAAAAGTTTAATATTGACATAAAAGCAATAATACTTCAAGCATACTAACTAAGCAATTATGTCTTCTCAAAATAACATGGCCAAAGAAAGTTCATCCCTACAAAATCATATAGTTTAGTCACGCTCCATTTTCGTCACACAAGAATGCTCTCATCATGAACAACCCCGATGACAAGCCAAGCAATTGTTTCATACTTTTGATGTTCTCAAACTTTTTCAATCTTCACGCAATATATGAGCGTGAGCCATGGATATAGCACTATAGGTGGAATAGAATGGTGGTTGTGGAGAAGACAAAAAGGAGAAGATAGTCTCACATCAACTAGGCGTATCAACGGGCTATGGAGATGCCCATCAATAGATATCAATGTGAGTGAGTAGGGATTGCCATGCAACGGATGCACTAGAGCTATAAGTGTATGAAAGCTCAACAAAAGAAACTAGTGGGTGTGCATCCAACTTGCTTGCTCACGAAGACCTAGGGCATTTTGAGGAAGCCCATCATTGGAACATACAATCCAAGTTCTATAATAAAAGATTCCCACTAGTATATGAAAGTGACAATATAGGAGGCTCTCTATCATGAAGATCATGGTGCTACTTTGAAGCACAAGTGTGGTAAAAGGATAGTAGCATTGCCCCTTCTCTCTTTTTCTCTCATTTTTTTATTTAGGCCTTTTCTCTTTTTTTATGGTATCTCTTTTTTTAGTCCAGAGTCTCATCCCGACTTGTGGGGGAATCATTGTCTCCATCATCCTTTCCTCACTTGGGACAATGCTCTAAAAATGATGATCATCACACTTTTATTTACTTACAACTCAACAATTGCAAATCAATACTTCGAACGAAATATGACTCTATGTGAATGCCTCCGGTGGTGTACCGGGATGTGCAATGACTCATGAGTGACATGTATGAAAGAATTATGAACGGTGGCTTTGCCACAAATACAATGTCAACTACATGATCATGCATAGCAATATGACAATGATGAAGCGTGTCATAATAAATGGAATGGTGGTAAGTTGCATGGCAATATATCTCGGAATGGCTATGGAAATGCCATGATAGGTAGGTATGGTGGCTGTTTTGAGAAAGGTATATGGTGGGTTTAAGGTACCGGCGAAAGTTGCGCGATACTAGAGAGGCTAGCAATGGTGGAAGGGTGAGAGTGCGTATAATCCATGGACTCAACATTAGTCATAAAGAACTCACATACTTATTGCAAAAATCTATTAGTTATCGAAACAAAGTACTACGCGCATGCTCCTAGGGGGATAGATTGGTAGGAAAAGACCATCGCTCGTCCCTGACCGCCATTCATAAGGAAGACAATCAATAAATAAATCATGCTCCGACTTCATCACATAACGGTTCACCATACGTGCATGCTACGAGAATTACAAGCTTCAACACAAGTATCTCTCAAATTCACAACTACTCAACTAGCATGACTCTAATATCACCATCTTCATATCTCAAAACAATTATCAAGCATCAAACTTCTCATAGTATTCAATGCACTTTATATGAAAGTTTTTATTATATCCCTCTTGGATGCCCATCATATTAGGATTAAATTCATAACCAAAGCAAATTACCATGCTATTTAGGACTCTCAAAATAATATAAGTGACACATGAGAGTTCATCTATTTCTATAAAATAAAACCACCACCGTGCTCTAAAAAGATGTAAGTGAAGCACTAGAGCAACAACAAACTACTCCGAAAGATATAAGTGAAGATTAATGAGTAGTCGAATAATTATGAAACTATGTGAAGACTCTCTAACATTTAAGAATTTCAGATCTTGGGATATTATTCAAACAGCAAGCAAAACAAAATGAAATGAAATGAAGCTCCAATCAAAACACATATCATGTGGCGAATAAAAATATAGCCCCAAGTAAAGTTACCGATGAACGAAGATGAAAGAGGGGATGCCTTCCGGGGCATCCCCAAGCTTAGGCTCTTGGTTGTCCTTGAAAATTACCTTGGGGTGCCTTGGGCATCCCCAATCTTAGGCTCTTGCCACTCCTTATCCATAGTCCATCGAATCTTTACCCAAAACTTGAAAACTTCACAACACAAAACTTAACAGAAAACTCGTAAGCTCCGTTAGTATAAGAAAATAAATCACCACTTAGGTACTATTGTAAACTCATTCTAAATTCATATTGGTGTAATATCTACTGTATTCCAACTTCTCTATGGTTCATACCCTCCGATACTACTCATAGATTCATCAAAATAAGCAAACAACACATGAAAAACAGAATCTGTCAAAAACAGAACAATCTGTAGCAATCTGTAGGTTTCGAATACTTCTGGAACCCCAAAAATTCTAAAATAAATTGCTGGACGTGAGGAATTTATCTAATAATCCTCTGAAAAAAGAATTAGCTAAATAGCTGTAACGCCCCGAGACCGTTGCGCCAGATGTCTTCCATTATTTGTTGTATTTGCCATGTCATCATTGTTTGCATTGCATCGTGCCTCTTGCCATTTTGCATCTCTTCATAATCGCCATGTGCATTGCATTCTTCATGATGTTGTCTTGCTCTATTCTTGTCATTTGTATCAACCCCTTCCCATCTCTCTCAAATCTACCCATGTGTCATCACCGCCTTCTTCCTTCTTATTCCTTTCATTTTTGCAAGTGCCATTTTCTGTCGTCCATAAATGTTCATTCTTTTTCCTATAATTCATAAAACTTTCCTTTAACCCCTCTGTAAAATTTCAGATCATTTGAAGTTGTTTTGGTTGGGTTCAAAAATGGTTCAAGTTTGAATTTTAATTCAAACTTGAATTATTTTTCTGTCCTTCAAAATTCCCAAACCACTTTTATTAAATCGGGCATATTTCATGGTTTCCAGAAATATGTCCCTCTCTCCTCACATCCATTCCAAACCCTCTGTACTTTCTTTATATTTATGTTTATGCAATAAATAGAAAAGAAAAAAGGTAAATTAGAAGAAAGAGGAGTGAGAGAGAGTAGCCTTCCAGGCCCATTCTCCTTCCAGGCCCAGCCGGCGCCCTCCCCCTAGGCGCAGCCCCCTCTATACTGGGCCGGCCTCTAAGGCCCAACCTACTCTAACCCTAGCCCAAAACACTTGCATCCTTTCCTTCCCCTTGTCTCGATCCTCTCCTCCCTCCTTGCATCGTCAGGAGGTGAGACAGAGAGGAGCGCCGCACCTTCTTCCCTTTCCACCGCGCTCGACCTCCTCCATCTCATCACAACCAGCGTCGGCCTCGTCCTCCTCCCTCACGCACGTCGTCGCCTCCCGCCTTCCTCTCCTGCACCTCATCCCCAACCACCCAGGCCGAAGCTCCCACCGCTGCGCCTTGGACAGGAGGTCCCTCATGGATGCCCACCGCCGTCCTTGTCCGCGCCCAGAGGAGCGTGCCCGCCGAGCTCCGTCACGCCCCCTCATCGGCCCTCCTCTGCGCCGTCACCTCGCCAGGACACTGTGCCTGCATCTCCCGCGATGCCACCAGAAGCCAACTCTGGCGACTCCGCTCCTGCATCTCCGCCGACGTCGTCCATCTCCATTGCGCCCCTTCTTCCTCTACCTCGTCCACAACGCCCGGAGGCCGCCCCTCGCTGTGGCTGCACCCTGCAGGAGCTCCCGCTGGACCCTGCTAGCTTCTACCGCAGTTTGCCGGAGCTCCTATGCTCCGTCCGTCCTCTGCCAACAACCAGCAGCCATCGCTGCTTCCCTGCTTCATGCCAAGGCCGACGTCGCCACTTCTTCCGGCCGCCGCTTGACAATGCGCCAACAACCAGCAGCTCAAGCTGCCTCCATGCGTCTCCGGAGACCTCCCGAGGCAGGGACCAGCAAGCCCCTCGACGCTCTTTCATTTCATAAAGATCGCCAAGTCTAGTGATGCGCCAAGTTCCCGTCGCTATGGATCCGACAAGACTCGTGTACGATTATGTGGATTCACCAAGCATCTCTCTGAACGAACGGAACAACTACCGTTGCCAAGATCGAGAGTACCTCTACAAAAATGCCAAGTACCCCTTCATGTCGGCAAGACCCGCAAGTCGGACCCCGAACGATCGACGACTCGTGGACCATGTACAACTACCGTCGCCTTGGGTTCCGTCAAGTTCCTCACCATGACTATGAACGTCTATGAACCATGCACAACTATCGTTGCCTAAAGAACCGTGGGTCACGAGACTCGTGTACGACTATCGCGAGTACCTCTACCGTCGTCGTGTACCACTACTTCCACTACCGTCATCGTGGACTCGACAAGTTCGCGAGTACAACTACTTCCTCTACGACCCGCGAGAAACGCTACTTTCACTACCATCGCGAGAACAACTACTTCCTCTACGAACTCGAACCGCTCTGAGAATGCTCCCTTGGAAGGTATAACCGCCGGAACAATGTCCGTGGACAAATGCTTGTGATGTGTTGTATGAGATGCTCCTGTTTGCCCGTGTTTGCACCGTGCCCGATTTGTTCACCGCACATCGGCACTCGTTTCCTTGCCACCGTCATGTGGGACACCCGGTATCCGGGATCACTCCCCGTTGCTCTTGCACTTTTCCATCACCCCCACTTGTTCCATGGCGCCATGTCCATTTTCACCGCCGTGGCACCATTCCCGTTTCGCCGCCGTGGCACCCTTTTGTTCCGCCATGGCGACAAATGCTCTATCATGCTCATGTCAACATTTTCATAAAATTGCATAAACTTGCACATGTCATCCGCATCATGATAACAACATTTAAAATGGTTTAAATTTTTGTTTGATTTATTTTGCTAAATGCATATGGGGATTTACCAGATTTGTTGTTTGTTATATCCGGCCTCATTTAAATTTTTTAGATAGTATAGTTTTGTTATGCTTCACCTCTTGCCATGTTAACCAACATTTAATATTGTTGAGTATCTAACCGGGAGTGAACTAAATAATTGATGTGGTGTTCCGTCAATATGCAACTCGTTGCATATTGGGCTCCATTTAACTTGTAGTTTTGTTTGTGCACTTTGCCATGTCATGCCTCATTAAACTGGACATGCATCATACTTGGTTGTGCATCATGTCATGTTTATGTGATGGTTGTTTACTATGTTGCTTGCTTCTTTTCGGGTTGCTTCTTTCGTTAGCTTCGGTTTCGTTTCGGAGTGGTGAGGATCCGTTCGACTACGTTCGTTTGTCTTCTTCATGGACTCGTTCTTCTTCCTTGCGGGATCTCAGGCAAGATGACCATACCCTCGAAATCACTTCTATCTTTGCTTGCTAGTTGTTCGCTCTATTGCTATGTCGTGCTACCTACCACTTGCTATATCATGCCTCCCATATTTCCATGTCAAGCCTCTAACCCACCTTTCCTAGCAAACCGTTGTTTGGGTATGTTACCGCTTTGCTCAGCCCCTCTTATAGTGTTACTAGTTGCAGGTGAAGATGAAGTTTGTTCCTTGATGGAACATGGTTATGTTGGGGTATCACAATATCTCTTATTTAATTAATGCATCTATATACTTGGTAAAGGGTGGAAGGCTCGGCCTTATGCCTGGTGATTTGTTCCACTCTTGCCGCCCTAGTTTCCGTCATACCGGTGTTATGTTCCTTGATTTTGTGTTCCTTACACGGTTGGGTGTTATGGGAACACCTTGATGGTTCGCTTTGAATAAAACTCCTCCAGCAAGGCCCAACCTTGGTTTTACATTTGCCTACCAACCTAAGCCTTTTTCCCTTGGGTTTCTAGAGCCCAAGGGTCATCTTTATTTTAAACCCCCCCGGGCCAGTGCTTCTTTGAGTGTTGGTCCGAAACGGGCAGCCTGCGGGGCCACCTCGGGGCAACTTGAGGGTTGGTTTTACTCATAGCTTGACCTATCCGGTGTGCCCTGAGAACGAGATACGTGCGACTCCTATCGGGATTTGTCGACACATCGGGCGGCTTTCCTGGTCTTGTTTTACCATTGTCGAAATGTCTTGTAACCGGGATTCCAAGACTGATCGGGTCTTCCCAGGAGAAGGAATATCCTTTGTTGACCGTGAGAGCTTGTGATGGGCTAAGTTGGGACACCCCTGCAGGGTTTAAACTTTCGAAAGCCGTGCCCATGGTTATGGGCAGATGGGAATTTGTTAATATCCGGTTGTAGAGAACTTGACACTTAACTTAATTAAAATGCATCAACCGCGTGTGTAGCCGTGATGGTCTCTTCTCGGCGGAGTCCGGGAAGTGAACACGGTTCTTGTGTTATGCTTGAACGTAAGTAGTTTCAGGATCACTTCTTGATCACTATTAGCTTCTCGACCGTGCGTTGCTTCTCTTCTCGCTCTCTTTTGCGTAAGTTAGCCACCATATATGCTTAGTGCTTGCTACAGCTCCACCTCACTACCCTTTCCTACCCATAAGCTTAAATAGTTTTTATCTCGCGGGTGTGAGATTGTTGAGTCCTCGTGACTCACGGATTCTTCCAAACAGTTGCAGGTGCTGATGATACCAGTGCAAGTGACGCAACCGAGCTCAAGTGGGAGCTCGATGAAGATCTTATTCGTTGTGTTGTTTCGTTTCCTGTTGATCAGTAGTGGAGCCCAGTTGGGATGCCCAGGGATCTAGCATTTGGGGTTGTCTTCTTTTATTTTGGTTCCATAGCCGTACCTTGATTTTATTCTGGATGATGTATGTTTAACTTCTATTTGTGTGAAGTGGCGATTGTAAGCCAACTCTTTATCCCTTTCTTATTCAATACATGGGATTGTGTGAAGATTACCCCTCTTACGACAAACCTACCATGCGGCTATGCCTCTAAATCGTGCCCCGACACGTGGGAGATATAGCCGCATCGTGGGTGTTACAATAGCACTGTCCATTAAAAAATGGCAGCAAATCTCGTGAGCGCTAAAGTTTCTGTTTTTTACAGCAAGATCGCAAAGACTTTCCCTAAGTCTTCCTAAAGGTTCTACTTGGCACAAACACTAATTAAAACATAAAACCACATCTAAACAGAGGCTAGATTAATCATTTATTACTAAACAGGAGCAAAAAGCAAGGTACAAAAATAAAATTGGGTTGCCTCCCAATAAGCGCTATCGTTTAACGCCCCTAGCTAGGCATGATGATTTCAATGATGCTGACATAAAAGATAAGAATGGTAACATAAAAAGAGCATCATGAAGAATATGACTAGCACATTTAAGCCTAACCCACTTCCTATGCATAGGGATTTTGTGAGCAAACAACTTGTGGGAACAATAATCAACTAGCATAGGAGGGCAAAACTAGCATAACTTCAAAACTTTAAGCACATAGAGAGGAAACTTGATATTATTGCAATTCCTACAAGCATATGTTCCTCCCTCATAGTAATTTTCAGTAGCATCATGAATGAATTCAACAATATACCCAGCACCTAAAGCATTCTTTTCATGATCTACAAGCATAGAAATTTTATTACTCTCCACACAAGCAAAATTCTTCTCAGGAATAATAGTGGGAGCAAACTCAACAAAATAACTATCATGTGAGGCATAATCCAATTGAAAGTTAAAATCATGATGACAAGTTTCATGGATATCATTATTCTTTGTAGCATACATGTCATCACAATAATCATCATAGATAGCAACTTTGTTCTCATAATCAATTGGAACCTCTTCCGAAATAGTGGGATCATTACTAAATAAAGTCATGACCTCTCCAAATCTACTTTCATAATTGTCAAAATAAGATTCAACATCCTCCAAAATAGTGGGATCATTACTTCCTAAAGTTGACACTCTTCCAAACCCACTTTCATCAATATAACCATCATAAATAGGAGGCATGCTATCATCATAATAAATTTGCTCATCAAAACTTGGGGGACAAAAAATATCATCTTCATCAAACATAGCATCCCCAAGCTTGTGGCTTTGAATATCATTAGCATCATAGATATTCAAGGAATTCATACTAACAACATTCCAATCATGCTCATCATACAAAGATTTAGTGTCAAAAATTCTAATGCATTCTTCTTCTAACACTTTGGCACAATTATCGGAATCCTTATTTTCATGAAAGACATTAAAAAGATGAAGCATATGAGGTATCCTCAATTCCATTTTTTTGTAATTTTCTTTTATAAACTGAACTAGTTATAAAACAAGAAACAAAAAGATTCGATTGCAAGATCTAAAGATATACCTTCAAGCACTAACCTCCCCGGCAACGGCACCAGAAAAGAGCTTGATGTCTACTACACAACCTTCTTCTTGTAGACGTTGTTGGGCCTCCAAGTGCAGGGGTTTGTAGGACAGTAGCAAATTTCCCTCAAGTGGATGACCTAAGGTTTATCAATCCGTGGGAGGCATAGGATGAAGATGGTCTCTCTCAAGCAACCCTGCAACCAAATAACAAAGAGTCTCTTGTGTCCCCAACACACCCAATAGAATGGTAAATTGTATAGGTGCACTAGTTCGGCGAAGAGATGGTGATACAAGTGCAATATGGATAGTAGATAATGGTTTTTGTAATCTGAAAATATAGAAACAGCAAGGTAACTAATGATAAGAGTGAGCGTAAACGGTATTGCAATGCTAGGAAACAAGGCCTAGGGTTCATACTTTCACTAGTGCAAGTTCTCTCAACAATAATAACATAATTGGATCATATAACTATCCCTTAACATGCAACAAAGAGTCACTCCAAAGTCGCTAATAGCGGAGAACAAACGAAGAGATTATGGTAGGGTACGAAACCACCACAAAGTTATCCTTTCTGATCGATCTATCATAGAGTTCGTACTAGAATAACACCTTAAGATAAAAATCAACCAAAACCCTAATGTCACCTAGATACTCCAATGTCACCTCAAGTATCCGTGGGTATGATTATACGATATGCATCACACAATTTCAGATTCATCTATTCAACCAACACAAAAGTACTTCCAAGAGTGCCCCAAAGGTTCTACCGGAGAGTCAAGCCGAAAACGTGTGCCAACCCTTATGCATAGGTTCATGGGCAGAACCCGCAAGTTGATCACCAAAACATACATCAAGTGGATCATGTGAAATCCCATTGTCACCACAGATAAGCACGGCAAGACATAGATCAAGTGTTCTCAAATCCTTAAAGACTCAATCCGATAAGATAACTTCAAAGGGAAAACTCAATCCATTACAAGAGAGTAGAGGGGAAGAAACATCATAAGATCCAACTATAATAGCAAAGCTCACGATACATCAAGATCGTATCACCTCAAGAAACACGAGAGAGAGATCAAACACATAGCTGCTGGTACATACCCTCAGCCCCGAGGGAGAACTACTCCCTCCTCGTCATGGAGAGCACCGGGATGATCAAGATGGCCACCGGAGAGGGATTCCCCCCTCCGGCAGGGTGCCGGAACGGGTCTAGATTGGTTTTCGGTGGCTACGGAGGCTTCTGGCGGCGGAACTCCCGATCTATTGTGCTCCCCGAAGTTTTTAGGGTATATGAATATATATAGGAGGAAGAAGTACGATGGTGGATCTCCGGGCTGTCCACGAGGCAGGGGGCGTGCCCAGGGGGTGGGCGTGCCCCCACCCTCGTGGGCAGCCCGGGACTCTTCTGGTCCATCTCTGACACTCCGTGGGCTTCTTCTGGTCCAAAAATAAGTTCCGTGAAGTTTCAGGTCAATTCGACTCCGTTTGATTTTCCTTTTCTGTGATACTCTAAAACAAGGAAAAACAGAAACTGGCACTGGGCTCTAGGTTAATAGGTTAGTCCCAAAAATAATATAAAAGTGTATAACAAAGCCCATTAATCATCTAAAACAGAATATAATATATCATGAACCAATCAAAAATTATAGATACGTTGGAGATGTATCAGCCCCCTAGCCCTAGTCCAATTCAGCTTGGGCTAGGGGGGGTGCGCCACACCTTTGGCCTACCTCCTATCTTCCACCATTAGGCCCATGAGGCCCAATAACTTCCCGGGGGGGTACCGGTAACCCCTGGTACTCCGAAACTTATCTGAAACGACCTGAACCATTCCGGTGTCCGAATGTAGCCTTCCAATATATGAATCTTTATGTCTTGACCATTTCGAGACTCCTCGTCATGTCCGTGATCACACCCGGGACTCCGAAAAACCTTCGATACATCAAATCACATAACTCATAATACATATCGACATCGAACGTTAAGCGTGCGGACCTTGCGGATTCGAGAACTATGTAGACATGACCGAGACACATATTCGGTCAATAACCAAGAGGGGAACCTGGATGCCCATATTGGTTCCTACTTATTCTACGAAGATCTTTATCGATCAAACCGCATAACAACATACGTTCTTCCCTTTGTCATCAGTATGTTACTTGCCCAAGATCCAATCATCGGTATCATCATACCTAGTTCAATCTCGTTACCGGCAAGTCTCTTTACTCGTTCCGTAATGCATCATCCCGTGACTAACTCATTAGTCACATTGCTTGCAAGGCTTATAGTGATGTGCATTACTGAGAGGGCTCAGAGACACCTCTCCGATACACGGAGTGACAAATCCTAATCTCGATCTATGCAAACTCAACAAACTCTATCGGAGACACATGTAGAGCATCTTTATGATCGCACAGTTACGTTGTGGCGTTTGATAGCACACAAGGTGTTCCTCCGGTATTCGGGAGTTGCATAATCTCATAGTCTGAGGAACATGTATAAGTCATGAAGAAAGCAATAGCAATAAACTAAACGATCATAGTGCTAAGCTAATGGATGGGTCTTGTCCATCACATCATTCTCTAATGATGTGATCCCGTTCATCAAATGACAACACATGTCTATGGCTAGGAAACTTAACCATCTTTGATTAACGAGCTAGTCAAGTAGAGGCATACTAGGGACACTTTGTTTGTCTATGTATTCACACATGTACTAAGTTTCTGGTTAATACAATTCTAGCATGAATAATAAACATTTATCATGATATAAGGAAATATAAATAACAACTTTATTACTGCCTCTAGGGCATATTTCCTTCCGTCTCCCACTTGCACTAGAGTCAACAATCTAGTTCACATCGTCATGTGATTTCACACCAATAGTTCACATCTTTATGTGATTAGTTCACATCTTCATGTGACTAATACCCAAATGGTTTACTAGAGTCAATAATCTAGTTCACATTTCTATGTTATTAACACCCAAATAGTGATCATGTTTTGTTTGTGAGAGAAGTTTAGTCTACGGGTCTGCAACATTCAGATCCGTATGTATTTTGCAAATTTCTATGTCTACAATACTCTGCACGGAGCTACTCTAGCTAATTGCTCCCACTTTCAATATGTATCTAGATTGAGACTTAGAGTCATCTAGATCTGTGTCAAAAGCTTGCATTGATGTAACTCTTTACGACGAACTCTTTTATCACCTCCATAACCGAGAAATATTTCCTTAGTCCTCTAAGGATAATTTTGACTGTTGTCCAATGATCTACTCCTAGATCACTATTGTACTCCCTTGCCAAAATCATGCTAAGGTATGCAATAGGTATGGTACACATCATAACATACTTTATAGAACCTATGACTGAGGCATAGGGAATGACTTTTCATTTTCTTTCTATTTTCTGTCGTGATCGGGTTTTGAGTCTTTACTCAACTTCACACCTTGCAACATAGGCAAGAGCTACTTCAAAAACTTGTCAAGGCATGTACTCATTAAAAAATTTAGCAAGTGTCTTGATATATCTGTATAGATCTTGATGCCTAATATGTAAGCAGCTTTATCGAGGTCTTTCATTGAAAAGGCCCTTTCAAACACTCCTTTATGCTTTCTAGAAAATTCTACATCATTTCTGATCAACAATATGTCATTCACATATACTTATCAGAAAGGTTGTAGTGCTCCCACTCACTTTCTTGTAAATACAGGCTTCACCAAAAAGTCTATAAAAACCATATGCTTTGATCACACTATCAAAGCGTATATTTCAACTCTGAGAGGCTTGCACCAGTCCATAAATGGATTGCTGGAGCTTGCTCACTTTGTTAGCACCTTTTGGATCGACAAAACCTTCTAGTTGCATCATATGCAACTCTTCTTTAAGAAATCCATTAAGGAATATAGTTTTGACATCCATTTGCCAGATTTCATAAAGTGCAGCAACTGCTAACATGATTCAGGCAGACTTTTAAGCATCGATATGAGTGAGTAAATCTCATCGTAGTCAACAATTTGAACTTGTCGGGAAACTTTTGCAACAATTCAAGCTTGGTAGATAGTAAACTACTATCAGCATCCGTCTTCCTCTTGAAGATCCATTTATTCTCAATGGCTCACCGATCATCGGGCAAGTCAATCAAAGTCCATACTTTGTTCTCATACATGGATCCGATCTCAGATTTCATGGCCTCAAGCCATTTTGCGGAATCTAGGCTCATCATCGCTTCCTCATAGTTCGTAGGTTCATCATGGTCAAGTAACATGACTTCCAGAACAGGATTACCATACCACTCTGGTGCAGATCATACTCTGGTTGACCTACGAGGTTCGGTAGTAACTTGATCTGAAGTTTCATGATCATCATCATTAACTTCCTCACTAATTGGTGTAGGCATCACTGGAAATGATTTCTGTGATGAACCATTTTCCAATTCGGGAGAAGGTACAATTACCTCATCAAGTTCTACTTTCCTCCCACTCACTTCTTTCGAGAGAAACTCCTTCTCTATAAAGGATCCATTCTTAGCAACAAATATCTTGCCTTCGAATATGTGATAGAAGGTGTACCCAACAGTTTCCTTTGGGTATCCTATGAAGACGCATTTCTCTGATTTGGGTTCGAGCTTATCAGGTTGAAGCTTTTTCACATAAGCATCACAGCCCCAAACTTTAAGAAACGACAGCTTAGCTTCCTTGCCAAACCATAGTTCATACGGTGTCATCTCAACGGATTTAGATGATGCCCTATTTAACATGAATGCAGCTATCTCTAATGCATAACCCCAAAACAATAGTGGTAAATCGGTAAGAGACATCATAGATCGCACCAAATCTAATAAAGTACGGCTACGACGTTCGTACACACCATTATGTTGTGGTGTTCCACGTGGCGTGAGTTGTAAAACTATTACACATTGTTTCAAATGAAGGCCAAACTCATAACTCAAATATTCGCCTCCACGATCTGGCCGTAGAAACTTTATTTTCTTGTTACGACGATTTTCCACTTCACTCTGAAAATTCTTTGAACCTTTTCAAATGTTGCAGACTTATGTTTCATTAAGTAGATATACCCATATCTGCTCAAATCATCTGTGAAGGTCAGAAAATAATGATACCCGCCGCGATCCTCAACACTCATCGGACCGCATACATCAATATGTATTATTTCCAATAAGTCAATTGCTCGCTCCATTGTTCCAGAGAACGGAGTCTTAGTCATCTTGCCCATGAGGCATGGTTCGCAAGCATCAAGTGATTTCAAAAAGCCCATCAGAATGGAGTTCCTTCATACACTTTACACCAATATGACCTAAACGGCAGTGCCACAAATATGTTGCACTATCATTATCAATGTTGCATCTTTTGGCATCAATATCATGAATATGTGTATCACCACGGTCGAGATTCAATAAACCATTTATATTAAGTGTATGACCATAGAAGGTTTTATTCATGTAAACAGAACAACAATTATTCTCTGACTTAAATGAATAATTGTATTGCAATAAACATGATCCAATCATATTCATGCTCAATGCAAAACGGCAAATAAAATTTATTTTAGGTTCAACACTAATCCCGAAGGTAAAAGGAGTGTGCGATGGTGATCTTATCAACCTTGGAATCATTTCCAACACACATCGTCACCTCGCCCTTAACTAGTCTCTGCTCATTTTGCAACTCCTGTTTCGAGTTACTAATCTTAGCAACTGAACTGGTATCAAATACCCTGGGGTTACTATGAACACTAGTAAAGTACACATCAATAACATGTATATCAAATATACCTTTCACTTTGCCATCCTTCTTATTTGCCAAGTATTTGGGGTAGTTCCGCTTCCAGTGACCATTCCCTTTGCAATAGAAGCACTCAGTTTCAGGCTTAGATCAAGCTTTGGGTTTCTTCACGGGAGTGGCAACTTGCTTGCCATTCTTTCTTGAAGTTCCCTTTCTTTTCCTTTGCCCCTTTTCTTGAAACTAGTGGTCTTGTTAACCATCAACACTTGATGCTCTTTCTTGATTTCTACCTTCACCAATTTTAGCATCGCGAAGAGCTTGGGAATCTTTTCTGTCATCCCTTGCATATTATAGTTCATCACGAAGTTCCAGTAACTTGATGGTAGTGACTAGAGAACTCTATCAATCACTATCTTATCTGGAAGATTAACTCCCACTTCATTTAAGCGATTGTAGTACTCAGACATTCTGAGCACATGCTCACTGGTTGAGATATTCTCCTCCATCTTGTAGGCAAAGTACTTGTCAGAGGTCTCATACCTCTCGACTCGGGCATTGTCTGAAATACCAATTTCAGCTCTTGGAACATCTCATATGCTCCAAGTCGTTCAAAATATTTTTGAAGTCCCGGTTCTAAATCGTAAAGCATGCTGCACTAAACTATCAAGTAGTCATCATACCGAGCTTGCCAAATGTTCATAACGTCTGCATCTGCTCCTGCAAAAGGTCCGTCACCTAGCGGTGCATCAAGGACATAATTCTTCTGTGCAGCAATGAGGATAATCCTTAGATCACGGATCCAGTTTGCATCATTGCTACTATCATCTTTCAACTTATTTTTCTCTAGGAACATATCAAAAATAAACGGGAGCTATAACGCGAGCTATTGATCTACAACATAATTTGCAAATACTATCAGGACTAAGTTCATGATAAATTAAAGTTCAATTAATCATATTACTTAAGAACTCCCACTTAGATAGACATCCCTCTAATCATCTAAGTGATCACGTGATCCATATCAACTAAACCATGTCCGATCATCATGTGAGATGGAGTGGTTTTCAATGGTGAACATCACTATGTTGATCATATCTACTATATGATTCACGCTCAACCTTTCGGTCTCGGTGTTCCAAGGCCATATCTGCATATGCTAGTCCCGTCAAGTTTAACCTGAGTATTCTACTTGTGCAAAACTGGCTTGCACCCGTTGTATGTGAACGTAGAGCTTATCACACCCAATCATCACGTGGTGTCTCGGCACGATGAACTGTAGCAACGGTGCATACTCAGGGAGAACACTTATACCTTGAAATTTAGTGAGAGATCATCTTATAATTCTACCGCCATACTAAGCAAAATAATATGCATAAAAGATAAACATCACATGCAATCAATATAAGTGATATGATATGACCATCATCATCTTGTGCCTTTGATCTCCATCTCCAAAGCATCATCATGATCATCATCGTCACCGGCTTGACACCTTGATCTCCATTGTAGCATCGTTGTCATCTCGCCAACTATTGCTTCTACAACTATCGCTACCGCTTAGTGATAAAGTAAAGCAATTACATGGCGATTGCATTTCATACAATAAAGTGACAACTATATGGCTCCTGCAGTTGCCGATAACTGTTACAAAACATGATCATCTCATACAACAATTTATATAATCACATCTTGACCATATCACATCAGAACATGCCCTTCAAAAACAAGTTAGACGTCCTCTACTTTGTTGTTGCAAGTTTTACGTGGCTGCCACGGGCTTAGCAAGAACCATTCTTACCTACGCATCAAAAACCACAATGATTTTTCATCAAGTGTGCCGTTTTAAACTTCAACAAGGACCGGGCGTAGTCAAACTCAATTCAACTAAAGCTGGAGAAACAGACACCCACTAGCCACCTGTGTGTGAAGCACGACGGTAGAACCAGTCTCATGAACGCGGTCATGTAATGTCGGTCTGGGCAGCTTCATCCAACAATACCGCCGAATCAAAGTATGACATGCTGGTAAGCAGTATGACTATTATCGCCCACAACTCTTTGTGTTCTACTCGTGCATATAACATCTACGCATAAACCTGGCTCGGATACCACTGTTTGGGAACACAGTGTTTCAAAAAAATTCCTACGATTATGCAAGATCTATCTAGGAGATGCATAGCAATGAGAGGGGAGAGTGTGTCTACGTACCCTCGTAGACCGAAAGCGGAAGCGTTTAGTAACGCGGTTGATGTAGTCGGACATCTTCACGATCCAACCGATCAAGTACCGAACGCATGGCACCTTCGCGATTTGCACATGTTTAGCTAGGTGACGTCCCTCGTACTCTTGATCCAGCTGAGGCCGAGGGTGAGTTCCGTTAGCACAACGGCGTGTTGACGGTGATGATGAAGTTACCGACGCAGGGCTTCGCCTAAGCACTACGACAATATGACCAAGGTGGAAAACCATGGAGGGGGGCACCGCACACGGCTAAAGATCAACTTGTGTGTCTATGGGGTGCCCCATCCCCTGTATATAAAGGAGGGGAGGAGGAGGGCCGGCCACAAGGGGCACGCCCAAGGGGGGGAATCCTACTCCTAGTAGGAGTAGGTTCCCCCCTTTCCTAGTCCAAGTAGGAGAAGAAGGAAGGAGAGGAAGAAGAGAAGGAAAGGGGGGCCGGCCTCCCTAGCCCTAGTCCAATTCGGTTTGGACTAGGGGAGCGCGCACCACACCTTTGGCATGCCTCCTCTCTTCCACCATTAGGCCCATGAGGCCCAATAACTTCTGCGGGGGTTCCGGTAACCTCCGGTACTCCGAAACGACCCGAACCATTTCGGTGTCCGTATGTAGCCTTGCAATATATGAATCTTTATGTCTCGACCATTTCGAGACTGCTCGTCATGTCCGTGATCACATCCGGGACTCCGAAAAACCTTAGGTACATCAAATCACATTAAGGACAGTAAAATTGAGCCTAAACCCAGCCCTCACAGCGATTTGAGTTTTAGGCCATCCAATTTCGCGATCTGAGAGATTCTGGTCGTCAGATCTCATGGTAACACAATCTAACCCGCACTCTGTTTAATCTGGCCCAGCTATCCTGTGGGCTGCTCCTCCAGAGGCCGAAATGAAGGCCTCTTGTGCACTGGGCCTTCGGACAGCCGCCAGGCCCATTCTAGCGCAAAAGGACTCCAATACTGGGCTTGCGAGCGTGTCCTCCACTCCTGATTCGGTTGCGTGAAAAAAAGTCTCGATTCCAGTGCAGCGGGAGCGAGCGCACCGAATCCATCCACCCCGGGTTGTAGGAGCAGAGAAAAGGCAATTCATCCGGTCTTCTCGAGTGGAGACGCGGTCGAATCCATCGAGTCCGGATTCCAGGCGCTCAAAGATCCAATTCATCCGGTCTGGATTTGGGCCGCACAGACCAGCCGCCGCTTCGGTCGATTCGGTCCACCTGAGGTGCATGATGGACCGAGGCAAGTACATCTGTGCGCTGAGATCGACCAAAGAAGCAGGATCTGGGTCCAGACGTTGCAGTCCAGAGCTGAAGCAAAGAGGCGGACGATGCGGTCCGAGTCCTGCCGATGCAGTTGAGAGCTCAAGCGACGAGGCACACGATGCAGCTAAAGAAAATTGGGGACGAGGGTGATAATGGCAGATGCCTAGTCTGCATGAAACGGCTCTGCTCTCTCTTGAATCTCGCAATCATGGCCTATTCATGCCTGGTAATGTTACAATCGTTTCCTATGGTCAGTGCTACTATATAATGCTTCACCCCTGTGAGTCTTTCCACACCCTCTACACTCGGCATCAACATCTTATTCAGCATCATGCTCAGGTATCTTTCCTGTAAATTACATGAAAAAGTTACATTTTCCTCATATCCTCTGAAAGAAATTATCCTCATATCCTCTCATGTCGTACATGTGATCTTGGTCGACTGATTTGAGTAGATTCTGGAGCTTCGTACTGTCAAGTTTTTTTCTCAATAGTTCATCATATGAAAATGGCTTTTGGACAGGTAACCTCCCGAAGAAAATGCGTACGATCGCTGCCAGATGGAAGGTCAATGAGGTTGACTAGCTCGATCCAGCCGAGCGCGATGCAGGCGACGCGCGGATCCTTGGATACAGCTGACGCAAGCGATCTATCTACGAGGGGGTCCATCTGACGCGTGTGATCCTTTGGGATTTGAAGAAAGGCAATTAGTCTTCAGTTTCTAGAGTCATTCATGGTGGATGATGTATGCCCGTCATTGACGGCGATTAATGAAGGTGGGTGTCTTTCTATTTTCCAACATGTGTTGTACTGTAATAATATAAGCTCCCTCGCTTGTCCCTCTCAATGACCGTCCTTGCTCCTTTTCTACTGAATCACTGTCTTACCCTGGCAGCACAGTTCTCGGCTAGGTTGGCCTCTGTCTTTGTTTTGCCCCTTTCCTGTACTATCCCTTCTTCCACCCACATTAATATCTTTCCATTCCTATTCCGTGCAGGTGGTGACTGTTGTTTCACGCTGGTGAGGGAGATATTGCACAAAGCTTAGGTGACCGAAATCCACCCCTCAGTCAGATTGGGACATCTAAAATACCTACCAATCAGGTAAAACCTTGTACATAAGGGTACAATGAACACTTTATTTGTCAATAGAATTCTTGATCAACTACTACTGTGTTGTTGATGCTTGATTTCTTTTTTCAAGATTTTGCTTCAGTTTAGGTCAAACATCAATTGGTTTCAGGGTAATCTCTATTCTTATCAGCTTTACGTATTACAGCAAAATATGTACTCTAGATTAGGATGTCGTCATGAAATCATTTATCTGAACATAACAAAGACGAGTTAGAAGTTGGGGATAGAGAAGTAGTACAAGAATGCAATTTATCGTGTAGGGCTGCATCAGCATATTGTAAAAAAAATTGAAACATGTGAGACTACAAGCAGATGTAGTCCATTTTATGATACACCAAATATGTATGTAGTATATTGTTCATGTTAGGAACATAAGAGAGAAGATTGTAATTATGGACAGAGGAGAGGAATAAATGGGAGCAGGTGGAGTGGAATTTGAGTAGGTGGTGGAGCAGAATTTGAGTAGGTGACGAGTTCATTAGCTCTGGCCATTTGATTAGATATACTAAATGGGGCCTTATGTAGAATGAATGTTAGCTACAGGAGCACATCTCTCTGTATGGAGTGAATTCGATTGAGAAGCTGAACCTATACATTATCTCTGTCTTTGTACTTGGTCCTTGTTCTATTTGATAGTCGACTTTACAGGTAATGCACAGCTTGCAATTTTGCCTTTTAAGAATTCATGCTATTTCTATTTTTGCAGCGAACACAATGGAATACATGTGGTAGTTGCTGACCAGACTTGAGTCTAACAAATGAGCAGTACCTATGACCGCATCCACGTAGGATGAACATGATGTATACCCCAAAAATTGTTGACCTGTTAAGTATATTTTCTTGGCGTGGATGCTAAAGTCCGAGCAGGGAAATCAGAAGCTACTGTAGCTACTTGACTGCAAGATGCAGTTTGGTTGTGCATGACGCATGCTGCTAGAGCTATGAGATGAGTTTGACTCCACTAAGCTTTGCTTGATAAATAGTGTCAAGTCCCCTCTTGGGTTGCACACATTATTACTTTGCCTTCGCGAGGAAACTGATTGTATGAATGGATCGGTTAATTTTACTAAGGTTAGTGCCAGTAAGTTGAATTGTTTCTATATAGAAAATGAAATGTTAGTGCCATTGTTCTATTCCTTATTGGATTCCAGTAAGTTGAATCAGTTTGGATAAAATTAAAATGTTAGCGACCTGTAATTTGCACAATATGGATGCTTGTATTCCTCATTTTCTATTCAATTAAAATCAGTGTAGGTTCATTATGTTATGACCTGAATCTTGATGTGTTGTACAATAGTATAAGTGTAATGTCTGATCTTTAGAAAATTCTTAATGCAGGAATGGTTGAAAGTATACAAATATATTGTCAATGAAGTAAAGAGCGCCCAATAAACCCAAAAGAAGGTAGTATTCTGATACAAAATCATACTATTGCCAACCTTCTTAACATCTAACACATTCCTAGGAGCATAATAATCAACTTAAAATATTTGTTCCACCAATAACTAACATGCTCGTGAAAAAATAAACAGGCACAAACGCACACACTGTCAGTTAAATTTCGGGTCAAACAACATGATTCATAGATTTGAGCATGTTAAATATAATGTGTGATTATATGATGATTAAATTAGTACATTTAGATATAATTGCATCAATCGCTAATATTATAATATCAAAATTGACGGGCGCAGGAACACGCGCCGTGACGATCTAGTAACTCATAATACATATCGACATCGAACGTTAAGCGTGCGGACCCTATGGGTTCGAGAACTATGTAGACATGACCGAGACACATCTCCGGTCAATAACCAATAGCGGAAACTGGATGCCCATATTGGTTCCTACATATTCTATGAATATCTTTATCGGTCAAACCGCATAACAACATACGTTGTTCCCTTTGTCATCGGTATGTTACTTGCCCGAGATTCGATCGTCGGTATCATCATACCTAGTTCAATCTCGTTACCGGCAAGTCTCTTTACTCGTTCCGTAATGCATCATCCCATGACTAACTCATTAGTCACAAGGCTTATAATGATGTGCATTACCAAGAGGGCCCAGAGATACCTCTCCGATACACGGAGTGACAAATCCTAATCTCGATCTATGCCAACTCAACAAACACCATCAGAGACACCTGTAGAGCATCTTTATAATCATCCAGTTACATTGTGACGTTTGATAGCACACAAGGTGTTCCTCCGGTATTCGGGAGTTGCATAATCTCATAGTCTGAGGAACATGTATAAGTCATGAAGAAAGCAATAGCAATAAACTAAACGATCATAGTGCTAAGCTAACGGATGGGTCTTGTCCATCACATCATTCTCTAATGATGTGATCCCATTCATCAAATGACAACACATGTTTATGGCTAGGAAACTTAACCTTCTTTGATTAACGAGCTAGTCAAGTAGAGGCATACTAGGGACACTTTGTTTGTCTATGTATTCACAAATGTACTAAGTTTCCGGTTAATACAATTCTAGCATGAATAATAAACATTTATCATGATATAAGGAAATATAAATAATAACTTTATTATTGCCTCTAAGGCATATTTCCTTCACTATGGACCCATAGGTTCGTGGTAAACTACTCGCGCATCATCGGAGGGGCAGCAAGAATGATTAAGAACCCCCTTCGTGATCGTTTCCCCCTCTGGCGGAGTATTTCGTGGACTCCCTGGTAGATCTCCCCAGCAACGGTGCCAGAAATTCTTCCTGCTACTTCTTGAGCTTGCGTTGTTTTTTCCCTTGAAGAGGGAAGGGTGATGAAGCAAACTGGAGATAAGTATTTCTCTCAGTTAAGAACCAAGGTATCAATCCAGTAGGAGATGAACACGCAAATCACCAATACCTGCACAAACAAACAAACACTTGCACCCAACACGATAAAGGGGTTGTCAATCCCTTCACGGTCACTTGAAATGTGAGATCTGATAGAGATGGATAATTAAAACTAAACAAAAGATAAAATATTTTTGGGTTTTTTTGGTTTATAGATCTAAAAATAAAAGATTGCAAAATAGTAGATCGGAAACTAATATGATGGAAATTAGACCCGGGGGCCATAGGTTTTACTAGAGGCTTCTTTCTTGAAGGCAGATAATATGGTGGGTGAACAAATTACTGTCGAGCAATTAATAGAAATGTGCAAAGTTATGACGATATCCAAGGCATTGATTATGTAATATAGGCATCACGTCCGTGTCAAGTAGACCAACTCCTGCCTGCATCTACTACTATTACTCCACACATCGATCGACTCCTGCCTGCATCTAGGTATTAAGTTCATAAAGAACAGAGTGACGCTTTAAGTAAGATGACATGATGTAGAGGAATAAACTCAAGCAATATGATGTAAACCCCATCTTTTTATCCTCGATGGCAACCATACAATACGTGCCTCGCTACCCCTACTTTGTCACTGGGTGAGGACACCACAATATTGAACTCAAAGCTGAGCACTTCTCCCATTGCAAGAAAAACCAATCTAGTTGGCCAACCAAACCGATAGTTCGAAGAGAATTATAAAGATATCAAATCATGCATATAAGAATTCAGAGAAGATTCAAATAATATTCATAGATAATCTGATCATAAATCCACAATTCATCAGATGTCGACAAACACACCGCAAAAGAAGATTACATCTGATAGATCTCCAGGAACATCGAGGAGAACATCGTATTGACAATCAAAGAGAGAGAAGAAGCCATCTAGCTACTAGCTATGACCCGTAGGTCTGAGGTAAACTACTCACGCTTCATCGAAAGGGCAATGGAGTTGATGTAGATGCCCTCCGTGATCGAATCCCCCTCCGGTAGGATGCCAAAAAAGGCCCCAAATGGGATCTCACGGGAACAGAAGGTTACAGCGGTGGAAAAGTGTTTTCATGGGTGCTTCTGGAGGTTCGGGAATATATGTGAATATATAGGAGGAAGAACTAGGTCAGGGGAGTCATGAGGGGCCCACAATGTAGCCCTCCCCCCTAGGGCGCGCCCTCCACCCTTGTCGCCGCCTCATGGCTCTTCTGACTTGAACTCCAAGTCTCCTGGGTGTCTTTTGGTCCAAGAAAAATCATCGCGAAAGTTTTATTCCGTTTGGACTCCGTTTGATATTCTTTTTCTGTGAAGCTAAATGAAAGTGCTAGTGATCGGCTAGAGGGGGGGTGAATAGGCGATTTTCATGAAAGTCTTCAAAACATGTAAGTTTCGAAGACAAACGATAGAAATAAACCTATTACCATGCAGCGGAAGGTAGACTACACTAGGCAAACCATAGTCACGTATTCAATGAAGTGAAAGCACAATGACTAATAGCAGCTAGGCAGTAAGGATCAGGTAGGAAGATATTGAGAAGCCAATCAGTACACGTAATCACTTAGTGAAGTCGAATGGTCATGTTGTCGTACAATGACTTCATAAGAACCAACAGTAAGTAAAGGGAAGGGAAGGATGAAACCAGTGACTCATTGAAGACAATGATTTGTTGGACCAGTTCCAGTTGCTGTGACAACTGTATGTCTGGTTAGGGAGGCTGAGATTCAACTCAGAAGACCTCGTCTTCACCTTATTCCCCTTGAGCTGAGGACACCCGGTCCTTGCCCAATCACTCTGGTAAGTCTTCAAGGTAGACTTCCAAACCTTCACAGACTTCGTTCACCGGCGATCCACAATGACTCTTGGATGCTCAGAACGTGATGCCTAACAGGCTGGAGGATTCACAGTCCTCAAGTGTAATAAGTCTTCAGATCACACAGACAAGAAGACTTAAGTGATGCCTAACACTCTTTGGCTCTGGGTGGTTAGGGCTTTATCCTCTCAAGGAATTCTCTCTCAAAGGCTTCGAGGTGGGTTGCTCTCAAACGACAAAAGCCGTACTTTAACTCTGAGCAGCCAACCGTTTATGGTTGTAGGGGGTGGGCTATTTATAGCCACTAGGCAACCCGACCTGATTTGTCTGAAATGACCCTGGGTCACTAAGGAACTGACACGTGTTCCAACGGTCAGATTTCAAACACACATGGCAACTTTACTTGGGATACAAGCAAAGCTGACTTGTCCAACTCTGAACAAGATTCGCTCTCATAGTCTTCACTCGAAGACATAGGATTTTGGTTAAGCATCACTTCAGTCATTCTGACTGGTTCTCTTGGACCCCACTTAACTGTACGGTGGTTCCTATGACTCAACAAAGAAGAAAAAGAACTACGAAAGGTCTTAGTCTTCGCACTCCATAGTCTTCATGTGATGTCTTCTCTTGTCATAGTCTTCAATGTGAATGTCTTCACATACCACCTTTGACTTCAATGTCTTCATACATTTTTAGGGGTCATCTCTGGTAGGAAAACCGAATCAATGAGGGACTTCTACCTGTGTTATCCTGCAATTCTCACAAACATATTAGTCCCTCAACTAGGTTTGTCGTCAATACTCCAAAACCAACTAGGGGTGGCACTAGATGCACTTACAATCTCCCCCTTTTTGGTGATTGATGACAAACTAGTTGAAGTTTTCAACGGGGAATATAATATGTGAAATTGTAAAGGATAAGGAATTGTCTTCATAAGTTGCAAGGGCTCCCCCTGAAGATGTGCATATAAGTAATTTGCTTTTGGAATGCAAATGCACATGGTAGGTTGTACTTGTGGAGATCCTCTTCAACTTATGATAACAATTCATCATGCATGAAAAGTATGTGAAGATAATGACATGCATAATGAAAAATGGACGTCTGCAAAATGATCTAAGTGCGGAGTTTATCGTCGCACATGCGGAATTTATCATCGCATCACAGAATAGCAAATAAGTAGCAGACGACCATCGAGTTTAAGTGTTACAACTCAAAGAACCAAATGTATCAAAACGAGAGTTGTAAACATTAGGCAAAACATAAAATAACCGCCCATATGGACCCGCTTGAAGACTATCAAACTCATATGCTTCTCCCCCTTTTGTCAGTAAGGACCAAAAAGGTTTGAAGACATAGAGCATCTACTCGTTCCCATGAGGAGTAGACGAAGCAGCAAGGTCGTCGGTGGTGTTCGGCGGTGCAGAAGAACTCGGAGAAGTGTCGATGCGTGCAGAAGTAGGGGGTGGTGAAGTGGCATCATCTTCGTCCTCGATCACTCTGGCATTCACAATTGCCGCAGAGGAAGAGAACTCAGAGTCTTCAAGAGATGGAGTTCGTCGCAGCACAGTCCTTCGGGGAGGTGTGGAGTCAAACTTGAAACGTTCAGAGAAGCCATCCTCTTGAAGATCATCCTCAGAACACATAAGCGTCAGCCCTTTCCATGTACGCCGACAGGTTTCATGGGCAACAAAGGCATTCTTGGTGGCAAGATTTCGAATGCGGTTGACATCCACCAAGAGGCTTTGCATTTGGCGCTTCAGCCAGTCATGATGCCTATCCTATTTCTGATGAAGAGCTACTAGAAGCTCTCAGTCATTGAGAACACGAGATCGCTTCTTGGGCCGTTGGGCAATGGTGCTTTCAGTGGCTTCAGTGAGGGCACGATGAGGTGCACGTGTAGTACCAGCCAGAGGATAAACACGAGTGACTGCTTCAACTCCTTCAATGTTCTGAGAGAAACTTTGATGCTCAGCATTCTGAAGACTAAGAGGCTCCTTGGCAGGCTCTGGATAAATGGCTTCAACGGACATATCCACGTCAGGCAGAAAGATCTGATGATTGTGAGCAAATGGCTGATATGAGATAGCTGAGTGGAGTTTAATCAGCCGCATTATCCATGGAGCATAGAACTTCAAGCCAAAAAGATCAGATCCTGATGCAGCAAGTTGGCGGATGAAGAAGTCTTGTGCGTTGAAGCATTTGCCGTGAAGAATATAGAAGACCAAAGTCTTCATTGCACCTTCCAGCTTTGCATGTGGAGAATGTCCTTTGATGGGCCAGAGAGTTCGCCTTATAATGTGATAGATAGTCCGTGGCAGATACTCAAGGTCTTCAACAAAGAACTCCTTAGGATATGCAGCATCTGGAGGCAAAGGCTTCATCATACTGAGCATCTGACTCATGTTTGGTTCAGGCTTCTGAAAGATGCTCTCCATAGCTTCACTGTGAAGCTGACAGCCAGGTTCATAGAGATCTCCAGGAGTGGGCAGACCAGTGAGCTCAATTATATCAAAGGCTTTGGCTTCGTGATGAACATTTCCAGTCATCCACTCAAGGACCCAAGTCTTCGGATCTCTGTTGTAGCCTCGTATGTGAAGAGTGGCATAAAATTGGAGCAGCAACTCTTCGTTCCAGTGCTCTTGGTCGGTGACGAAGGGCAACAATCCAGCCTCCTTAAAGCAATCCAGAGCTTCTTCCAAGCAGGGCAGACCAGTTATTGCTTCGGTGTCAAGATGCATATGAGGGAAAATGCGACCTTGATTGTACAGAATGCATGAGTAATAACTTCGCTGTGGATAGCTCCAGAACCGATCAGAAGATATTCTTTCCCTTGAGTAGGGGTTCTTGGAGCTATTGAAGAAGGTGTTTTCTGCTTTGAAGTCGTTGACATTAAAGGATCTAGGTGCTGATGCAGGACCTGGAAACCTGGGCAATCTTGGCATTGGCTTCTGTACCTGAGGCCTGTGCTCAACATGATAATCAAACTGAGGACCAGCAGCAGGTGCAGGAACAGGAGCAGTGCCGGAGGCGTTGGGCTGCACAACAGAGGCTTCAGGAGCAGTTGCATCAATGGCTTCATTGACTTCTGGCATTGGTGCAGGCTCTACATTTGCTTCAGCCATGACAACGTCATTGGCTTCATTTGTGTTGGTGGTGGCAGCCTCAAGATTTTCTACCTCCACTTGATGAGCTAGAGGGTCGAGCACAGACACGTTCTCCTCGAGAACAGCTTCTTCAGTAGTTGGGGGAGTAGGGACACGTTCTTCTTCTTGGGTGTCGTCGGCTGATGCAGCCGGAATGTCTTCAGCAGCTTTAGCCTCAGACTCGGAGACATTCACAGTAGGAGTGGCATCTAGAAACACTTGACGTGCAATAGATTGGTGGGGCACTTGTCCTTCTGGAATGCTCGAAAGAGGGACTTGAGACCTTGGTCCTTTGCGAAGCCAGCGTACCACTGGCGACGCCTCTGGAGACGGAGTTGGCTAGGCCTCAAAGTCATCTTCTTCTCCTTGCCGGGGTGGTGTGACTTGTTGTGGGTGATCAGCCCATAATGCATCCTGAGCAATTGGCGTTAGAGGACGACCAATGCTGATGAGTTTGTTGTGCGTAAGCACAGGCGATGATACCTGTTGGTGCTCGATCTGAGGAAGAACTACATCATCTTCAACATTGTCATGGTGACCAATGTCTTCAACAGCGGTGGGATCAACTGCTGGAATGTCTTAAGCTGTATGAGCCTCTGTGGAAGCAGGCTCATGGACAATCAGTTGGCGCTCTTGATGTGTAGATGCAGGGCGAACCATTGAGATAGGTTCAACAACTAGGGGCTCTTTGGGAGCATCCCATTCCTTCTTGGTCTTCCGATTCTTCTTGGAGGGAGCAGCATCAGAGGCTTCAGGATGTTTCCTCTTTCTGGCTTCAGCCTCAGCAGTCCTCGTCTTCTTCTATTCTGAAGCGGTTGACCTGGCCTTTGGCTTCGAGCCAGTCATGCTGGTTGGGAAGACAATGGGATGTGCTTCCTGCCTTGGTGCGTCGGGTTCGGCCACAGTTGGCTTTTTCTTTTTCTTGGCAGCCATCCTGGGATCGATGCCAGGACGACCAAGGGCCTTGCGCTTCTCAGCTTCATTGTAGGCTTGCACACACTTGTCAGCCAGGCTCTTCATGCGCTTACGAGAACCTTGAGCTTCTTCATGCTTCTTGAGAAAGGCTTCTTTGAGCTCGTGCAGCATGATCTTGAAGTTCCTGACCTCTTGCACGCTGAGCTTGGCCATATGCTTCTTAAACTGAGCTTTCTCAAAGTCGATCTTTTGCTTCAGTTCAACGATGCGCTGGGCTATAGCTAGCTCTGAAGCAATGGCGCCATGGAAGGCAACACTAAGGCCAATCAGAAGTTGCGGATCTTCAAAGCTGAGGTTGGGCGTGTCAAACCACTCATCAATGAAGTTATGGATGATTGCCACATCAAAGAGAGGCAAATCATTGAAGATTTCTGCTTCTTCTTTGCTTTTGATCAGTTGCTCAAGAGCGTCATCTGCAAGATCTTCATCGCTGGACAGATCAATGGCATCGTTGCGCAGAATAGCAGCAGCAGTCAGTTCTTGGCTGGTGTGTTGCAGAGGCATCTTGACTTTCAAGGGCTTGGAGATGCGTGACAAATCTTCAGACTGCACACTGTCTTCAGGAGGTGCAGTAGCCAGTGGCTTCGCCCGTGAGATTTTTGGTGCTGAGGCAGGCATTGAAGCTTTATGCTTCTTCTGTTTCTGTGGCTTCAATGGTGCAGGCGCTTCATCAAATTCAGCGTCATCTGCAGGCTCATCCATGGCTGTCCCTTGAACCATGATATGAGTGATGAGACCGTCCAGGTTGTAGAAGGGCCCAACAAGATTGGGTTCAGCTTCGCGGGTGCCATCGGCACGGGGAGCAGAGGGACCAGGGTTGAAGTCTAGTCCCAAAGACTTCTTGTTCTGCTTTGCCGAATTCTGGGCAAACTGGAAATTGCGCTTGAACAGATTGTCGTCGTGACACCATAGCAATGACGATGGGTCAGCATCCGCAGCCTGTGGTCTACGGACCATGCAGGGATAGAAGCCTTGTTCAATGGCTTCATCTCTGGACCTGGATTGAAGATTTCTGTATAGGATGTCTCCCCATGGTCGCTTGATGGCATTCTTCTCAGCATATTCCTTGGTCACAAACCTGTACTTGAACCACTGTTCTGCCCAATATCGTCGAATTCATTGGATTCGTGTCTTGCGCTGATTGTAATCCTATTCTGGATCTGTCTTGTACAGCTCTGAGAGGTCATCGGGCAGATCTCTTGATGTTTCACCTCGACGCTTTCTGCCACCCTTCCTTGCTGATTTCTCTGCAGTCATGAAGTTTAAACTGAATGGCTTCAATACGTTCAAAGGCTTCAAAGGCTTTCGCTTGCTGGACAAACAGGAACTGGCTTTGGGAGAATTTATATGATGTTATAGGAATTCTACAAATGAATGCAGACTATGAGAACCAAGGGATTCTCCCACGGACATGTACCTGTGACAGCATTAAGGTGCGAGGGAAGGGGAAGAGGTCATATGCATTCTCAGAAGATTTTGAAGATAAATCAGTTTAGAAGACATTGACCTCATCGTGCGAAGACATTCACTCATAGATAAGGAGTTGGTTCCAGATTTGTACGAATCCACGGATCAGTATAAGTGAGGAATCTAACTACTTTGTGAAGCATAAGTGAATATACTAGGCATATTATGAGATGCAGTATGAAATAGATCCAACTTGTGTGAATAGAAACTGCTTGTGGTAGAAAGTGACGAATCTATAGGATCAAAGGGGCCATAAAAAGGAAGTTTTATTTACCACACGAAGAACTGCTAGACGGAGTGGTAGAGGAGGCCGAGCAGTTCGATCGTCCGTGCCCTAACTTGGTGACGGAGGACACCTACGGCGGCGGCGGAGAAGACAATGTCCGCGGCCAGCGTGAAGACGGCATCGGAGAGGTCGCGGCAGCTAAGCGCTTCGTCGCCGGTGTCGTCGAGGGCTAGCGGTGGCGCTAGGGTTTGAGCGAGAGTGGAAGAAAGGATAATGACTGTGGTGAGGCGTGTATTTATAGGGACAGGGACGACACAGTGTTATTACACAGGTGCCCCTGGCGCTTCACATCTGAAGGACACGTGGCCATCATGCAACATATCAGAGGTTGTTCCATGTTCCCACGCACGCCTGGATTGTCGGGTGGTCGTTCCTACTTCTCTGGGTTTCATGTGAAGGAATTAGCATTGAAAACGGACTTAATGTTTGTCTCTATATCTTCTGCTGACAAGGATGCAGAGAAGACATTCGACAGTTTCAAGAGAATGCATATGATTTGGAGAGATAGAGTTTGAGATAGAAAGCATAGAGAGGTTAGGGTCCGATCACATTTACTTAGTTCAAAAGATTCAACAAGAAGACATAGCTATAAGTGAATGCTGTAGAGGACAGAACACTAGTATATATATATGTATATATATGTGTGTGTGAAAAAGACAATCAAACCAACATAGTGAAGATAATCATGAGGACAAGTTGAGAATGAAGACAAACAAAATGTGAAGACATAGCAAATGTAACGCCATGGGTAAAACACTTCAAACAGAAGAATTTGGTGGTGGCGTTACCCACCTTATAGGAAGTATTAGACCCAGACACGGCGCACAATTATCGTGGCGCTCCGAAGTCAAATTCCACATTAATGTATTCACACTTAGAATGTATGTCTTCATTGATTGAAGATATACTTTACTTCATTTGTTGCACATCTAAGTCATCAATATGCATAAGTGTTAGGATGTGTGCGTGATCACGGGACATTTGAGGATTCCAAGATATTTAGCTCACACCGTAACTTGCAAAATCTCTTCTCATCCAAGGGCTTGGTGAAGATATCTGTCAATTGCTCTTCAGTGTTGACATGTATGATATCAATATCTTCCTTCACAACATGATCTCTGAGAAAGTGATGACGAATTTCAATGTGCTTTGTCTTCGAGTGCTGAACTGGGTTGTTGGCAATCTTGATGGCGCTTTCGTTGTCGCAGTAGAGTGGCACTTGCTTCAGATGAATGCCATAGTCTTTGAGTGTTTGCTTCATCCACAGAAGCTGAGTGCAACAAGATCCAGCAGCAATGTATTCAGATTCAGCAGTGGAGAGAGATACACAGTTCTGCTTCTTTGAAGACCAACATAAAAGTGATCGTCCCAGAAAATGACATGTGCCTGATGTAGACTTGTGATCCACCTTGTCACCAGCATAATCAGCATCCGAGAATCCAACCAGATCAAACTCTGAGCCCTTTGGATACCATAATCCTAGAGTTGGGGTGTAAGCCAAATATCAAAGAATTCGCTTCACAGCTAAGTGATGCGATTCCTTTGGTGCCGCTTGGAATCGAGCACACATGCAAACACTAAGCATAATATCTGACCTAGATGCACATAAATAAAGTAAAGAACCAATCATGGAGCGGTATACCTTTTGATCGAACTCTTTACCATTGTCGTCGGGACCCAGATGATGTTTGGCTGGCATTGGCGTCGTGAAGCCTTTGCAGTCTTGCATACCAAACTTCTTCAGGCAATCTTTGAGATACTTCTCTTGAGATATAAAGATGTCGTTGCGTTGCTGACGTATTTGAAGACCAAGGAAGAACTTCAGCTCACCCATCATGGACATATGATATTGCTCTTGCATCATATATCCAAACTCTTCACTGTATTTCTGATTGGTGCAGCCGAAGATAATGTCATCCACATATATTTGGCACACAAACAGTTCACCATCATATGTCTTCGTGAAGAGAGTGGGGTCGAGGGAACCAGATTTGAAGCCTTTGCTCTTCAGGAAGTCTTTGGGTGTGTCATACCAAGCCCGAGGGGCTTGTTTGAGGCCATACAGTGCCTTGTTGAGCTTGTACACCATGTCAGGATGTTTTGGATCTTCAAAGCCAGGCGGTTGTGCAACATATACTTCTTCTTCAATCTTGCCATTGAGAAAAGCGCTCTTCACATCCATTTGATATAGAAGTATGTTATGATGATTTGCATAGGCCAGCAGTATGCGTATGGCTTCAAGTCTGGCCACAGGAGCAAATGTTTCATCGAAGTCAATCCCTTCAACTTGAGTGTATCCTTGAGCAACGAGACGAGCTTTGTTTCTGACAACTTGACCATGCTCATCTTGCTTGTTGCGATATATCCATTTGGTGCCTATTATATTGTGCTTCCGAGGATCAGGACGCTTAACCAGTTCCCATACATTATTCAGCTCAAACTGTTGAAGCTCTTCTTGCATAGCTTGAATCCATTCAGGTTCCATGAAGGCTTCTTCAACTTTCTTGGGTTCAGTTATTGAGACGAATGTGAAGTGCCCACAGAAATTTGCTAGCTGTGTTGCGCTTGAACGAGTGAGTGGACCTGGTGCATTGATGCTATCAATTATTCTCTCAATTTGTACTTCATTTGCAACACGGGGATGTACATGACGAAGATTTTGCTCTTGCTGATCATTGTCATTGTTAGAGGGATTGTCTTCAGCCTGAGCATTGTCTTCAGGTTGATCAGTTGCAGAGATGACAAGTTCCTCTTCAGGTTGAGCTTCAGAAGGTATGATTTCTCCAGTTCCCATAAGTTTGATTGATTCACTGGATGGAACTTCATCTAGAACATTTGGCAGGTGCTCTCTTTGTGAGCCGTTAGTCTCATCGAACCGCACATCCACTGTTTCAACCACTTTATAATGAAAGAGATTGAAGACTCTGTAGGAGTGCGAATCCTTTCCATATCCAAGCATAAAACCCTCATGTGCTTTTGGTGCAAATTTTGAAGTGTGATGTGGATCCTTGATCCAGCACCTGGTGCCAAATACTCTGAAGTAACTGCCATTTGGCTTCTTGCCAGTAAGGAGCTCATAGGATGTCTTGTTTAGAAGCTTGTGAAGATAAACACGATTGATGATATGGCATGCAGTGTCAATGGCTTCAGGCCAGAATTTTCTTGGAGTCTTGTATTCATCAAGCATCGTCCGAGCCATCTGAATAAGTGTTATGTTCTTGCGTTCAACGACGCCATTCTGCTGTGGCGTGTACGGAGCTGAGAATTCATGTGTGATGCCCAAAGTATCAAGATATGTATCTAGGCCAGTGTTCTTGAATTCAGTGCCATTGTCACTTCTGATGTGCTTTATCTTGGCGCCATAGTTGTTCATTGCTCGATTGGCGAAGCGTCTGAAGACATCCTGCACTTCAGTCTTGTAAAGGATTATATGCACCCAAGTATATCTTGAATAATCATCAACAATGACAAAGCCATAGAGACAAGCAGTAGTAGTAAGAGTTGAGTAATGAGTGGGACCAAAGAGATCCATGTGTAGCAGTTCGAAGGGTTGAGTCGTTGTCATGATTGTCTTTGAGGGATGCTTGGCCCTCGTCATCTTTCCTGCTTCACAGGCACCGCATAAGTGATCCTTCTTGAACTTGACGCCCTCGATGCCTATGACATGCTTCTTCCTTGCAAGGGTGTGGAGGTTCCTCATGCCAGCATGCCCTAGCCTTCGATGCCAGAGCCAGCATTCAGAAGCTTTTGCTAGAAGACATACTGCAAGTTGTGGTCCTGCTGAGAAATCTACCACGTACAAATCATCTTTCCGATACCCTTCAAACACTAGAGACTTGTCAGATTCCATTAGTACAAGGCAACGATATTTTCCAAACATCACAATCATGTTTAAATCGCAAAGCATTGAGACAGACATTAAGTTGAAACCAATGGATTCAACAAGCATGACTTTATCCATGTGTTGATCCCTTGAGATTGCAACTCTACCTAGACCCAATACCTTGCTTTTACCAGTGTCAGCAAATGTGATGTGACTTTTGTCAGATGGACGTAAAGTTGAGTCCATGAGAAGGCTTCGCTTGCCAGTCATGTGATTTGTACACCCATTATCAATAATCCATTCTGAAGCAGCTGGTGTCGTACCCTACAATGCAGTTAGGGGGATAGGCTTCACGAAGAGAATTGTGAAGCAAAAACATTTGACGAACCAGTGGATTATTAAAGCTTAGATCGAGATTAGGACTGATAGGGCAAGTTGCAAGTGATTCAGGAACAAAGTACATAATAAGACCATTTGGGCATTTGATCTTGTGCCCTACAAGATGTTTAAGGTCCCCAGCAATAGTGTCAGACGATTTTGGTTTTCGGCTGGAGACCTTTCCTTGCAAAAGAGAGTTAAGCTTTCTTAGCCATCCACATCTTCAGGGGTGGCTTCGAAGCAATAAGTCTAAGTGCAGCATCTGAGAACTTTGGCTTTGGAGCCCTAGCAAAAAGTCTTGCAGGTGGACAATAGTACTCATAAGAATAAGCAGAATAGTTCTTGGTCTTATGAACATGGCGGTTTGATGGACCGCGCTCATATTCATAGGCCTGAGTATGGCTTCCCTGCAAAACATTTGCGTTAGTGTGACTCAGGTGAGTCCTCTGTCTGTATGAAGCCTTTGGACCGTATGAAGCCTGCGGTCTGGGGTTTGTCTTCTTCACTTGTGGTGTCATGATGACATTCACAGGGAGATTCTCCAAACACCTTTTCGGCACCCAGGTCTTCTTCATAGGCGGTCCATTCCTGCAGTTAGTACCAATATACCCGGCAAACACTTCACCATTCTGATTCTTAAACAGTTTATAGTTTGCATCAAAGGATTCATCAATAACAATGGGGTTAGCACAAGTGAAGCCAGATAGGGTGGATGGATCTGCTGAAGGTTCCTTTGCAGCAACCCATGTGGTTTTGGGGTACTGCTCAGGTTTCCAGTAAGAGCCATCAGCATTCATTTTCCTTTCGAACCCAACACCCTCTTTCCTAGGGTTTCGGTTCAGGATCTGCCTTTTGAGGACATCACATAGTGTCTGATGCCCTTTGAGACTTTTGTACATCCCTGTTTCAAGCAGTGTCTTCAACCTAGCATTCTCATCAGCAATAGCAGTGGTATCCTCAGCAGAGGGGTTAGTTACCACATCAACAGTTGAAGATATTGCAATAGTATCAGCAATAGAACATTCAGCAACAGAAGTAGCGTTATCACGCTCAATGCATTTAAGACATGGTGGTTCAAATCCTTCCTGAGCTGAACTGATCTGTTCGGCGCGAAGTGACTCGTTTTCCTTTTGAAGATCTTCATGAGCCGCTCTCAATTTCTCAAGATCTTGCTTCCTTTGAAGATAATCATAGGAAAGCCTTTCATGAGTTGTTGAGAGCGTTTCATGACGACTTTCAAGTTCCTCATACTTAACGTGAAGATTTTTTATGTCTTCAATTAAGGACTGAGATCGAGTCATTTCAGTGTCTAACCGATCATCGCTTTTGTCTAACAGTTTTTGAATGTGTTCCATAGCTTTCTGTTGTTCAGTTGCAATTTTACCAAGTGTTTTGTAGCTGGGTTTGGAACCACAATCAGAGTCATCGTCACTAGATGTTTGATAGTGAGTAGTGCATGTGTTTACCTTGGCACCGCGTGCCATGAAGCAGTAGGAAGGAGCGGAGTAGTCCTTGTCATTTGCATCGGTGTCGGTGATGAAGTCATTGTCTTCAGTGTTGAAGATGGACTTGGCAACGTATGCTGTAGCCAGACTTGCAACGCCAGAATCGGACTCCTCCTCAGACTCCACCTCCGCCTCCTCAGAAGCGGACTCCTCCTCAGAGTCCATTTCCTTGCAAACAAACGCACGTGCCTTGCCAGATGAGCTCTTCTTGTGTGATGAAGACTTGGAGGAAGACTTGGAAGAAGATTTTGAGTATTTCTTCTTCTTCTTGTCGTCAGAGTCATACTCCTTGCTCTTCTTCTTCTTGTTCTCATTGTCCCACTGTGGACACTCAGAGATGTAGTGGCCAGGTTTCTTGCACTTGTGACATGTTCTCTTCTTGTAGTCATGAGCAGAAACTTCATCATTCCTTGAGCTTGATCGTGAAGACTTTCTGAGGCCTTTCTTCTTGGTGAATTTTTGGAACTTCTTCACAAGCATAGCAAGCTCCCTTCCAATGTCTTCAGGATCATCAGAACCGCTATCAGATTCTTCTTTAGATGAGGAGACAGCCTTTGCCTTCAAGGCACGAGTTCGCCCATAGTTGGGACCATAGATGTCTCTTTTCTCAGAAAGCTGAAATTCGTGTGTGTTGAGCCTCTCAAGTATGTCAGACGGATCGAGTGTCTTGAAATCAGGACGTTCTTGAATCATCAGGGCTAGGGTGTCAAACGAACTGTCAAGTGATCTCAGGAGTGTCTTGACGACTTCATGCTTGGTGATCTCAGTAGCGCCGAGGGCTTGAAGCTCATTTGTGATGTCAGTGAGTCGATCAAACGTGAGCTGGACATTCTCATTGTCATTTCTCTTGAAGCGGTTGAAGAGGTTGCGAAGGACACTGATTCTCTGATCTCTCTGGGTTGAGACGCCTTCGTTGTCCTTGGATAGCCAGTCCCAGACTAGCTTAGATGTTTCCAAAGCACTCACGCGGCCATACTGTCCTTTGGTCAGATGACCATAGATGATATTCTTGGCAGTAGAGTCCAGTTGAACGAACTTCTTGACATCAGCGGCAGTGACACCTTCTCCAGCCTTGGGAACGCCGTTCTTGACGACATACCATAGGTCGACATCAATGGCTTCAAGATGCATGCGCATCTTATTCTTCCATTAGGGATATTCAGTTCCATCAAAGACGGGGCACGCAGCGGAGACTTTAATTATCCCTGCAGTCGACATAGCTAAAACTCCAGGTGGTTAAACCGAATCACACAGAACAAGGGAGTACCTTGCTTTGATACCAATTGAAAGTGCTAGTGATCGACTAGAGGGGGGGTGAATAGGCGATTTTTATGGAAGTCTTCAAAACATGTAAGTTTCAAAGACAAACGATAGAAATAAACCTATTACCATGCAGCGGAAGGTAGACTACACTAGGCAAACCATAGTCACGTATTCAATGAAGTGAAAGCACAATGACTAATAGTAGCTAGGAAGTAAGGATCAGGTAGGAAGATATTGAGAAGCCAATCAGTACACGTAATCACTTAGTGAAGTCGAATGGTGATGTTGTCGTACAATGACTTCACAAGAACCAACGGTAAGTAAAGGGAAGGGAAGGATGAAACCAGTGACTCGTTGAAGACAATGATTTGTTGGACCAGTTCCAGTTGCTGTGACAACTGTACGTCTGGTTAGGGAGGCTGAGATTCAACTCAGAAGACCTCGTCTTCACCTTATTCCCCTTGAGCTGAGGACACCCAGTCCTCGCCCAATCACTCTGGTAAGTCTTCAAGGTAGACTTCCAAACCTTCACAGACTTCATTCACCGGTGATCCACAATGACTCTTGGATGCTCAGAACGTGACGCCTAACCGGCTGGAGGATTCACAGTCCTCAAGTGTAATAAGTCTTCAGATCACACAGACAAGAAGACTTAAGTGATGCCTAACACTTTTTGGCTCTGGGTGGTTAGGGCTTTATCCTCTCAAGGAATTATCTCTCAAAGGCTTCGAGGTGGATTGCTCTCAAACGACAAAAGCTGTACTTTAACTCTGAGCAGCCAACCGTTTATGGTTGTAGGGGGTGGGCTATTTATAGCCACTAGGCAACCCGACCTGATTTGTCCGAAATGACCCTGGGTCACTAAGGAACTGACACGTGTTCCAACGGTCAGATTTCAAACACACATGGCAACTTTACTTGGGCTACAAGCAAAGCTGACTTGTCCAACTCCGAACAAGATTCGCTCTCATAGTCTTCACTCGAAGACATATGATTTTGGTTAAGCATCACTTCAGTCATTCTGACTGGTTCTCTTGGACCCCACTTAACAGTATGGTGGTTCCTATGACTCAACAAAGAAGAAAAAGAACTACGAAAGGTCTAAGTCTTCGCACTCCATAGTCTTCATGCGATGTCTTCTCTTGTCATAGTCTTCAATGTGAATGTCTTCACATACCACCTTTGACTTCAATGTCTTCATACATTTTTAGGGGTCATCTCTGGTAGGAAAACCGAATCAATGAGGAACTTCTACCTGTGTTATCCTGCAATTCTCACAAACACATTAGTCCCTCAACTAGGTTTGTCGTCAATACTCCAAAACCAATTAGGGGTGGCACTAGATGCACTTACACTAAAAAACAAGGAAAAATAGAAACTGGCACTGGGCTCTAGGTTAATAGTTTAGTCCTAAAAATAATATAAAATAGCATATTAATGCATATAAAACATCCAAAACAGATAATATAATAGCATGGAACAATAAAAAATTATAGATACGTTGGAGATGTATCAGGTGATAAGTACCCATTGCCCCAGAGAGCATTGATCTCCCCCTCTATGACGACGGGGGGCTTCCACAACCCCTTAGTGCTCGACTTCTGGCCCTCGGCGATGACTTTCTTGCCGCCCTTCGATGCGGTAGTGGAGGCACCCTCACCGGCCATCTCTTGGCGGGGAAGGGAGGAAGGATGAGTTGGGGATTTGGATTCGAGGATGCTTGGGCGCTAGAGCTTGAGGATGAGGGAGGCAGTGAGGGCATTGAGAACATTAAGCTGAAACACCCTCTCCTTTTCACCTCTTATAGCAAGTAAGAATGCCAATCACACGTCTCGCGTGGCAGTAATTTTGTGTTTTCCCCATGCATCGTGCGTTAAGCGCGCACAAGGATCAAGGGGTTTTGTTGGTAGTGTTGCTGAAAATCCGGCGCTTGATCTCCTTTTCCTGATTGATACATTGATGGCAGAGGCCTCGAGCCATGATTTTATGCCATGTTGGCCTTTGAAATGACGACACACAGCGGCAAAGCGTGGTGACACTTTAGGTCAGTCAAGGCTGATAGGGTTGGACCTGACCATAGTTCTTGTCCTGACCTGAGAACGCTTTGCCACTTAAGTGGCTCGCCTAGGGAGTTGGTCCCCGAATCCAAGACCGCATTTGGGTGTTGCAAGAATCTTTTGTTTAAATATAGATGACGCTGGAATACCATGGATATCCAAGCTATGCGACTCCTCGACCCAAAATGAAATTGCTTCAGAAGGCTGCATGGGAGTTGAACCAACTTGCAAGGTTGAAGACTGAAGATTGAGAGCAGCTCGGGGAGGGCCGAGGTGCGTCCACGGCCTGAAGACCGGCTCAAGGGAGACTGATGGAGTCCTAGATTAAGGGGTGCTCGGCCTGTTGGCTACCAGTCTCTTGGATGGGCCGATGGCCCTCCTAAGCCCATCACCGATTAGCCTAATTCATCTACATCAGGAAGGAAAGATCCAAAGACTTGGGCGTCAAAAAAAAAGATCCAAAGACTAGGCGCAGACTCCACGGCATAGAGACAGGCTCTGGCACGTTTGACCCTAGATACAACTGACCTATTTGTAACCCTAGGCACCCCAGTACCTATATAAACCGAGGTGCCAGGACCGTAGAGGACAGATTCATTCGTACACAATCTCGCAGTAGTTCACATGTATTCTAAATCCCATCTACAATTAATACAACAAAAACAAGACGTAGGATTTTGCATCTTTGAGAGGGCCTGAACCTAGGACACCGATGTCCCCTCGTATCCTTTTTCCATCCAACAAGACTATCAGACTGGGACCCCCTACCCATAGTCTGCCAGATTTAGCTCCGTCACTAACTATTACCTATCTTGACGTCCTCATGTTTTGAATTTTTGATTTGTAAGTTCCAAGGGGACCTCAAACATAACTTTTTCTTCAATTTTTTCTCTAAAGAAAACTTTTCTTCAATGAGACGGGTCGTCAATGGGCTGAACTCTGCTTGTGAACATACGCTCAAACGGTAAGCTGACGCACCACCTTTCACCCTGTCTTAACACTTTGTGAGAATCTCTGCGCCGTTGACGGTAACCAGCACCGTATGCTCGAACTGCGCGTTGAGGCTGCCATCCACCGTGATGGCGGTCCAGCCGTCGTCCCACACCTCGCACCGTGTGCTCCCCATGGACAGGATAGGCTCTGCAGGATGAACCATCACAAACCAAACCGCCAGTTAGTCACATACTCACAGTCCTACGTTACTTACATCTATCACAAAAAGCAGACGAAGATCATCAGATCTTCTGACATATCTCAATTACAGCTACACCACCCATGTCGTCTGACAGAGTCATGTTTCATCCTAAGAGTTTGCTGACTGATGGGAAGAAGGGATCAACCAGACAGAAGCTTTGCATTTGGGCTATTTTGCAGCAGAGACAAGTCTGCACATATTGTTATCTTGAAGAAGAAGAAGAAGGCCATGGAAGCGGCTTACCGATTGTGAATGTCTGGCCTGCGACCATGAATCCTGGCTCATAATCATCTGTACGAAATGTGTGTTTAGTTGCTGTTTATGAGGACCAGAGCATTGCCAAAAATTGCTCATGTGGCTATCTAGCATTTAGTCCATGATCACGGTCAGTGAAAACAGCTAAGGTTACTTACAGGTGTGCCATATGATGGGTTCTGAATGGAAGATCGTCCCAACTCCGTGCCCGATGAAGGGATCGACGCTGTAGCCGTACTTGTTCACATGTTCGCTGAAATCCATTGGAAGTACAAAAATGATCACCAACAATAACACAACAATTACATGCATTGATAATTAAACTGTTTAGATTCTCAAGTGATAAACAGTGTCGAGACATTTTCTGAGGATGCATATGTTTTAAGACAAGTAATATCATCATTAACTGATAAACTGCATCAAGGCTTATTCTGAGGATGCATATGTTTAAGAAACGGAAATCCTCGTGAAGCCATTCGAGAAGATAATCTTTGTTAGTGAAAAAACAATAGATGTTGATAATTTGGCTTTCTTCTCATCTGTTTCAGACCCTATGAAAAACGATGTGCTGGCATCTGGTAATATTATATTTGTAAGTCAAATTTAAACAAAAAGCAACTGATTGGTATGGAAATTACCAAAAGCATCATAAAATTCATACTATTGTCCAAAATCTGAGAGAACAACACCTTATTCTCTCTCCAATTGCCTTAAAGCTAACACCATGTTTGCAGGCTGATATGCCCCTCAGCATGCACTCTTCAGTGACCTATTACATCAGACAAGTTCTTCAGGTACTGTCTGAAACTTATGGTTGGAACTTGGAAGTAATCAGTAGAAACCAGACCTTTACAAGCTGCTTAGTAGGTTCATCGACCTCCCCACACAGATATGTTCTTGAGGTGTCACCATGATATCCCTAGAGCAACACAGTATGTCACACTACACCTCAAAATGTGCTTAATTTATCATACAAATACAATAGGGCCTACTACATTTAAGTAGACAGTAACATCAATGTTGATGATATCCCCATCCTGCAAAGTCAGCAGGAAACAACCATCATTTCTTTTCAGGACAAAGAGGTTGCTAGCAATTGGAGAATCAGATAAAAAAGATAGGATCATGTTTCGACCCGTAGTACGTGTGAGTCAGGAATTCCATGGCAGATGCACTCATTCACTGACATGCAGACGCTCTTCGGGAACCCGCCGTATCCAAGGGGAGAAGGGTAGGCACCAGCATCAATGATCATCTGATGAACTGCCCTGTCGATTTCATCTGTCGTCACGGAGGGCTGATGGGAACACAGAGATTTCATAATTTGATATTAGTGGATATGAACAATCCATTGCAGAATACAAAAGAAAACTAACAAACTATATGATGAAATATTAGAGTGTTCGCCACAAGAAGATGTGGCTTCTTTGTAATGCAGCATTACCTTCACCATTGTTCCTGCATACTGAAGAACTCGGGCAGCAAGCTCGCATGCGGCTCTCATATGAATGATGCTCTCACGGTCATGCATTTGCCGATCAGGATTTACATCTGGGAGACGGTCGGTACCATCGTAAGGCGGTCGGCGGATGTGGTCGGGCACCGGGAGGCGTGGACTGACCGTGCCGCGCCTTAGTGGTTCCCTTCCCTTTACTTGTTCAGAGCCATGGGTCTCTGCAACCCTTCAGTTTCAACAGCTACCAAGTGTTCATGATTCATGGCACCAAGGAAGCATTGGATTGGATTTTACCTGCAGATCGCCGTTCTGTTGGCTTCCCCCCAATTGCAAGATTCTCGTGTTGCTACCGCATGGAAATGCTTCTGGATAATAGCCTTGCCTGGGAAGATTCTTGTGATCAGATTAGGGGTCGGCGGGAAGTATGAGATTCCCAGCGAGAGCACTCACGAACCTGAACGGCGGCAGGGGGAGGAGGGGAACAACGGCGGAGGTGGTGACACGAGGAGCTTCATCGCCGGTTGCCGTCGCCGCAAAGTACACAGGCGGAGTTGGCCAATCGCACTGGCTGGTGGGAGATAAGGCGAGTACACGTGGAGGGGGCGTACTGGCTGGTTGACTCGCCTTGAAATCTCGCTCTCACACCGCCCACAGACCGCAGTGGACATGGAGCGGGAGACGCCGGAGGCCGCGCCACCGCCGACCTTTCTCCGCGGGGAGGAGGCGTCGTCGGGGTCATCGTCGGCGCGCGCGCGGTTCGAGCGCCTGATCCGGCGGGTGCAGGCGGAGGTGTGCGCGGCGCTCGAGGCAGTCGAGGAGGGCAGCGGCGGCGGTGGCGTGGTGTTTCGGGAGGACGCGTGGACGCGCCCGGGCGGGGGCGGCGGTATCAGCCGCGTGCTGCAGGGCGGCCGCGTGTTCGAGAAGGCCGCCGTGAACGTGTCCGTCGTCTACGGAGTCATGCCCCCAGACGCGTACCGCGCGGCGAGGCCCGACGCGGCGGCGGACGCGGAGAAGGCCGGGCCCGTGCCCTTCTTCGCTGCCGGCGTTAGCTCGGTGAGTCTCTGAGAGGCGCCTCCCACCGGTGCTGCCCAAGTTCCCATGTCTCAGCAATCTGTTTGCGTCACCACCATTTCTGTGTAGGAATAGCTACTCCCTACCAATTTTCTTGTGTAATAATGTGCAATTGCTTCCACGGATTTACATGATTCTTGTTTTGGCGTCCGGTCTCCAGGTTATCCACCCAAACAATCCCTTCGCGCCAACATTGCATTTCAACTACAGATATTTCGAGACAGAGGCACCGCAAGGTACTACTAGTGCTGCCAAGTGAAATAAGTGGATTTTTGTATTCATAGAATTCAAGTCAAATTCAGATATTACTGCTGCAGATGCTCCTGGAGCACCCAGGCAGTGGCGGTTTGGAGGTGGTACTGACTTGACACCATCGTACATCATCGAAGAGGATATCAAACATTTTCATTCTGTATGACATCTTGCTTCTACTATTATCTTGGCTAAAATCGTATGATCCAAAGCCATTTGACATTTCTCTGTTGCTGTTTACTTTGTTTGTTGGATAACCTTTTTAGGTTTTGTTGTACACTTTGAGGTTCAAAAACAAGCATGCGATAAGTTTGATCCAACCTTCTACCCAAGATTCAAAAAATGGTGCGATGATTATTTCCGTATCAAGGTTAGTTTGATGACCGTATGTTCGTTTAGTAAATCTTTTGGGTGATTAGTCTGTACAATGTCTCCGAATTAGGTGACATGATCCAGACATCTGAAAAGTGCTATTAGAGATCAGGCTTGCTAGTCTTCTGAATATCCCGCAATGTGTAGTTTGTCCTGCACTGTCTCTGTTTTTTCCAGAGATATTCATGGAGATGATTACTTGTCTGTAACTGCAGCATCGTGGTGAACGTCGTGGGGTGGGCGGAATATTCTTTGATGATCTCAGTGACCATGATCAAGAAACTCTTCTTGACTTCTCGACAGGTATTAATAGATAGAACTCTGAATTTGGGTCCTTTTCTACCATCGTCTGAAATGCTAAGGCGGCCTGCCTTCCTTCCCTGCAGAGTGTGCGGCCTCTGTAATTCCTGCATACATCCCCATCATAGAACGTCGGAAAGATACCCCATTTACAGAAGACCACAGGGCATGGCAGCAGCTACGGAGAGGTCGCTATGTGGAATTCAACCTCGTAAGTGCTTCGACATGGCCATGATCATCATGCTTGTTAGTGTTAGCTTTACTCTGGTTCTTAATTTTTTGCTCCTTGCGAAGGTCTACGATCGTGGCACCACATTTGGCCTCAAAACTGGAGGAAGGATTGAGAGTATCCTTGCTTCCCTCCCTCTGACCGCACGGTGGGAGTATGATCATGTAAGTTACGATGCTCTGTTACTGTTATATAACTCTGATAAACACATACTACATTTTGATCCCCGCAAAAAAAAACACAACCTTTTTGAGTTTGTACTGTTTAAAGGCGCTGCAATATTTAAAATCTTCAAATCATTCTGAAAATAAAAGTTTTTCAGTTTTAAATAGTTTGGAAAGATTCATTTGACACATTAATTGATAGACTCGGGGCTGTTTGGATTGTGACTATGTTTGCCTTATATTGCCACATTACTTTTTGCCACACTTGCCACACTTGCCTAACTTGAGTTGCTCAAATTATTAGCCACACTTTTTGTGTCTATAACATGTGGGGTTCACTGCTCATAAAAAAAAATTTCTTGCCTTAGGTGTGGCTAGAACCAAACACGCACCTAACTTGGTCAAACTTGCCTAAGGTGAGATGTGGCAGAGTGTGGCAATATGTGGCTGGAAACTAAACAGCCCCGTGTGTTGTGATGCATCTTTTGATTGGGTCATGTCACTTTTGTTACAGCAGTGGCATTTTGTCAAGTTTACTCACGGCCATTTGTATGCAGAAACGGCAAGAAGGGACTGAAGAATGGAAACTTCTCGACGTGTGCATCAATCCAAAGGAATGGATCTGATTGGTTGGAACTGAAGTGCTTGCTCTCCAATTTTCCGCCGCTAACTTTATTTTGAAGTGTCTTCTGTGTGTAGATTTTGTGCATTTGCATGGTGCGGTTTCGTCCAGTGAGCTTATCAAGCTTGGAAATCTGCGTTTGGCTGTTTGCTTAATCTTCGTATAAGGAAAAAAAATACATGGTCTTGTTCCTTCCAATAAAAACCTCCGTTCAAGTGAGATCTCTACTGCTGCAACCTAGCAGATCATGACAAAGAGTTTTTTATCTAAAAAGAGGGAAAAGTCCACCAGCCTCTGCCATAATTGATGCACTCAACCTTCTATTATTGCAAAGTTTTAAGATCCAAACACGGGAGGCTCGACCAAGATTTTTCCCGTGGTACGAATAGTTGTCGATGTCCTACTTGATGCTGACCAAGGCTTCGAATCACGGAGATCACGTGTTGCAAGGTCCACGTAGGGTCCATGAAGAAGAAGCCACCTATCCACAATGGCTTCTAACCACAAAGGTCTAGCCTTACTCGAAGTAGATCTCTAGTCTCGTACAAACTTCTTGGATCATTCACATATTAAAGGGCTTTCAAGCACACCTAGCTTGTCTAGGACACACACCATCCACAAGTAATAAGAATGAGACCCCTTGATTGTAAATCTCTTGCTATTATGGTTCAAAAGATAATCTC